>NW_027530625.1:1539015-1564372 GCF_008692635.1 Crocuta crocuta
CGGAGCCCGCACGGGGCCCGGGCCGCGCACTTTGCGCCGGGGCTTGTGAGCCACGGCCGCGGGAGTCCCGCGCGGACCGGCCGGACGCCCGGGCCATCCCCAGCCCCAGCTTTTTGTGTGTGTGCCTGGCGGCGTAATTACTGATTTGATTCCAATCCATTATTTAGACAATTGAACCTACAATCTCGTCTTTAGTAAAATGAGGCGAAGTCAGATTTGATTACAGGTTCAGTCCCAGCGACAAGAGCTCGAAACCCGATGGGTTAATAACAGATCACGAGTAAATTATTCATGATTTTACGAGCTCTTTAGCTCCATTGAATCGGCCTAATTGAGAGGAAAAAAAAAAAAAGAGAGAGAGAGAGAGAGAGAGAAAGCCCGGTCCTCCCCCTCCCCTCGGCCCCTCGCTCCTCCCCGGATCCGATCTTGGGGAATCTCTAGGCGGCCAGGGCGTGGGGGTGGGAGGCGGGAGTGAGGGCGCCTGGGGTACCGGACAAATCTGGGCCTAACGGCTGCTTCCCGGCTGCTTTCACTCCCCCAGCGCAGCCCCCCTGCCCCGGCCACTGGCCTCCGTGGCTTCCCAATATTGGGCCAGCGCCTTTTCGGCTGCCCTCCCTTCTTTTTCCCTCTCTCCCCTTTTCGCCACTCCCCAGCCAGTAACGGCTATGAATAGGCTTCCCTGAAGGGACCTGGTTTCCTTGAGACCCCGGATTCTGTTCCTTAACCTGGACCCTCCACCACACATTTCCTCTTTTTTCCAGGCCTCGCTGTCCCCTCAGGCTCTCTCTGTGTCTCTCCTGATTTTTTTTTTCTTTGTAGCTGTCTCTCTCTGGTTCTCCCCATCTCCACTGTTTCCTTTTCCTCGGTATCTCCTCTTTTTTCCTGGCTGTGTCCATCTTCCCTCCCTCCCCCCCTTTATCTCTCTCCCTTCTCTCCTTCTACCTCTGTGTCTCTCCTTTCTGTGCTCTTTCTGTCTCCCTCCCCCAAACCGCCTCCCCCCATCTAGGCCGCACTCGGGCACGTCCCTTGGGTGAATGGGGCGCCGGGGTCCCGACGGAGCTCATTAACAGCAGCAAGGCCCAGGCGGCGACTGGGCAGAGGGATGGGCCCAGAGATCCCCTGTGGGGAGGCCTGCCCCATCCCCCGTGGAGCAAGGGACTGGGGGCTAGGAGAGGGTCGCTCCCTGCAGTGGGGGCAGGGCAGTTTCCATGGATTCCATTTGGAGTCATTTTCTGATCCCTTTTACATTGCCAGACCCCTGTTCTTCACCCTGGGCGCTCTCAGTGGGAGTACAGCCCTGGTGGAGGACTTGGGTGCCTGGGTGCATGTGGGAAGGGACCCTTAGGAGGTGTAGCCACTTGCTGACAGCTTCAAGATTCCTGACAAGACCAGCATCTTGCAAATTCTTTCTGGAAGAGACTGTTCCCCACCTGAGCAGTGGGTGGAGTAGGTCACCAGGAGATCAGGAGTTCTGAAGTGGTTTGGCCAGATAAAATGCAGGACGTCCAGTTAAATTTGAATGTCAGGTAAACAACAAATACATTTTTAGCGAAGTGTATCCAATGCAATATTTGAATTTTAAATAAACGAGTAATTTTTTAATGTAATTGTATCCAGTGCAATATTTGAATTGTAGGTAAACAACAAATCAATTTTTCAGTATGGGTATGTCCCACGCAAGATTAGAGACCTACTAAAAAATCGTTCGTTGTTTATCTGAAATTCAGATTGGACTGGACAGCCTGCATTTTTATTTGCGAAGTCTGGCAGCTCTGTTGCGGGCACGTGGATGGGGCACAAGATATATTTCCAGTTGTCTGCTTTAGGGGGACTGAATTGATCTCCTATGAGGTTTCCCCGAAACCTAAGACCTCGCATGTAGGGGGGCTCGGGATGTGATGAAGGAATCTGGGAGTCCTTCCTGTCCCCATCAGGCCCTGCCGCTGGGTTGCCAAGCAACTTTCTGAGGCTTTAGGTTTCCTCCCCTGTCCCTCACCCCCATTGCCTTCCAGGCATTGGCAGCCAGGCCCCAGCTGGGCCCCTTCTGTATGGGGACCGGCTCCCCAAAGAGTCATGCTTCATCTTTGCTTTTGTGGCGTCGCGGAAAGAAATGGGCAAGGATTGCAATGCTGAATCTAGGCTCAGCCCTTACCAGTGGTGTGGCTGTGTACACATGGCTTCATTTCCCTTTGCATTTATTTCCTCAATTCAAAAATGGTATGAATAGCAGTAACCACCTCTTGGAGCAGCGGTGAAGGCCCTATGATGTATGTAAATAGCCAAAAGCACACCCTGGGTGTCAGATACATGTTAATTTCTCCCTCCAACTTCCTTCTCTTTCTGGTTAGAATTCTACCACTCGGTGAGATTTCTAGAGATCACTTAACCTCTCTGGCTAGCTCAGCCCACTTGTAGAACTGGAAAACAGGTACTTCCCAGGGCAGTGGCGAGAATGAGGATGAAACTGCAAAATACAGTTTCCGACCTTAGCCTAGTGCCCATGGCCCAGTGTCATCCAGGACTTCTGGTTTGGGGAACCAATGAGGGTGACATCAGAGTGAGTGGAGACATGTCAGTCATCCTCTTTCACATACCTGTGCCAGACACTGTGGGGGGGACAGCCTCCCTCCTTAGAGAGTGCAGGGGGAAGCAGGAAGAGTGTGGGCCTGGGAGTCCTGTACACTGCTCTGTATTCGAGTCAAGCGACTTCCCTTTCTGAGCCTCAGTTTCAACATCTGTAAAAAGGAGAAAATAAGCTGGGCTCTTGGAGTCGTTTTAAGGATTCAATGAAAATATATAAAGCCTTTACGCACATCATCTGGAGTCGAATAAGCCATCAACAAGTTGTAGCTGTTGGTTGTTGTTATTTTTCTAACACAATGGCACAGGATGCTTTTGGGGTTCTCTTAGAGCTGGGTTTGAATCCCACATTTCCTAGCTGAGTGACTCCGGACAGGTGGCTCTCGGGGAACCTCAGATCCTCCTATAAATCTAAGAGATGGGGATAATATTTTCACTTCAGCGCGGTGCAGTGCACGCTGTGTGGTCCTAAGGCCAGAAACGTTTGGGGGCTGGTGGGGCAGCGTAGGGTGGCAGGTCAGGAGGTTCACCCGCCGCCTCTGCGTCCCCTCCCCAGCGCTGAGCTGCAACGAGAACGACGCGGAGCACCTGGACCGCGACCAGCCCTACCCGAGCAGCCAGAAGACAAAGCGCATGCGCACCTCCTTCAAGCACCACCAGCTTCGGACCATGAAGTCTTACTTTGCCATTAACCACAACCCCGACGCCAAGGACTTGAAGCAGCTTGCGCAAAAGACCGGCCTCACCAAGCGAGTCCTCCAGGTCAGCTGGGCCGGGACATGGGCTGAGGGCGGGCGCACCCAGGGCCTGCTGTGGGACCTTACAGCCGCCATGGGCCATGGAAGGACCTTCCACCCCGTGTCTGCACTGCTCTTTGCCATTCTCTGCCCTTTCTGTATCCCTTCAGGCTCTAGCTGTATTTCAGGGTTTTGGCTTTTTTTTCTTTCTAACTTACCTCTTCTCTTCCAACTTTGGTCCACTCTTTCTATTTTGTGTCTGTGTGTCCCTCTGTCCTCTTGGTCTCTACACTCTTCCTCTTTTCCTTCCTTGTAAACACTTCTTAGGTGCTCTTTATTACTGAAGTGACGCTCAAGTATGTCCATGTCCTAAAAGGTTCAAGCGTTTCGGATAAATCCAGAGCACACCAGGATGCCTGTCCAAGCCAGTTCAGTTAGCTGTTTCCTCCTTCTACTTTTCCTCACGTGCACTCTCCAGTTTCTCTTTCTGTCTCTCTCTAGATTTTTCTTCTGTCTCTTTGTTGTTTCTTAGACTCTCCCAGAAGCAAGGTTGGAGCGGGGTGTATTGGGGGGTTGTGGGCTGAGCCCCTGGATGGGCCAGGGAGGCTCATCTGCCTGCAGGATGGGCAAATGGGCACCTCTGAAACTGAGCAGAATTGCACTTGTATGTGAGGCTGCTTTCTGGATAGAGGATCCAGAGCTTTCACTAGACTTTTGGAAGGTTCTGTTCATACCTCAGAGATGTTAAGAAACACAGTTTGGGGGAGTCCCAAGCTCCTGCTTGACCCAAACTCATGGCAGAGGTTTGGACTACCACTTCTCAAATCTTCAGCCCCTTCTGTTACTCAGTTCACAGTCTTGGGCAAGTCATTTAACCCCGTGGGACCTCAGTTCCCCCATATGTGAAACAGACACAAGAAATTATCTCTGCTGCAGGCTTATTTGAGGAGCCATTGAGATGAGGACTTGTCCACCACAGTAGCTGACACTTACCTGCTCGGTGGATGGTAGCTAAGAATAACATGAACTAGATCAGTAAGCTAACTGGTATTAAGTAGTCAGAACGATTCTTCTGGTCACTGGACTTCAGTTTTCCTATCTGCACAACTATAAGGGGGGAGAGCATCTTTCTTTGTAGCACAGTTTAACCAGGTTATTCCTTAGAACGTGTGGCTGTGGGGATAGCAATGCACATTTGGGGGGAAGGAAATGGAGGGAGGAAGATCTGACCAGAGTCTCAGAGTGGGAGGGGAGGTACTGAGATTCAAGTCCAGGACAGTCTGATCTCCCCTCCAGCCCCAGGTGGTTGAGGGACTGGAGGCTTGAAGNTGCATAGTCGCCCTAAGATTTCCTGCGAGTATGTCGGGGGAAGGAAAAGCATTTTGGGTGTGATGGCGTTGGCATGATGGACTGTGACTGGGGCACTGGTTGGTAGATCCCCAGGGAGCTGGGAGTCCAGGCTGTACTGGCGGCCTGAGGAGATCTGGGACAGCCTCATCTCACAGGCTCAGTGACATACCTGAGGGAGGTCAGGCTGGCCAATGGGGCTCTGATGCGCCTCTCTGGGCCTGCCCCCTGCCCCTGCGGCTCCAAGCTCCACGTGGGACACTCCCCTCCCATTTGGGTCCCTTTTGCCTGAGGGTCCTTCTGGACTGGGTTTGAGAAGGGAAGGAAGAAGAAGGGGTCTCGGATTCCCCGTTGTCCGTTTCCCTCGGACTTTACCTTCTTGGGATAGGTCTGGGGACCCTCCTTGGCGGCCCCACCCCCCTCCCCGCCATTCTTCAGCCCTTGGGCGAACCTGGTCATAGCCTCTTCTCCTGTTAGTAGGATACTTTGTCCCTTCCCCTCTCTGGAGCTCCTTATGGCATGTTGGTGGCGGCCATTCAGTGAGTCAACCCCTGGGAGCCGGCAGGGACCGGAGCAGACACTTGGAGTCAAGCAGAGAGCTCGGTTCAGGAGGGCGCGAGTTCAGTTCTGTCCCTCTCTTGCTGGCTGTGCATCTTGAACAAACTAGTTACCCTCTCTGAGCCATAGTTTTCTCACCTATAAAATGGGCACCATTAGGACATATACCTCTCCCAGTTATCCTGTTTACATGATAAAGACTAAGTGCACATTGTTGAGTCTGAATCCATAGGAGGAACCACACTCTGCTGGCCTTTCAGGCAAGAGGCTTGGTTACCTGATTCAGGAACAAATCGGATTTCCATTATAGTTGTCTCTCATTCTTTCATCTGGCCAAATATCTATTGGCCTTGAGGACACAGAGATGAATGAACCACAGTCCTGGCCCTGAAGAAACTCACCTATTAGCTGTAGAGATGGACCCACATTGGTTTTCTCCATAGTGTGATCAGTTGGGAGGGGTGTTCTTTAGGAGACCAGAGGAAGAACTAACTGTTCTTTGTGCAAGGAAGGGTTCGCCGGGGGGACCTGGTTGAGTGCTTGCCCTGTCCCTTCCTCCCCTAGGATCCTGAGCCAGGCCTGCTCATGCCTGTGTGCCCCCTCAACCATGGGGACTCAGAAAAGCCAGGGGTGTGGAACTAGCTGAGGGAGAGGAGGACCGACAGTCATGGTGTGTCTACTAATCAATGAATGTTTGAGGGCACTACAATGTGCCAGGCACTTTGAAAGGCCTGTGAAATACATTTGTTCATTGAGTTCTCATTGGTAGGCATCATGATAACCTCCTCCCCAGTGTACAGATGCAAACACTGAGGCCCAAATGATTTCCCCTTGCCTCAAGTCACACTTGCTAGTAAGTAGCAGAGCTGGATCCCCAAGTCCAGGCCTGGCTGGTCGATGGGTGTAGCTCTTTCTCCACTAAGCCAAACCAGCAGTGACTCCCCCTGAGTGTGAGGATCATTTAAAGTCTGTCTGTTGGTGGGAGTGGGGGCATCCTAGACCACTTTTCTCCCTCTTCTCAGACCTCCAGACCTCTTGCACTGATTCTTTATATTCCCTAAGGCACAACTGTTCATGATTATGCAGCAGTTTGCAACGCATTCTCTTTCCAGCCACTCATCTACCTTCCCTTAATATTTTCCTGCCCATTTTACAGGTGAGAAGCTTAAGTAGTGAGGTGAAGTGATTTGCTGGAGGTTACAGGAGCCAGGCATTGGCAGAGTGGGGCTCTCTCCCAGGGGTTCTAACTGCTGATGGGCCAGCTGGGGGAGGCGGGGTGGCTTTGGAAGGTAACAGACTGGTTCAGATCCTTTTGGACTTACCAGCAGTGTGATTTAGGCACTGTAACATCCCCTCTCTGAGCCCGATTCTGTATCTGTGAAACAAAGGCAATAGTAGCTTGTATCTTGAGACTTCCTGAGGATTGAGATGAGTGAGGAGGCTCGAGCAGTGTGCTGCCTGGTACAAAGCAGGTGCCCGTGCAGTGGTTCCTCATCACGGTCTGCACCAGCTTAATGGTCCTAGGCCTTGGGGGCCCCTGCAGGTGGTGGTCCACCTCGACCCTTAGGAGAGCGTCTGTATGGCAGGGACAGGTTGAGATTAAGGCTGTGTTCCCAGAGTTCAATAATATGGCGTGTGTGTGTGTGTGTGTGTGTGTGTGTGTGTGTATACAGGTTTTCTGGGTTGTTCCTGAATCTGTAATGCAAAAGCACCACCAATATGGTAAAGCTAGGATGCAGTATCCCTGCTGGAATTTGGAGTCAGTTCCTGAGGTCCAGCTCAGCTCCCTCACATACTTTCTGAGCAATATTGAGCAAGTGACTTAACCTCTCTGAGCCCCAGCAGCCTCAGCTATAAAATGAAGATGATGCTAATATTCACTGAGTGTTTGCCAGGAGTAAATGAAATGACTTCAAGTATAATTTATAAAGTACAGATGAGGGACTCAACACACATGGACTTCACACACACACATTTTACACAGTAAGGTTCAGTCAACCTACCTCTCACACACAGTACAAAAATGTAATTATCTTTATTTTGCAGATGAAGGAACTGAGAGGTTCAGAGAGACTAGGACCATAGCCCTAGGCCCCACAGCTAGTAAGTGAGGAAGCCAGGAGTCAAGCCCAGATCGGCCTGATTCCACAGCTCTTTCCAGCATAGCCCAGGGTAGGGCTGTGGCTTTGCTGCCTTGGGTTTTGCAGCAGTAGGTGGACGGAAGGGAAGGAGCAGGTCATAGATGCCACGTCTTGGTAGCAAAGCATGGATCCTTTGGATCCTTTGTTGTAAAGTCATAAGTGCATAAAAAATACTCAAAATTGTCATCACAGCATTGCCACCACAATTCTCACATTCTACCAGTGGGCTAGGTCACTGGGAGAGAGAATGGTCCCTTGGACAGAGGTCCATGAAGGCATTAAGCTTTGCCAGTGCTTGGAGGCCATTCCTCTGTACATAGATGCCCCCCTGAGCAGCCCCTCCTCCCTCCTGGGGAAGGGTCAGGAAGGCAGGGTAGGCTGGGCTGAGGGACAGGGGAGTTGAGCCGATTTGGATGGCTCAAAGTCTCTTCAGGGGTCCCTGAATTCTGGAAGAAAATATATTTCAACTACCAACAGTTTAAAAACGTTCTTCAGATGACTGGTTAGTTGTCACTCACTTGTGTGAGAACACAGGAATTGAGAATGCTAGCTTTTCTCTGGTCACCCACTCCGTCAACAAATACAGTGACCTTCTGCCATGTTCTGGGTGGGGTGTGGCCCAGACCGTAAATGGGACCCGCTGGAGCTGGAACTACAATCTAGAAGGGAGACAGATGTGCAACAATAATTGCAAAGGGCAATAATGTTAATGCTTACCAGGTGGCTCAGTCGGTTACGTGTCTGACTCCTGATTTCGGCTCAGGTCATGATCTCATGATTCTGTGAGTTTGAACCCGCCTCCGGCTCCGTGCTGACAGCAAGGAACCTGCTTGGGATTCTCTCTCTCTCTCCTCAGCCCTTCTCCTCCACTCTCTCTCAAAATAAATAAAGGTTTTTTGTTTTAAATAAAAAAATAATGTTGGGGCACCTGGGTGGCTTAGTGGGTTAAGTGTCCGACTTTGGCTCAAGTCATGATCCCACAATTTGTGGGTTTGAGCCCTGCCTTGGGCTCTGAGCTGACAGTGAGGAACTTGCTTGCAATTCTCTCTCTCTCTGCCCCTCCTCCACTCGTGCTCTCTCTCTCAAAATAAATAAACTTAAAAAAATTTTTAATGTTTTTTATTTTATTTTTTGAGAGACAGAGAGAGACAGAGCATGAGCTGGGGAGGGGCGGAGAGAGAGGGAGACACAGAATCCAAAGCAGGCTCCAGGCTTGGAGCTGTCGGCACAGAGCCTGATGGATGCGTGGGGCTCGAAACCATGAGCCATGAGATCATGACCTGAGCTAAAGTCAGACGTTCAGTCGACTGAGCCACCCAGGTGCCCCTCAAAATAAATAAACTTAAAAAAAAAATAATGTTAGTGCTCACCTTGTAAATCACTAATAAGCTACTATGTGCGAAAAGCTTAAAACTTTCCTTAGACAATACCTGCTACTTAGTAAATACTGTTTTTGTCATTACTTTCTTTATAAAGTTGCTATACCAGTAGACAAATTCATTTCTTTTTTTTTGGATTTTATTTTTAAGTAATCTCTACACCCAAAGCGAGGCTTGAACTCCCAACCCTGAGATCAGGAGTCACACACTCCACCGACTGAGCCGGCCAGGCGCCCCAAGATGTACTCTCTTTATTCTTTTTTTCCTCACATAACATTCATCACAAGACATTACCCCTGCAACTGCATGGAGTGTCTGTCATGACTTCCACTTGTCCCATCTGGTCGGACACTAGCACGTGGCCGTTAGTGGATGTTATTTAAAAATACCACAATGCCAGGGGGTGGGGGAGAGGGGAAAGTGAGTGATGGGCATTGAGGAGGGCACTTGCTGGGATGAGCACTGGGTGTTGTATGTAAGCCAATTTGACCATAAATTATATTTAAAAATAAAATTTTAAAAATAAAAACACCACATTGTAAAAATGCAATCTTAATAAAAGGGGGGTGGGTGCCTGGCTGGTTCAGTCAGTAGAACATGCAATTCTTGATCTCCAGGGCTGTGGGTTTGAGCCCCACATTGGGTGTAGAGATTACTTAAAAATAAAATCTTAAAAAAAAAAAAAAAAGCCACAATGGACGTCTTTGGGCATGAAGCTTTTGACTTTGGGCTGATTTCTTAGTGACCCAGAAAGGGTTTTGTGAGGCAAAATGGGTTTTCCACTTTCCCATGGTCCCCTTGATGAAAGAGTCTTAAGGAAGGGAATTTGTAAGGCAAAACACGGTGGGCACAGGGCCGGTTGGTATCCAAGGAGGGGCATGTGGCAGTGTGGGCTCCTTCATCCCCAGGACTTACTGGGGATCCCCTGGGCACCAGACTGAGACATTCCTCGTGGATGAAGAAAGGGGGCTGTCAGGTTAAGAAGATGGAGGGGAGGAGGGGCGGCTCAGTTGGTTGAGCATCCAACTTCGGCTCAGGTCATGATCTCGCAGTTCGGGAGTTCAGGCGCCGAGTCGGGCTCTGTGCTGACAGCTCAGAGCCTGGAGCCTGCTTCTAATTCTGTGTCTCCCTCTCTCTCTGCCCCTCCCCCGCCTGTACTCTCTCTGTCTCTCTCAAAACTAAATAAACTTTAAAGAAGAAGATGGGTGGGTGGAGCAAATCATCTTCTTGCATCTGCTCAGAACCCCATAGAAGCCGTGTGGGTGTGGTCCGACCCTATTGTTGTACAGCTAGGGAAACTGAGGCAGAACCAGAGGTAAGGGACTAGCACGAGGTCACTGGACTGGTCAGTAGCAGAACAAGAACCGGAAACTGCATCTGGTGCTCTGTCCACCTCATTCACTCACTCATTCATTCATTCATTCATTCATTCGCTGACTCACTCAAGATCATGTGGTAGGGAGTGTATGGACTTTTTAATGGCAGATATTCCTGGATTCCAGTCTCCGCTTGGCCTCTGTGTGACCTTGGGCAAATGACTTCACCTCTCTGAGCCTCTTTGGTTTCAAATCTATAAAGTGGGGATACTCAGCTTATCTTGAAGATAACCTCTGCCTGCATTTTTAGAGGGTGGCACAGTGCCTGGCCCACGGAGGCCCACAAATGTTATCTATCGTTGTTACTACTAATTCAAGGCATATTATTGAATCTTAATCTTTGCCAGGCCCTCTACCACGTCCCAAGGGCATGAAGAGGACTTAGACAGGGGGCCCTGCCCCAACAATCGCTCAGGAGGGGACTTTGGAAAATACTCAGGAGGGAATTCTGGTGAAGCCCTGCTTCAGGTGAAAAACAAAACCAACACAAAACCCCACGGCAACACGACTCCTAGTTGAGTTGTTGACTTTCACCCGCCAGACTTCCAGGGCCTCAGATTCAGTAGAGCAGAGAAGGCGGTTGTGGAAGATGGTGTCATTGTTTACGAGTCACTGTTAGGGGCAACGCGGGAGAAAGAGCAAACAGCTGGCGGCTAACTGGTTCCAGCCCTTCCCCAGGGCTTGCAGCCCCAGACCTGTGAGCCACGCACCACCCCCCGGGGGCTCCCTGTCCCAGCTACTGCTTGAAGAGACACACACAGGCCGCTTGAAGAGACAGCGGCGAAGGGTGGCACCCAGGCGCCCACCTTGTCAGACCCGCGGTGAGACTTTGGGGAAGTCGCTTCCTCTCTCTGAGAGCCTCCACAGACTTCATCCATTTTACCATCAGCCGTTGCCTGTCCAGGGCAGTCTCACCCCTGCAGATTTGTGCAGGGCCAGCGAGACAGTCTCGCCCCTGCAGATTTGTGCAGGCCGGGCAGGGAAGGAGTCCCTCCCCTAAGAGGAGCGCGTTGAGGGTGGTCTTCTAAGCACTATACTCACCTGCAAGCCTCCAGAAGAGGAGATGGGCTTGCTTTGGGCAGAAGGCCAGGGAAACGTATGTGCTTTCTCCCCGGGAGAGCCCAGCATGCTGGGGAAAGAGCTTTTTCCCCCAACTTCACAGGGTCCAAGCCTCTCTCCTTCCCCCAGGATTCTTCTGGCTGTGCTCTGTTTAGGAGCACGAATCGTAGCAGGCCACCAGAAAGGCTAGTTTGACACCACAGGCCCCAAGGAGTGGGGTGGGTCCCCAGGGGAAGGAGGGGCCAGGAGTTAGGACTTCCCACTGTGGCCTGAGACACTGGGAAGACGGGCAGATGCGGTCACATCTGGAAATATGCAACTGGACACCCCAGAGTCTGTAGAATTCTCTCAGGCTCTTTGTTTTATGGGGAGGCTTCTGGCGGGTGTTTTCCTCACGCAAAGGGAAGTGAAGGGGCCCTGCCTGTCAGGCTTTTTTTCTTTGGGAGATACACTGCCCCTCCCAACCCCACAGTCCACGGTGGCCTGGATTTCCTAGGCGTCTCTCAAAGTACTTTGAGGACCTCTGGGTACAGCTAGATCTCTCTGTGTGGTTAGGCGGGTGGTCATGGTTGGGGGAGGGGGTGCTGTGGAGATGAGTTTACTGAGTGCCAACAGGCTTGTGTGCAAAGGTATGGGTGTGTGTATCTGTGTGTCTGTGCCCAAGGGAAAATGAAAGTAAACCCTTATTCTTTCTCTTTGGTATTCTTTCCATACCAAGCACAGTTCCTTTTTTAAAAAATTTTTAATGTTTAGTTATTTTTGAGAAAGAGAGAGAGAGGGAAGGGCAGAGAAAGAGGGAGATAGAGTATCTGAACGAGGCTCCATGCTGTCAGCACAAAACTGGATGCCGGGCTTGAACCCACAAACCATCAGATCATGACCTAAGCTGAAGTTAGATGCTCAACTGACTGAGCCACCCAGGCGCCCCTACCAAGCTCGGTTCTAACTGCACAACCTCCCCCACCTCCCTCAGAAACCATACTGGGGCGTGGCAGATTTGGAGAAGGAATGGGCAGGTCACCGTCACCCTGGACTGGCTTCCATCGGGCGGCTCTGCACATGCCGCCCTGGCGCTTGAAACTTAGGGCTCCAGGACAGCCAGTGGTTTCTCCACCCGATGGTGGTGGGAGTTCGACTGCTGTCTTTTTTTCCCTCAAAGTAACTCTTTACCGACTGATTCCTGTGTCTTCTTTACACCATTCTCGTATTTCCCAGACTTACCACAAAACACTTTAAGAGTTTATTCATTTATTGAGAGAGAAAGAGAGAGAGAGCACGAGTGCAAGCAGGGAAAGGGCAGGGAGAGAGAATCCCGAGCAGGCTTCCAGGCAGTGCCACATGGGGCTCGAATCCACAAACCATGAGATCATGACCTGAGCCGAAATCAAGAGTCAGACGCTTAACTGACTGAGACACCCAGGTGCTCCTCTATTGCCTGCTTAATGCCGACCTCCAAAGGTAAAAAAAAAAAAAAACTCTCAACATTGTGAAAAATGATCAAGATTTGATTTGTGCACATCTTCCAAAACAGCACTGTCAAATAGAAATGCAGCGTGAGCCACATATGTAATTTTCCACTTAAGAATTCTTCAGCAGCCACATTCAAAACATAAAGAGAAACTGATAAAATTAATTTTAAGAATATATTTTGTTTAGCCCAGTATATCCAAAGTATTACAATTTCAACATATAACGAGAACCAACATTATAATTGAGATATCCTACTTTCTTTTTATCTTATTGAATCTTCCAGTATATTTCTGTGTTTTCACCCACAAAGGAGCCACTTTTTGGCTAGTCATAATTCTTCCTTTCTTTTTTTAAAAGTTTTTGTTTCTATTTCATTTTTGAGAGAGACAGACAGACAGATGTGAGCAGGGGAGGGGCAGAGAGAAAGGGAGACACAGAATCCAAAGCAGGCTCCATGCTCTGAGCTGTCAGCACAGAGCCCGATGAGGGGCTCGAACCCACAAGCTGTGAGATCATGACCTGAGCTGGTCAGCCACTTAACTGACTGAGCCACACAGTTGCCCCCCCCTTTTTTTGTTTAAGTTTGTTTATTTATTTATTTATTTAGAGCACAAGCCAGGGAGGGTACAGAGAGAAGGAGCGACAGAATCCCAAGCAGGCTCCGCACCATCAGCACAGAGCCCGATGTGGGGCTCGAACCCACAGAACCATGAGATCATGACCTGAGCCGAGATTAAGAGTCAAACACTTAACCCGCTGTACCACCAAGTTGCCCCTGGCTAGTCATATTTCAAGGAGGCAGTAGCCTCCTATGGCTAGTGCCTACCATATTGGAGAGTGTAGTTCAGCTCTAGAACCTTCTAACAGAAAGGGAAACCCAGTAATAGCCAATTAGAGCAAAGGAAATTATTTATTAAGAGCAAATTATTGCCAGCCCAAGTTTTTAGCACCCCGCCCAGAAAACCCAGATTAGCATCGCTGGGGAATGCTCTGCTACTCTCCAGTCCCTGCCTCTCTTCCCCTAACCAGCCCTTCTCTCTCTCTCTCTGTCTCTCTCTTGCCCCACGCAGGTCTGGTTTCAGAACGCCAGGGCCAAGTTCAGGCGCAACCTCTTACGGCAGGAAAACACGGGTGTGGACAAGTCTACGGAGGCAGCGTTGCAGACGGGGACGCCTTCGGGGCCAGCCTCGGAGCTCTCCAATGCGTCGCTCAGCCCCTCCAGCACGCCCACCACCCTCACAGACTTGACTAGCCCTGCCCTGCCAACTGTGACGTCGGTCCTGACTTCTGTGCCTGGCAACCTGGAGGGCCACGAGCCTCACAGCCCCTCACAAACGACTCTCACCAACCTTTTCTAGTGACTCACGCCCCCCCTCCCCCCAGCCCCACAATTTCTTTAAAAAAGAAATTATCTTTAGTTGAATTCCAAGTGTATTTTAAAATAGAGGCTTTGAGCAACTAACTAACCACATTTTAGGATCTCGCCTGGAAACAGAGGAAGAAAAAAATTGTGCGTCTGGCTAATGCAGCGGTGTGGACTGAGGAATTACTTGGAAAATCTATCTGCAACACAACATTTGTGTCACTGTACAGTTTTGTGGACTGAGCGAGGAAAAACAACAAATAATTTAAGTTGGCTAGAGCTTCTGTATTTTCAAAGACTGCCACGTGCCTTAGGAATACTGTTTTATCTCCATACTTTGGATGACTTGTTCATTTTTCTCTCCCTCTTTTTCTCTCTGTATATTTATGACCAGAGCAAAAATGTAAAAAAAAAAAAAAAAAAAAAAAAAGTTTGTTACTTTTAAAAGTCCTAAAAAGAAAAAAAAAAAAAAGAAAAATCAAACCCCCTCCAACGGTCGCTTTGTTGTTTTAGAATTTTAAGGTGGAAGTCTGTTCGAATATCAGAATTTGTAAAATCTAACCAGTAATAAAACCACTTATTGAAACTAGTTGGTGCTGCTGCTCTTGAGTTGGGTGTGAAATGTACAGGACTTAAGGGTCTTACTGAAGCCCAGACATATATCCCAGGGTCTACCCTGATTTATCTATCATATTTATTTTTTATTTATAATAGGCATGGGGTCCCCCTTCTGTGCCAGGCTTTGGATGTTTGTCGAGATCCAGAGATGAAGTCAATATAGGCCGTGCTGTCAAGGGATGTGTAGCATGGAGGCAGAGACAGAAGAGATCGTCTTTTTTTTTAAAGTTTATTTATTTATTAATTTTTGAGAACGAGCGAGCAGGGGAAGGGCCAGGGGGAGGGGAGGGAATCCCAAGCGGGTTCCATGTTGTCAGGGTGGAGCCTGATGTGGGGCTCAAACTCACGAATCTTGAGATCATGACCTGAGCCCAAACCAAGAATCAGATACTTAACCACCAGAGCTACACAAGCACCTCAGAAGAGATCATCTCAACATGGCACTGTATGTGCCAAGTGGAGAGTAGGTCAACAACGTATATCATTAGTTCATTCATTTGTTCTTTCAAATATTAAGTACATCCTGCTGGATACTTGTGATATAGAAGTCAAAGGTCCTCATCCCTGCCTTTCCGGCCCTTCTTTGGGCTGGAAGGGTGGTTCAGGCAATGAGGAAGGCCTGTCCCTATTAGGGGTGAACCCTGTCACAAAGGGCAGCGTAAACTCCAGTTTTCCTACTGAATAAAAACAAAACTCCCTAAATCAATAAATCATTTGCCTAGAAGGCAAAAGCCAATGAATTTAGCTCCTTCATTAAGTCTTCAGGCAACCTCAGAAACCCACAGAAAAGATGCATCCAGGGGGGACGGGGTTAGCGACCGGCAGAATGAGTCTCTCCTGTCGCAGTATGTGCTGAGGGAAGCCCTTTCACCTCTGTGGGCCTTCATTTCCTCAGCTGGAAGATGAAGATAGTGACCTTTATAGACCTGGTGAGGACGAGGCAAGGTGTGTTGAAGGGCCCAGCAAAGGGCCTGCATATAGTAGAGGCCATTCTGTCTATTGAGTCACAGACTAGTGACTTGTGAGGATATTGCAAGTGGAGAACAGGAATGTGTGTAGCCAGGCATTGCCTGTCATTGCTGAATGCATCAGGCAGGCGTGGTATCTGTCCACTGGGCATCCTACATCCCTGATTTCTTGCTCTGAGCCCTGCTGTAGAGCATTTTGTTACCAGCTTCATTGAATGCCGGCAGTTACCTAGCAAAATGTCCCTCAGTGACCTGCCAATGTGAAAATCCAGAGGGAAAAATTATAGCTGCCTTGGGGAGAAAACAGCCAGGAGAGATTGGGCGGGGGGGCCGTACAGCCCATGACTGGGGTCTCTCCTATCCCCACTGTGCTATCACGGTGGGGACAGGGTTGGGGAGGAAGGGGTTGGGAGTGCCTAAAGCCTGGACTGACTCACTTCCTGAAATGTTAAAACCGCACACTCAAAAACACTGCTAGGTTTTTTTGTTTGTTTTTTGTTTTAATGTTTTATTTATTTCTGAGAGAGAGAGAGAGAGAGAGAGAGAGCGTGAGCAAGGGAGGGTCAGAGAGAGGGAGATACAGAATCCGAAGCAGGCTCCAGGCTCTGAGCTAGCCATCAGCACAGTTCCTGACGCGGGGCTCAAACCCACGAACCGTGAGATCAAGACCTGAGCTGAAGTCGGAGCCACCCAGGCGCTCCAACACTGCTGTTTTAATGTCTGGAAAATGGTAGGAACTCAATTTGTTTTTGTAAACTATTCTATTGATGTATAAAGTGCGTAAGGTGCACACATCTGAAATGAACAGCTTGATTAATGTTTTCTAAAAGAACACAACCCTGGAAACACCACCCAGATCAAGATATAGGACAGCTACAGCACCTAAAAGGCTCCCTTGGGTCTCCTCCCTGTTAACCCCTCCCACGGTAGCTCCTCTCCTGACTTCTAGCACCACAGATTAGGTTTATCTGGTTTTGATCAATACGTTTCTGCCAAGTGAATTCAGGATTGTTCGGGATCAGCTAACTTGCCTGAGGTCAGGCAGCTAGTGGTGACGAAGCCAGGATTCGAACCAGATCTGTCTCCAGACCCCAAGTTCTGACAGGGTAATAGAATCCGCACCACACGGATGGCTGCAGGAGAGAACGCGAGCAGGGGCCCTGGCATGTTGGACGCGCACACAGATACAACCCCGGGTACTCCCAGGGGCTTGTATACGTGCCCGCAGACACTCATGGAAGGTGCTTACACCCAGACAGCCCCACATAGAGACACACACACACACACACACACACACACACACACACACACATGCTCGCAGACAGACGTAAACAGGCCCAGACACTTGCAAATATATCTAGACAGACACCCAGACCACCCCACCCAGGGAGACCGGCACACAAACCCAGAGGTGCACACGTGCGAATGTTCGCGGCACCCAGGCGCCCCCGCGTAGCCCGGTTGTGCCCCCTGCTCAGGCCCGGACAGAGCCGAGTCCGATCCCTATCTCGGCTGTCAGTGCTGCCACCCAGATGGAGCCGACCCTGGAATGATGCCCGGGGGTCCCCCGCCCCCTACATGGGAGCAGCTTTAGCAGCGGAGCTTACTGTCAGGCCAGGGATGGGGGCGCTGTGGAGGAGACATTGCTTTCGCCAGAGTCAGAGACAGAGAGAGACACACACACAGAGACTTGGAAAGATAATGATAGAGACAGGGAGATAGGGAGAGTGGAAGAGAGAGAGTGCAGTGTCTGGGCGACAGAGAAAGTAAGGGACAGTGACAAAGACACAGGGAGCAGGAGACAGAGAGACAGACGGATTAACCGTAGACAGACTTTTGGAAACAGAGAAACAGCAGCAGCATAGTGAAGAGGCAGAGAGACAGACAAACGAAGATGGGGGCCAAGATTAAGGGCGCCAAAGCACAGAGGAGAGATGACAAGACAGACAGAGACTGAGAAGAGAAGCCTCAGAGATAAAGGGAGACCCTGGGACAGACTTGGAGGCTGAGAGAGACCAAGAGAGAGCCAGAGAAACTGTGAAGGGCGCTCAGAGACCGATAAAGGGAGAGGGAGAAGGGAGACAGAGATAGAGTCTAAGGCTAAGGAAGAGACAGACACAAGAAGGCAGGTGCTTGGTGGGGAAGGGGCTGAGGCTGCCAGCCCCGCGCAGTCTACCTGGGATGGGATTAAGTGCCATCTGTGGCTCCAGGGCACTGTCCCTGCCTCCCTGCATGCTGCCACAGAGGAGACCAAACAAGGGACCATCTCCAAGACCCTCTGGCCTCCAACTTGTTGTGAATATGGGGAGTCTCTTGGTTCTTGGGACCCACCCCGAAGATCGCCTTTAGGCAATCTACAGGAGCTGAGGTCTTGGCCATGACTTTCCCCCTGTCCTGCCCCAGCCCAACAAGTCTCCTTTTCCCCACAGTGGGGAGATCTGGGGCAGATCTTCCCCAATCTTCTCTGCCTTGAAATAATTTTGGCAAGGCACTTAGCCACTCGGAACCCTAGTATCTTAATCTGTAAAATGGGGCCAAGGGTATCAACCTGACAGGGGTATTGTCAGGACCCATGAGAGAATGGGTACATGCTGCATTTGTGGTTTGGCCAAATACGAGGGGAGACACAGAGATGTGAGGAAGCGCCCTGCGAAGTGGGGAGAGGCTCCAAGGAGGAGATGATATTTGAACTGGAAACCTGGATGGACCAAACGTGACTGGGTGGAGGAGGGGGGCAAGGGAGCACTCCTGGCTGGGGAAACAGCCCGGGCACAGGCACAAGTCCACAGAGCACATTCAGGATGGAGGGTGATTCAACGGTGGGGGTGCCCCTGGACAGGTGGGGCAAGTGTCAGCTCACAGAGAGCCTTGAACACCTTGAACACCAGGAACTTCATCCTGGGGGCTACAGGTAGCTGCCTCTGACACCCCTCTTCTCTCGTAGGCTGCAGGCCGAACAGCTCCCCTTTCCCACCTTGTGTTCAGGCTGGAGTCGCACATGGGGTTTTCTGGAGAGGAAGCGTTTGCTGCTGTGACCTGTGTGTCGTGTGTCCTGCTGCAAGAGTGGAGGTTGTCAGGCTGCCCGGGCCCCTCTGGCCCCTGGGGACTCTCAGAGTGGCAGCATGCCCTTCAAATCTCCCTTTCCACCTTTCCCTTCTTCTGTCCCTCCCTCTCTCCTTGGCCCAGTGCTGGGCGCTGGGGACTGGGGGCACGGAGCCGATTCGGCCAACAGCCCCTCCCTCTGGCTCCCGAGGCTCCCTGGGAGACGGATGTGTCAACAGCCAGCCCCTGCCCAGCGTGAGGGAACCCCAGGGGGTTACAGGAGCCCCCAGGAGGGAGTGGCTGGCTCCACATGGGGTGAGGATCTTGCCACACAACTCACCACACCTCTATAGTCATGATCTCACGGAGTCCTTCCCACAGCTTTACGAGACAGGGATTACCATCCCATTTCACAGAGCGAGAAGCCAAGGAGAAGTGTTTTGCCCAGGATCGCACAGTTTGGGCGCCACAAAGACATCTTCATTGCAATTCAACCAATCCAGTTGACACGTATCAATTCCCCCGCCATGCCAGTCACTGTGGCTGGGGACACCTAGACAACTCAGGCCCGTGCTGGGGTCTTAGAGAAGCAGACCGGGTAGGAGCGTAGCTGGGACTGGGGTTTCCAGATGCGGAGGAAGCCCAGAAGAGGTTTCCAGTAGAGACTGAGGTTCAGGGGACTTTTTGGGTTGGAAGATCAGGCAACTGATCTAGAAGTGTTTGAGGCCAGAGGGGGATTAAGGGAGAGGACAGAAGTGTCTGCTCAGGTTGTGGTATTTTTCCACCAGTGAACAGCACTCACGTGGGCAGGAGAGACTCACTGCCAATTTTTGGAGATGGAAGCAGCCTCGGAGAGCCTCTAGCCAGAGATGTGCTTCCGGACCATTCCAGCAGCTTTTCCCAACCACCCTCACTGGCTCTCCACCAGTCCCTGGGGAGGAGCCCTGGCTGGTGTGTCTTATAAAAAGCTTTTTATTTTGAACAATTTCAAACACATACGAAGTAAACAGAAGAGTGAAATGAACGCAGGTGCACTCACTGCCCAGCTTCCAGAGGTAGCAACATTCACTCAATCTTGTAACAACTATACCTCCACGCACTCACCGCTCCCAATTCGATGATGATGTTGAAGGTGGTCACCTGTGCGGTTTTGAAAAGTCCCTCAGGGATCTGATAGGCAGGGTGACTTGGGGACCGCCCACCTGGTGCCTACATTTTAGGGAAGAGCAGTGTAAGCTCACAGAGGGGAAGGGACTTAGCAAAGGGTGCCTGGTCAGGAAGCAGCAGACCTGGGCTTGTCCTGTGCAAGGACACTTTTTGAGTGCCAGGTCCTGATTTGGTCACTGGGGATACCAGTGAATAAGACGGTCCTTGCCTTCCTGGAACTCAGAGACTAGTGGAGAATATAAATGTCAAACAGCCTCTAGAGTAACTTCTTAATGATGTCTGTGATGAGGCATATGTGGGACCATGACAGCATATACACATGTGAGGAAAATGATGGCTTCCTAGAGAAAGGTATCACTGAGAAATCAGATAAGTGAGTGGCGATTAACTTAGCAGGTGAGCCAGGGAGGTGGTGAAAAAGGAGTAACGGTGTGTGCAAAGGCCCTGAGCCCAGTGGTCCAAGGCATTAAAAGGTCTGCCCCTCCAGTATGGCTGGGGCTCTCAGAGCAAGGACCAGAATGGGATGGAGGGGTGCTGAAGACACAGCCATGAGCTTCTCAGGCAGCATGCTTGGGTATTCACTCCAATAGCACCAGGAAATTGGGAATGACGAATCAAGGCAGGAGGGGACAGGGATGGATGAGAGGAGGCCCTTGAGGTCATGCCTCATCATCTGACTGGGTGCAGAGAAGGCAGACTGGCTATGAGAGGGAAGGAGGGAAGCCGAGGGCAGAGCCACAGCTGGGTAGATAATGGCGCCCTTCACTGCAATGACAAGTCACTGGGAAGAGGATGCTGAGTGGGGGCGGGGGGATGATTAAGGATTTAGGGTTGGGACTTGCTGAATTTTTGACACCTTAAGACATCATAGTGCTGGCTGGTTCTTCCCTTTGGGGAAAGAACCACATGAGAAAGGCTTGAAAGGCACCTGGGACATTTACCCATTGCTTCTCTTCTTTGAGTTTCCCATCCCTCCTGGGCAAGTTGGTCCTTAAGCTGGTGTTTGAGACTTGGGCACAAGCTGGTCCCTGCCCACCCATCTCTGGGCTCAAAGTCGGCCAAATGCACCAAATTCATCCAGGCGTTACCTGCGGGTGGGCCCTCTCTGCCCGGCTGGCCTGTTCTAGCTTTGGCCAACACCTACTTCCTAATAACACATCTTTAGTAAGTGAGCCAATTAATGATGAACTGTAGGTGCATATTCTGGAACTATTTTACTCTTTCTCCCGCTGCTGTCAGCTCCATGACCCAGTGTGTCTGTCTTATATTACACCCAGACAATGCCTGGCAGGTAGGAGGTGGGTCCTTAAATCCTGGAGGGAAACAATGTTAGTATGGGCAATCACTGTGGTTGAGGGTCTAATCCTTAGAAATTTGACCCTAGACCCTGTCCTGCCACTTAGTGCTCCAAGGATCCTGTGCAAATTACTTAACCTCTCTGAGCTTCTAGCATTTTAAATCTGTAAATCAGGGTGACGGTAACGCCTGCTTCACGGAGTGCTGTGAACACGGAGTCTTAGAACTCACGCAGCCACGGCATCGAGCAGAGTGCCCCGCACGCAGGAACGCTCTGTTCTGGAAGCAGCGCGGTCTGCCAGTTCAGGCACCTTTATGAGCCTCTGCGTCCGCTGTGGGATGGTCTCCGAGGTTCTCAGAGCCCTGGGTGGGGGTGGGCTTGGGGTGGTTCCGGGCAGAGGGGGTGGCCACCGGCCTGGAGCTGCTGGAGATGGCCCCTGGGGACCAGGGAGGGGGCGGAAGCCGGAGCCGAGGTCGGATCCGGCGAGGTGGGGAGCCGAGACATCCTGCGGGGGCGCCTGCCGGGACCTGGGGAAGCTCCCAGGGGAGCCGCCCGCCCGGCACCGCGGGGCTGGGAAGAGGGACGCAGGGAGCGAGGCGCCTGAGCCCCTGCAGGGGCCTGGCGGAGGGCGCCCCCTGGCGGTGCACCGCGGCGTAGACACTCCTGGCCAGGAGGGGTCAGCCCTAAAGAAACTCGCGGGAGAGAATCAGAGACCCGAGATCTATTCCGGGCTCTGGACTCTTTCCTCAGTTTCAAAAAGGGATTGATCATTTTGAGCCCCTTAACCTGTGTCAGGTCTAGTGGCTGTGTCAGGACGGAAGCACACTGCACAGGGACTGGCACACAGTAGGTCCCCCCAGATGCCTTCCTTTTAGGTTCATTCCTGCGCTCTTATGGGCAGCGGCGTTGGGCTCAAGCCTGAGGGGGTCCCCAAGTATGGGAAGGGATGAGGAGGTGCAGATCCAGGCACTCATCCGGGGCTCCCCGAGGGGCTCGCTCTGCCCCCCAGTGGCCTCCGTGAGCACTGGAGCCTGCGTGTGATGGGGGCGGTGGGGGGCGGGGCGGGATATGTAGTGTGCATTGAGGTGCGGTGGGGGAAAGGGGGTATGTGTTCTGGTGTCGGTGTAGCTTGTGTGTGGTCATGTTGGTGTGGGTGTTAATTTGGGGGCGTCTTTGTATTGTTGAGATGTGTGAGTCTGTGATCAGGAGGTGTGTGTGTGTCTATTCCAGAGGTGTGTCTGTGTGTGTCTCTTACTAGGAGTATGTGTCCATAGGGGTCTATGTATGTCTGTGATCAAGGGTGTGTGTGTTTGAGATCAGGGGTGTGTGTGTGTGTGTGTGTGCCTCTGTGTGTCCGGGTGTACACAGGCGTTCGCTGTGGTAGCCGTGTGCTGCAGGTTGGGAGGTGTGTGTTGGGGCTGAAGGGTCGTCTGGGCCTGTCCGTGGAGGGGGTGAAAACCCTAATCACGTTTCCACCCAGCAGGGAGGTGGCCGCGCCCCTGCCCTGTCTCTGTGCTGCAGCCTTCCCGGGACCAGTGTCTTTCCCTCTCCCTTCCTCACCCTCACCTGCACCTGAGACCAGCTCTCTAGGCCTTATTTTGGAGCTGAGGAAACCAGGCTTCGAGCCAGGAGGGACTGGCCCAAGGAGCCTCCACCAGAAAGCAGCGGGACCAGGGTATTGGTCAGACTCCTGACTCCCGCCTGAGTTTTTTCCTCTCCCAGGAGGGCACTGCACACCCTTTGCCCAGCCTGGGGCAGGGGTGGGGACAGGTTTCGGGGCTGGGCCGCGTGGGGAGCAGGACACAAAAGGCCCAGTGTCTGCCCTCGCCTCCCCTTCCTGGCCCTGCCCTGCTCTAAGAGCCAAGTGGGTGTCCAGTGACAGACTGGGCAAAGATGGCCACTTTGTGACATCCTGGGAGCCAGCCCGGCACTGGACCCACTAGCCTCACCACCCCACGGGCTGACTCTCACTGGGTGTGACCAGGAAATCAAACTTTGCCCACAGTGTAGGCTCCTGGCACCAACTCTCAGCTGGCACCCCCCCCCCCAGGGCTGAAGAGCTTCAGCTTGTCCTGCGTGGAGAAGGGACTGATGAGTAATTAAGATCGTGATGATATCAACACATATATTAATAAAATCATAATAATGGCTACTGTTTGCTGAGGCTGCACTATGCGCCATTTCTGAGTGCTTTAAGCAGGGTCTGCGGAGGGAGTGAGGCAGGGTGGCCGGCACCTTGGACTCCAGTGCCAGCCAGACCGCCAGGACTATTTCCTGGCAACACTTCCCAGCTGTGTGACCTTGGATAGGGTGCTTAAAATCCCTCTGCCTCCATTTTCCTGGCTGTAAAATAACAGTGGACGGGTGAATAAATAAAAAGCACTTTAAAGCTCTGTGTGGCATTGAATAAGTGTGAGACAAGTTGGCTCTTCACAGCACCTGGGAGATAGATATTGTTACCCCCACTTTACAGATGAGGAAACTGAGGCTGAGCCATTAGCCGTAGGTCACAAAACGAAAAGGTGTCCAGGCTGGGTCCTGAGACCAGGCCCAATGCCAAAGTCTTGTCCGTGGCTATATTCCTCCCAGTGGCCTTGACTGCATAGTTTGTAGCTGTTAGAATTAACCCTCTGAGAGTCCAAAAAGTGCTTCTGCATGTGACGACTTGTTTGAATCCCACCAGGGCCTTCCGATAGGTCATTAATAAGAGCATCTCCCTTGCTAATCAGAGAAATTGAGGCCCAGAGAAAAAGAGTGCTCTGCTAAAGCTTGCACACCAAGCAAGCAGCAGAGCCACCCGTTGATTCCAGGTCTTTCCACTATTAAATAGCATCATTTTCTGTAATTCAGGTTTTGGGGTGTACCTACTGTGTGTCCCCGCTGCATGCCAGTGCTGTGTCCACATGATCTTTTTGTAATTCCTATAACATTCTTAGTGACTTCCAAATCCGTTGACTTTCTTCATTGCCCCTTGCTCTGTGCACACATCTTTACCCCCACCAGGCTAGGAACCCTTTGAGGACAGGGCCAGAATGTGATTTATCTCTGGATGCCCAGGGCCATCACGAAGCCTGGCACACAGTGGGTTCGGGGTCTGATGGAGGAGACACAGGTCTGGGGGGGTGGTTACATGGCGAAGAGGGCTTCCTGGCGTGGAGAAGGGAGACTTGGGAGGGAGTACAACTGGGGCACCTGACCTACAACGGGTCAGGAAAGGCCACCCTGAAATGCAGATGTCCATGCTAGGATAGAAAAGCAGATGGACCTATATTTACATCTACAGGGACATGTACCTGCGTGGTATTTTATGCCAGACATTATGATAGGCATGCTTTAAGGTCTCATATTCATGATCACTTTTGAATCCTCAAAATGTCTCATTACAGTCTCAAAATTTGAGGTTGGTACAAGAATTCGCTTCATTTTCTAGATAAAGAGATGTGGGCATTAGGTGATGAGGTCGTGCTGCTGGCACAGCTGGGATCTGAACCTTGGTCATCTGCCTCCCTCCTGGCAAAGATGGGTATAGGGGCGGGGTGTGTGTGTGTGTGTGTGTGTGTGTGTGTGTGTGTAACATTCCCCTTGGTTGTGTCCTTTCTGTCTCTGACAGCTCCCTGAAGGTCGGCCTCGGCTCTCCTTCAGCCTTAAAAAGCAAGAAGGGAGGCGCCAGGTACAGCTGAGATTCCCCGCGGATGCTCCCCTAGCACAGGCTTATTCTCTGCTCTTTCCTGGCTCCCATACCTGCACCCCCGCCCCCGGGGCAGGGCCGGGCATGCAGGGAGCGCTGGGTGAAGGGGTGCTGATGGATGCCTGAAGCGGCCCCTCCTGGGCTCCAGGCTGGGGCGGGAAAGGGCCAGAGCCGGCTCCCCGGGAGGCCCAGGCTGGTGCTAGGGCCTGAGGGAGGGAGGTGAAGACCAGCACTGATTAACCGCCTCCTGCATGCTGGGCTCAAGTGCAAGGTGGCCTGGGCGTGGCGACGGGGCTCTGGGTGGCCCCCTCAGAGCCAGTCTTCCGGCACAGGGGACCCCCAGAGTTTCGCCTGAGCCCCCAGGGGAGCTGTCAGGACGGAGCCTCTCTGGGGTGAGCCAGCGTCTGGGGCCCGCGGCTCCAAGCAGGCCAGGAAACGCCTGCTGGTGCATTTGTTTTTCCATCAACAACAGGCTTACGTAAACTCCTCGCCGGCTCCGAGGGCTGCCAGCGCGGGGGCGGCGGCCTTATCTGATGGGGGCTCGGCCAGGGCCGGGGTTCCCTGGGT
>NW_027530625.1:1564417-1693725 GCF_008692635.1 Crocuta crocuta
GGCACCTCGGGGCTCTGCTTCTCTCGCTCAATCCCCAGGCAGAAAGCGCAGGGCCCCTTTCCCCCAGGACAATCAGGGGAGCCAGTCTCGGTCCCCATAGCCTGGTTCCCAGTTCCCTGTCCCGCAGGTGCCTGAAGGAGAAAGGACCCTCTTTACCTGCGCCCTGGAGGGAAGCGGCCAGCAGTGCGATGCTGGGGTGGCCCAGTCACCATGCTGGGTCACCTGGCTTCTCACCCCGGCTATGTCCCGGTCCAAGGGTGCTTGGGAGAAAAAGTTGGTTTTCCAGCCTTACCCCCAGAGGTTATGATTTAACAGGTTGGGGCAGGGACACAGGAATCAGCAACTTTTAAAACAAAACAAAACACTTTACTTGGGAAAATTTTTCAAAATTACAGAGAAGGCGATGATACAGTAATGCAATGAACTCCTATGTACCCTCCCGAGATTCACCAGGTGTTAACCTTTGCCACCTGTGCACCATCTCTCCATCCTTAGGTGGGCAGTGTTACCATTCCCATTTTACAGATGGGGAAACTAAGGTTTAAGAGCTGAAAAAAATATGTCCAAGAAAGTGGTGGAGCTAACATTTAAATTCAGATCTCAAATGAAAACTTTTACTTTTTTGGCTTTCTTCATGATTTTTGTTGTTGTTGTTGTTGTTTGTCTACTATGTTTAATTTCTTCTTGGATGATGAGCACCTGCACGTAAAATATGAAGGTATTAAGTATGTAGTTACCTCGCTCCAGCATCCCGGTTCCTTAATTAAAGGCAGTCTCTGTCATTCGTTTTTTGTGTATCTTTATGGAGACATTCTATGCCGACAAAAACACATCCATAAAATAGTTTTTACACAAATGGTATTGTACTGTCCATGTGGTTCTGGGCTTTGCTCTGCACGCGCTCCCCCCCCCCGCTGCTTTTAACTACATATCAGAGATTTTTTTTCATTCCGGAAATATAAAACTACTCCATTCTTTCAAAACAGTCCATAGTATTCCACAGGATGGGTGTTCCAGAATTTATTTCACCAGTCCCCTACTGATGGAAAATTAGGCTATTTCCAATCTACTGCTATATTACAAGTTGCAGTAAATATCCACATCCAAAGTCAACTTACCACGTACATGTATTTTGTATGGTAAATTCCTAGAAATGGAGTTGTTGGGTTAAAGGGTATGTGGATTTCTAATTTACTTAGATATTGCCAAATCGCACTTCAGGGAGATTGTACCAATTTGCCCTCCCACTTGCAATGAATGACAGAGTCTGTTTCCCACAGCCTTGCCAACACAGCATGTTATCAAGCTTTTGGATCTTTGTCAATCTGTTAGATAGAAAATGATATCTCGTAGCTGTCATTTCATTTCTCCTGCTACAAGGGAGGTTGACCATGTATTCATATGACTAAGGATCATTTACATTTCCTTTCCTGGGAACTGTTTGTTTATATCCTTTGCCTATCTTTTAATTAGGTTGTTTTTTTTTTTCTTCCTGATTATGTAGGAGCTCTTAAAATAGCAAGGATATCAGCCCTTTGTCAGGAACATGTGATATGTCTATAATATGTGCCTTTTGACTTTGTTTATATTATTTTTCATAAAGAATTAAACATTATTTTGTGTAGCCAAATTCATCAATCTTTTCATTTATGGATTCATTAACATTTTTTATGTTTCATAAGGCCTTCCTTAGTCTAAGAATACTTTTGAAATTACTACCAGGGCTTCTCACTCCAGAATTTGTTTGGGTGTAAGGTGTGAGGTAGGGGTTCAGCTCTTTCTCTGGTTGACTATCTAGTTGTCTCAAAATCTTTATTGAATAGTACATCTTTTTGCTATTGATTAGCAGTATCACTTTTGTTATAAGTAAACTTCTGTACACATTTGGCTACTGTATTAATTTCTCAGGTTGCTGTAACAAATTAGCACAAACTGAAATGTCTTCTTTCAAAGTTCTGAAGACCAAAAGTCTGAAATCAAGATGTCAGCAAGGCCAGACTTCCTCTGGTGACTCTGGTGGGTGAAATCATGCAATTGGACTGTCCTAGCTTCTGGTGGCTTCCAACAACCCTTGCCATTGTGTGGGTTGAGGCAGTGTAACTCCAAACTCTGCCTCGGTGTTCATATGGCCTCTCCTTTGAGCTTATGTCAGTGTCCAAATTTCCCTATTCTCCTAAGGACACCAGCCATTGGATGAGGGCCTAATCTGATATGACTTGAATTCAATATGGCCCCATCTTAACTTGATTATATCTGCAAAGACCCCATTTCCAGTAAGGTCATATTCACTAGGTTAAGACTTGATCATAACGTTTGGGGGGGGACACAGTTTATCCACTACAAGTATGCTTTCAAATGTCTTATTCTGTTCTATTGATCCATCTATCTAAAATTAGGACACTGCTTAAAATATTGTAGTTTTACCTACGACCCAGCAATAGCACTGCTAGGAACTTACCCAAGGGATACAGGAGTGCTGATGCATAGGGGCATGTGTACCCCAATATTCACAGCAGCACTTTCAACAATAGCCAAATCATGTAGAGAGCCCAAATGTCCATGAACTAATGAATGAATCAATAAGATGTGGTTTATCTATACCATGGAATACTACATAGCAACGAGAAAGAATGAAATCTGGCCATTTGTAGCAACATGGATGGAACTTGAGGGTGTTTTGCTGAGCAAAATAAGTCAGGCAGAGAAAGACGGATACCATATGTTTTCACTTATGAGTGGATCAGGAGAAAATTAACAGAGGACCATGGGGGAGGGGAAGGGGAAAAAAATATTGGGGGAGAGGGAGGGAGGCAAACCACGAGAGACTCTTGAATACTGAGAACAAACTGAGGGCTTATGGGGGTGGGGGGGGAGGGGAAGAGGGTTGATGGGCATGGAGGAGGGCACTTGTTGGAATAAGCACTGGGTGTTATATGGAAACCAACTTGACAATAAACTATGAAAGAAAATAATATTGTAGTTTTATACTATGTTCTAATAGCTAAGACTGGTCTCCACTCATATTCTTCTTTCTTCGGAATTTCCTTTTATTCACATTGCCATAAGGACTTTAGAATCAGCTTCCTATTGGTATTTTACTAGAATATATGTATTATATGTATTCAGAACATAACACATATATTCAGAATACATATATGTATTATACAAATATATAATATGTAAACTAGAAGAGAGCTGGTATATATTTGTAATGTTGAGTCCTCCAATGTAAAACCATGTTCAAGCTTTCTTCTATGCCCCTTGGCATTTTATTAAAGTCCATTTCTTTTTCTTTCTTTTTTTTAAATTTTAAATTTTATTTCCAAAGATAAAATAAAATTTAATTCCACTTTAGTTAATATATAGTGTTATATTAGTTTCAGGTGTTAAACACATTTCCAGTAATCTTGTATATTTTATTTTTGTCAAATTTATTTCTAAATATTCTATCATTTTTGCTTCTATTGTAAACAGGAACTTCTCTTTCATTATCTCTTCTAACTGGCTGTTTTATATTTATGAAGACTATTAATTTCAGTATATTAATTTTGCACCCAGCCACCTTACTGAATTCCCGTATCATTTATAATGTTTTTCAGTTGATTCTGTAAGTAATGATCAATTTTTGTCCTTTTAGATTTTTATATTTCTCCTTTCTTTTTCTTTTCTAATCATAAAGGCTAGTATCTCCAGATTATTTTAAATAATAGTGTTGAAAATAGACACACTTCTCTTATTTTTCATCATAATGGGAATGCCTTTAAAGGTTCCCCTAAACACATGATACTGGCTTTTGGGTTAAAGTATATATATATGGGTGCCTGGGTGGCTCAGTCATTTGAGGGTCCAACTCGAGTTTGGCTCAGGTCATGATCCCACGGTTGTGGGGTAGAGCCCCATGTTGGGCTCTTAAGCTGAGCCTGCTTAAGATTCTCTCTCTCTCCCTCTGCCTCTCTCCCCCGCTCTCTCTAAAAATGAAATAAAACTAAAAAAATAAATATATTCTATTTCATTTAAATCTTTTCCTATTTTATCAAGAAAAAAAAAATCTTTCTAAACTCTCCTTCTCTGGCCTCTTCTGCATATAGCCTAGCCTCTGTGGTACAGAATCACTCGTTAATCCCTGAGCAGCAATGTTGTTTCATGCTTTCTCGTCCTTGCCCCAAAACTAGTCCCTCTTTCATGGAACGCCTTTTGCCCTGGCTTCTCTCCGACAAAGCTCAGGATGAAGTCACTTCCTCTGGGAAACTTCCCAGTCTTTCCCTCTGTTTCGTCTCCTCACAGCCTGTTTCATGCTGGACTATAACTGCCCGTGTCTTCCACTGCTTTCCACACCAGCCTGTGAGCAGCTTGGTGGTGTATGTGTGTGGGGGGAAGAGTAGCATGTCTGGGTTATTTGTGTGTCCTCAGTGCCTAAACTGGGGCCCAAACAGACTAAATATACAGTAAATGGTTTTTGAATGAGTGAATACTAGAATAAAAGCTAACAATTAATGCCTATGTAAAGCATTTCCCATTCATTATCTCATTTAATATGTACAAAACTCCTGTGAGGTAGATGCTTATTATCTCCACTTGGAGAAGATCAAATAGAAGCTCTGAGAAGCTAAGTAACAAGTACCAATTCACACAGCCAGAATGGGAACCCAGATTTGTCTAGAAGCAGTGCCCAGGCCTTAACATCTCTAGGCCATTCTGAAGGGCTGTAAATAAATGTATGAGTGAAGAAATGCTATGCTATCAGGCTTGGGGCGGCAGCAGGGCCTAGACATGGTTCCCCAGGGAGAGGATCCCTGAGGCGATGGCTCCTAACTGGCCCAGAGGGTGGAGCCAAGAACAGAGTGCCTAACCTCTTGGTTTGCTCCAGATGGAGGGGTTTCCTGGGGTGCTGGATTTGCAGCACCCCAATCGGGAAAGTCCTGGCCAAACTGGAACAAATTTGTCACCCTAGTGATGGAGCCATAACCACAGATCTCCTCTCCTTGAGAGCAAGGACTTGTTTGGTCGGGACCAGCTAGGAAGAGGAGAGGCACCTTGGGAGGTAGTAAGATCCCCGTCATGGGAGATGTAGAAGCAGGAAGGGTAGACTCCTAACTTTCCTATTCCCCCCCTAACTTTTTGGGATTCTTGAATGATCTTATCTTGGCAGGAAGGGGTGGGCGGCTCCTTGCTTTGTGCCAAGCTCCGGGGTCCTTGGAGAAGACAGAGACAAGCCGAAGGCTCAGTTGCTAACTGCTTGGTGCCTGCATGTTCCTCTGGATGGCTTAGGAGGAGCATGAGTTGACCTATAGGTCATGTGGCTAATGGTGCTCCTGCCAAGTCCAGGGGCTCCTCCTCCCACCCCTCCAGGAGAAAGGGCCCCAGAAAGGGAGACAGCAACCTGTGGAAGGGTGGGTAAGGAGGTGGGCTGGAACTCCTGTCTCCTGCCTCCATCAAATGAATGTTGGGTTTCTGGGGGCCTCTGGGTGGCTCAGTTGGTTGAGCATCTGACTTTGGTTCAGGTCATGATCTCATGGTTCGTGAGTTCGAGCCTCACATGGGGCTGTCTACTCTCAGCACAGAGCCTGCTTNNNCCCCGCCCCTCTCCTTCTCTCGTTCTCTTCCTCAAAATTAAATAAATCCATTTTTAAAAATGAGTGGTGGGGTTCTGGAGACAGGAAAGGCCACCTGGTTCATCTCCCTGTCTCAAGAATGTTCCTCCAGATGGACTCCAAGACCCACAATGGAATCTGAGACTCAGCAGGGAGAAGTGGTTGGTGTTGGGGGAGGGAGAGCGAGAATTTCTTTAAAGACCTTTGCATTTGTCAACTTCTATCAGTGACCATGAACTTTTTTTTCTTTATTTAATTAAAAAAAAATTTTTTTAACGGTTTGGTTTTTTGTTTTTGTTTTTGTTTTTTCGCTCTTTGTTTTTTGAGACAGAGAGAGACAGAGTGAGAACAAGGAAGGGGCAGAGAGAGAAGGAGACACAGAATCTGAAACAGGGTCCAGGCTCTGAGCTGTCAGCACAGAACCTGATGTGGGGCTCGAACCCACGAACCATTAAATCATCATCTGAGCTGAAGTTGGACACTTAACCGACTGAGCCACCCAGGTGCCCCTTAAGTAATCTCTACACCCAGCACCGGGTTCGAATTCACAACCCTGAGGTCAAGAGTCGCCTGCTCTCCCGACTGAGCCAGTCAGGCACCCCCATAAACTTTTATGGCTTATATACACTTACAACATTTTTATTTTTAGCTTATACACACTTACAACATTTTTATTTTTAGCTTATATACACTTAACACACTTTTATTTTTGAAAGTAGTATAACATGCAGTAACATGTATGTATAAGTGTATGGTTTGGTAATCTTTTTAACATTTGCATGTATACCCACGTAACCACCCTGGTCAAGGTGTAGGCATTTCTAACACCCCAGAAAGTGCCTCTACCCAGTATGTATCTGCCCCCAGAGGTAAGCGCTGTTCTGTCTTCTATTGTCTCGCATAATTTTACCTGTTCTTGAACTTCCTATGTATGGCATAATACAGTAAGTACTCCTGTCTGTCTGGCTTTCCTTGTTCAGCATAATAAAGGAGGGATTCGCCCGTGTTGCTGCACATGCTGGTGGTTCGTCTCCTTCTTACTGGTGTGTAACACCTCATCGTCGAAACACACAAGCCAGCTATCCAGTCTCAGTTGATGGCATTTAGTTATTTCCCGTTGGGAGCCGTTCTGAACAAGGCTACTATGAACACGTGTGTCAGGTCCTTTTGTGGCCGTGTGCACTCATGTCTGTATACACGAGCAGGAGTGGACTTGCTGGGTTGCAGAGTCGGTGTATATTTATTTAGCAAAGCACGTACGACCTCTGTTATAAAAGAAACTTGGAAATGTCGACAAGTGATTTAATATCGCTCTAGAAGGAGCACATAGAGAATGTCATATGGAAGGTGAACCCAGAGCTTTCTGGGGCCCCAGTTCCCACTTCTGGGTTTGCGGCTTGGATTCCAGAGGGGAAGGTCAAATGCAGGCATTTGTGGGTGGACAGGGAGAGGATTGGCTGTGCCTGGGCCCTCTCAGGCCCCTTTTAGGGAAGAGAGGACAGGGTCTGCCTGTATGTTTTCTCCAAGGGCAGACCAGATAGGCATTCCTGTAGAGTCCGATTTGGGGCCTCACTCTCCTTACCTGTGCAATGGGCTGGGAAGTGGTGGACTCAGTGACCTCTGAGGCTTTGAGGTCTTTGGGCATCTTCCCGGCAGTCTTCTCTTTTAGCCCCTCTCCTCTGACCCCTAGGCTGCTGACTCTGCCAGGTTTTAAGAGCTGGGGGGATGCCCTGAGTCCCAAAGTCCTGCCAGGGTAAGTTAGCTCTGTGGATCTGGGCCCCAGAGGCTTCCTCCTACCCTCAACCTGGCTCTAGCTGTGCCCTGGGCAACGGGGTGGGGAGGCAGTGGGAGAAGGGGTGAGGTGCACCAGCCTCAGCTGACGGTCAGAACAGCTGCTGTGTAGTTTGGGAAGTCATTCTGCCAGGGGGGCACCCAAAGGAGGTGCTAGAGCCAGGGCCCTTAACCACGGCTGTGTGCTCAGTTCACCGCTGGGTGAGCTCAGGACCTGCACCCATACCCAGCCGCTGAGCAGAAGTGCTTACCAGCATGATCAAATACTCTTTGGCCTGGTGACTATACTCAGCAGTGCATTGAAATGACTCTGCAGCCCAGTGTCCCCACTCACAGGGCAGCTGAAGACACTCACTAAGCCTGGAGCAGTGCATATCCATCCACGTGCACTCGCTCACTTGGAAGCAACAAACACTAAACTAAAAACCTTGGACCGGCTCTGGGTTCACATTCTGGCCCGTCCTACCCCTTCTTGAGCTAAACTTCCTCTGTGGGGATATTCACTCCGTGTGAGTGTGTGTGTGTGTGTGTGTGTGTGTGTGTGTATGTTTATTTATTTTTGAGAGGCAGAAACAGAGGGCAAGCAGGGGAGGGGCAGAGAGAGAGGGATATACAGAATCTGAAACAGGCTCCAGGCTCTGAGTTGTCAGCACAGAGCCCTACATGAGGCTCGAACCCATGAACCATGAGATCATGACTTGAGCCAAAGTCAGAGGCTTAACCGACTGAGCCACCCAGGTGCCCCATGGGATGGCTTCTTTGAACAAAGCACGTGAGCATTACCCGCAGCTTGAAACATCACGTGACCCTTCAGGGTTTCTCTTTGGGTATACTTTCTGGTTTTCCTTTGACTGTGTTTTAGAAAGTCTTGACTCCTACCCAGATCCATTTCTCCTTCTTTACAACAACAGCCACCATCTAGTTTTTTTTCTGGGCTCTGGCTCCAGAGCTATTGGATTTGAGCCCTGTGTATACAGTCGATTATAACGTATTAGGAATTGTAGTGATACTACTAATAATGGCAATATAATTGATATTACTCTGCCCATTTATCTCTTTCCACATTATGAAGAAGTAGCCACATGAATTATTTGGGGGGTATGTTTGGGATGGTCTGACTAGGTATCTTTGTCTGTTTGGGCTGCTACAACAAAAATACCATAGACTAGGTGGTTAATAGACAACAGACATTTCTTTTTTTTTTTTTTTTAAATATAGTTTATTTATTTTTGAGACAGAGGGAGATAGAGCACGAGTAGGGGAGGGGCAGAGAGAGAGAGGGAGACACTGAATCTGAAACAGGCTGCAGGCTCTGAGCTGTCAGTATAGAACCTGAGGCGAGGATTGAACCCATGAACCGCAAGATCATGACCTGAGCCGAAGTCAGACGCTTAACTGACTGAGCCACCCAGTCACCCCCAGAAATTTATTTCTTATAGTTCTGTAGACCCAGGAGTCCAAGATTAAGGAGCTGGAAGATTGCGTGTCTGGTGAGGACCTCTTTCTGGGTCATAGGCAGCCGTTTCTTGCTGTGTTCTCATATGGTGGGAGAGTGAGGGAGCTCTCTGGGATCTCTTTCATAAGGACACTCATCCCATTCATCAGGAATGACCTTATCACCTCCGAAAGGACCCATCTTCAAATACCTTCACATTGGGGGTTAGGATGTGAACATATGTATTTGGAGGGGGGGGATACATCCAGTCTATAGCACTTGATGTCCACCACATTACTCAAGAGTAGTTTGGGATGGGAGGCAAGGGGCAGGGTCAGAGAGATGGGCGTTACCCATCCTTGTCCTCCAAGGCTTCTCGAATCAATGGTTATTGACAAGCCATTGCTTGCTGATTGGGAGGCCATGTGTATTAAAATGGCACAGAGAGAACAAATGGGGTTTAAACATGAGTTCCAAATCAGCAATCACTAAGGCAGTCATTGAATGTGGGTGTTAATTTATAATCAAGCTGCTTCAAATGCTGACAACTCTGTCCAGCTGCTTCATGATAAATAGAGGCAGGTAGAGATTTATTTTGCTATGGGTTATTATTTCCCCAGCTACACAGGAGAAGCCACTCAGTAAAAATTATGAGAACAAGCATCAATTAAACATTTTCTCTGTGCCTGGCACTGTGCTAGGCACTTTTATGCATTTTATCTCCCTGATTTCTCAAAATAAGTCAGGAGGTAGATGTGATCATTAATTCAGAGAGGGTAAGTAGTTTATCCAGCTAGTAAGTGGTAAATCCAGTGCTCAAACCAAGGTTCACCTGTCAGATGTCAAAATCTATGCTCAAAACACATAGCCTACACTGTGTCCTGACTTGGGCTCTTCAAGTCACCAAGTCCAAAGCTCCCCATCATTCTTGCTGGAACTAGAAAGAGAGGGATTGAGGTTGTTGGATATGAGGTTAACATAGAAAATCCATCATGTGCTTATCTACCAGGAATAACCAATGAGAATGTAAATGTAACAGAAAAAAGACAGGATTGTAAATGGTCTAGTAATGAACAAAGAATGTGTAATAACCTAATGAATAAAATACAAAATATTATTGAAGAACACACACACACACACACACAAGATATATGTACCATGTCTATGGAAAGGAAGACTCAATTTCATAACTACTTTAATTTTTCCAAAATTAATTCATAAAACCTACCTAATCTCAACTGAAATTCCCCCCAACAGCATTTCTCATCAAACTTGTTAAACGGATTCTAAAATCCACCTGGAAAGGTAAAAATGCATGAATAGCTAAGATAAGTCTGAGGTAGAACAAGGTAAGGGTCTTACCCTAAAAATATCCAGATTTATTACAAAGCTTTGATAAGAATATGTCCTGATTCTTAACACAGGAGTGGACTAATAAATCAATGGAACAGAAAAGAAATCCCAGAAACAGACCCTGTTTATATGGGACCAAAGTGTATGCTCAAAAGGCATCACAAATCTGTGAGGGGAAGGGATGGAGTATACAAAAATAGGGGTTGGAGGAGCTTTCTGTATGGAAAAAAAAATGAAATCAGACCCTGTCTCACAGTATATACAAAAATAAGCAAGATGATTTAATGGCCCAAATGTAAAAAACAATCTTAAAAGTTTATAGAAGATGAGTAGGAGAATTTCTTTATGGCTTGGAATAGGGAAGGAGTAAATTACAAAAGCCAGAAATCATGAAGGAAAATATTGTTTACTTTAGGCTCAACCAAATCAAACACTTCAATGCAGTAAAAGGCCCTTGCAAACTTAAAATCTGAGCACGAGTCTATGGTAAGACATTTGCAGCATACCCAGGATTATTGTCCAAATACATAAAGAACGCTCATAAATCAGTAAGAGAAAGACAACCCAATAGAAAAGTAGAAAAGGCTATGAACGATTTACAAAAAAGGAAGCGGGAATGGTGACTAAGCATAAGAAAGATACTTAACCTCACTACTTTTTAAAGCAATATACATCAAACAGCAAAGAGATTCCATTTCACACCCATTGATCGGCAAAGTTTCAAAAGTTTGACACTATCAAGTGTTGGTGAAGATGTGGGGAAGTGTGGCCTCTCAAAGACTGCAATTTGGCAGTACCTTCCACAAGTTGGAAACATGCATACCAAGTGCCAGCAGTTCTGCTCACAAGAATGAACCCTGGAGAAACCCCAGCTCGTTGGTCAAGGAAATGTCACAGATATTAAACTAGGACATAACCCCTGTGTCTATCGATAGACAAATAAATCGATCATTACCTACTTATAAAGGAGAACATCATACTAAGAAACCAAAGGGCCTTGGTTTACATGTATCAACACTGGATAAATACTAAAAAGTATCATTTTGAATTTTGTGTCGCCCCCGAAAGGTATGTTGAGGTCCTACCTATGAACGTGGCTTATTGGGAAATAGGGTCTCTGCAGATGTAATCGAGTTAAAGTGAGGTCGTTAGGGTGGGCCCTCGTCCAATATTCTGGTGTCCTTACAAGAAGAGGGATATTTGGACACAGACACGCTCAGAAGGAAGAATGCCGGTGAAGGCAGAGACAGAGGGAGATGGCCACGTAATGACAAAAGTGGAGGTTGGAGAAATGCAGTAGGAAGTCAGAGACTGACAGCCACCACTGAACGCCACGAGAGGCCAGAAACTCAGAGAGAGCATGGTCGAGCCAACACTTGGTTTCAGACTTCTTGCCTCCGAAACTGCTAGAGAATAAACTCGTGTTGTTTTGAGCTGCCTGGCTTGTAGAACTTTGTTAGAGCAGTCTTAGGAAACTAATACATAAAGTAAGTTCAAATATGCTAAGTATAACATGACATCATCTATGTAAAATTTTTAAATGCACACAATACTATGCATTGTTTGTGGATTGAAAATAAAATGGCCTGGGGAGGACACATACCAAATTCTTGATGATAGTTGCTTCTGCATAAGGAAGGGAAATGGGGCTGAGGCGGGGTATAACAAAGGACTTCAATTTAAGTCTTCAACATCAATTTCTTTCATGAAAAACATCTAAAGCAAAAGTGATTCATCGCACCCATGTGTTAATGCAAGGTAGTAGGTGTGTGTGGGCATTTGTTAGGCTGTATTCTCTGCGTTCTCTGTTATTCCCAAGTGTGTATCTGTGACCCTATACGTACCATGTACATACGTGAATTTCAAATCTTTGCTTAAGGGATATGCGCGTCTCCGCATGTTTCCCATGTCCCTGTTTGCTCTGGCCACCTTGCTGGCATCTTCTGCTGCTGTACACGTTCTTGTGGCATGGTGGGGGCAGGCTTGCTGGGTCTGCACCCAGGGACCTTGGGTGACAAGGACAGCTTGATGGTGTATCAGAGACCTACTTTCTTGATATCTCTCCATGGGGGCAGCTTCTGAATTTTCCGGATAGCAAACAGACCCAGAGTGGGAGCCTAGAGGGGCATGCGGCTCATTGGGACCTCGCAGGAGCCTGGGCAGGAGCAGGGGCAGCGTCCCACAGTCCCTTCTCAGTCCACTCTGCACAATTTGATTCCTAGAAACCTCACAGATGGGGAAGGAAGCACCAAGTAAACTTCTCCCCCAGAAAGCTGGAACGATCTAGTGCCAGGTGGGGGGAAAAGCCTGGCTTGGGCAGTGTCTGTCTCCACCGGACACCATGTCCTTGGAGACCAGGGGCAAGTGGCTTCTATCTCTAAATTACGGGGATGGATGAGAACGAGATGATCGGTGACACTTCTGTGCTCATGGAAGACATCACTAATCAATCACAGCACCTTTTCTGTCTGAGGTGCCACGTGGCCTCAAGCAGGCTGCCAGGGCCAGTCCACCCCAGCTGCACGGGAGATAAAACCACTCCTGGGGGCAAGGAAGCCGTGAGGGTCTTTCTGACTCGAATGTCCTGGGATCCTGACCTCTGGGCGGCAGTAAAACACCCTGGAAATGTTCTCAGTTATCTCACCTGCGAAATGGGGGTGAGAACCCCGCTGAAGTCTGCTATTAGCCTAAACGAGGCAGGAGGCAGGAAATACGCTCATAGCAGACAGTACTGAGCACGTGGGAAGGATGTTCATGTCCTAGAAAGTACAGGAGAGGCTGGTATAGGAACTGGGATGTTCCCAGTTCTCTCTCATGTGTTTTCCACCTTCTCCCCAGGCTGGGAGGGGCAGCCAAGATGTCCTGGGCCCCTAAGGGCACTGTGCTGAGTGCATTTAATTTCATGTTCACCTAAAGCCTGCAATGTTAAACATAATTATTAGCAAACAGGTATAGCTTTATGTGTCTTGCATGCTTACGCTAAGTTTTTACATACATTAATTCATTTTACCTTTGTAACTCTGAATAGGGACTATTATTAGTCCCATCTTATACATGAGAAAAACTGAAGCACAGGGTGGTTAAGTGACTTGCCCAAACTCACACAGCGAGCAAATGTCAGAACAAGAGTTTGGACCTAGATAGTCCCAAGTGTGAGCCTTTTCCCGCCTTTCAGAAGAGAGTGCTACCACTCCCATTGAACAGATGAGGAGAACAAAGTGTGGAAAGGGCAAACGCCCAGGTTGCCGAGGCATCCCTGAGTCAGTAGTGGTGATTTCAACCCAGGCTGCCTGGGGTTTCTCCCACACCATCTTGATCTGTCCCAGAACCTGCATGCCCTCAGGAAAAATAGCACAGAGTAGGGGTTCCATATTGGGGGTCCTTTGAGCCCGCAGGTATCCCATACAGAAGCCAGGCCCGCTGCCCCCGGGAAAGGGTGAGGCTGCTATAGGGAAGGGTGGGGGTCCCTGGTGGGCCCAGGCGGGCAGCCTCTTTGGGGCTGAGGAGGGGCAGGGCTTGACATCACCAATGTGGCCGGGTCCTCCTTGGGGCGTAGGACTGGGCAGGGCTGCCCACCTTCTGACCTCTGGGGGCCAGGTGGGCAGATGAGGTGGGGCCACTTATGAGCTGTGCCCTGATTGCTTATGTTCACGCCTACTCCTTGGGTCCCAGATCCCTGAGGCTTCCCCTCAGGATTATTTAGACAGGACTCTGCAAGGAGCAGGCACTCCTATGGAGGCCGCGCTGCTGGGACCCGGACTGGCTTCTGAAGGCAGTTATCAGAGGAAACTTGAGGAGGTGGGCCAGCCTAGCACCGACACCACATCAGGAACACGTGCGTGCACACACGCTCATACACACACATACATATATGCCCAGGACTTACACTCTCACGCCATCACCCACAGACACACTCATTCTCATACCCACACTCACACAGTCTCCAGTTCACACTCAGTACACCCACCCACCAGAGGCCATGAGTGGGGTGGGAGGGTCTTGGTTCAGGAGCTGCTGAGGCCCACGTTCTAATACTAGCATTTCTTGGCTGTGTGACCTTGAACAAGGTACTTCATCTCACCTGTGTTACTCTCCTTATCTCTGAAATGGGCATAATAATAACCCAGTAGAAACCTCTCAGCTAACAAGTAGTTGATTAGCAGGGCATCTGGGTGGCTCAGTCGGTTAAGCATCTGACTCTTGATTTCGGCTCAGGTGGTGATCTCTCCACTCATGGGATACAGCCCCAAGTGGGGCTCCCCGCTGACAGCATGGAGTCTGCTTGGGATTCTGTCTCTCTCCCTCTGTCCCTCCTTGTTTGTGCGTATTCTCTCTCTCTCTCCCTCTCTCAAAATAAATAAACATTAAAAAACCAAACCAAACCTGGGATGCCTGGGTGGCTCAGTCGGTTAGGCATCCGACTTCAGCTCAGGTCATGATCTCACGGTCCGTGAGTGTGAGCTCCGCATCAGGTTCTGCACTGAGAGCTCAGAGCCTGGGGCCTGCTTCACATTCTGTGTCTCCCTCTCTCCCTGCCCCTCCTCCCCAGCTCGCACTCTGTCTCTCTCTCAAATAGAAACGTTAAAAAAAAAACAACACCAAACCAAACAGTTGATTAGGTCATCAAAAGGTCGACTGAGACAGGTGGTCACTATAAAGGTTTCATAAATACTTTATAAACACTTTATTGTAACAGAAAATAATCAGAGTGGGCTGGAGCTGCTGCCTTGGGTTCGAGTCCTCCGGCTGGAGTTCTGTGCCTGTCTGCCTGCACCCACAGAGCACGGCTATAGATTTCCAGTTCCTTTTTCTTTCTAAATGGATTCTTATTGGGGCGCCTGGGTGGCTTAGTTGGTTAAGCGTCCGACTTTCGCTTAGGTCATGATCTCGCGGTTCATGGGTTCGAGCCCCACGTCGGNCTAAATTACATAATTTTAACAATCAATGCCAATTGGCCAAACCTTTCTGGGGACAAAATCTCCAGATTCTGGTAGCTCACAGATCCGCCAGCAGAGCTCAGGCAGGCGGCGAAAGCTGCAGAAGCCTGAGCCGGCAGCGGCAGTATGTTTCAACCAGGGATGGGAGGGCAGCCATTAGTCCAGCAAATAGGTTAAATGCAGGTCAGTTTATAGAACTGCCACCTCACATATGTCACAAGGCCAAGGGGAGGATTGGGAACATTCAGGCCTCTGCCCACACCTGGGGGCACTCAGCAAACTATTGTTCCGGGTGCTCCCCTGCACCCCAGGCCCCTTGCACATCCTGTCACGGCACTTGTTAGCCTGACTTGTGACGGTCAGTGATGGACTCCTTACACTGTGGGGGCTTCTCCGTCTCCTTAGAGCCCAGTGCTGGGGTTTGATATAGTGTCTGGCTACAAAACCTTGACTGCTAAACCATATGCTGCACACCCACACAGGTCCTGGGGCACAGCGCCACTGCTCTGTGCCAGGCCTTCTTCTGGACATCAGGGAAGGACATCCTTCTGGACATCAGCCTTTGTTACCCAGTTCCCAGGCCCCTGTGAGCACCCTGTGGAGAGTCCTGCAACTCAGGGTGGGTCCAGGCTGCTGTGGACCGACCTGATCTCACGTCTAGAGCTTGTTCCTCGCCCTGAATGGAGGGAAGGAGGCAGGTGGGCTAAATCCTCCACCTGGACACCCCAGGTAGTCCCTGTGGTTTGCGCCTCTCCTGTGACCTTCTAAGATGGCATGCCCTAGGCTCCCACTGGGTGAGTCTGGCAGGTGCTCAGTGGGAGGAGGTAGTCCAGGGCAGACAGAGCGTCCATTATATTCAACAGCCTGGTGGCCAGGGTTCCTTTGCTGGAGAACAGACGCTGATATCGTTGGGTCTGCTCTGGCCTCCTCCCCCAGGCAGATGGGGGTGTTTGTCCACGTTGAGGAGGGACAGGAATGGGAGAGGTAGGAAAACGGCAGGGAGAGCTTTCATTCACTAGAGAGGAATGGTCACTCACCTGAACTCTTTTTGTTTTCTCTTTTTTTTAATGTTTATTTATTTATTTTTCAATATATATTTTTTTATTATTTCTAGGAGAGAGAGAGACAGCGTGAGCAGAGGAGGGTCAGAGAGAGAGGGAGACACAGACTCTGAAACAGGCTCCAGACTCTGAGCTGGCAGTCAGCACAGAGCCCGATGCGGGGCTCGAACCCACGAACTGTGAGATCATGGCCTAAGCGAAAGTTGGACGCTTAACCGACTAAGCCACCCAGGTGCCCCAATGTTTATTTATTTTTGAGAGGCGGGGGAGGGGCAGAGAGAGAGGGAGACTCAGAATCTGAAGCAGGCTCCAGGCTCTGAGCTGTCAGGACAGAGCCTGACATGGGACTCGAGCTCAAGAACCGTGAGATCATGACCTGAGCCGAAGTTGGACGCTTAACTGACTGAGCCACCCGGGCACCCCTGTTTTCTGATTACAGAAGTAAAGTGCAGTTCATAATTACATTAAAAATGCTCAATACCACTAGTCATTAGGAAAATGCAAATTAAAACCACAAGGAGATGCCATGTCACACCTACTAGAATGGCTAGAATCAACAAAATGAAACAAGTAATAGCAAGTGTTGGCGAGGATGTGGAGCAGCAGGAATGCTCATATAGCACTGGGGGGAATGTAAAATGGGGCAGCCACTTTGGAAAATAGTTTGATAGTCTCTCAAAAAGTTAAATATGCACTTACTATAAGACCCAGCAAATCCACACCTAGGTGTCTTCTACCCAAGATAAATGAAAATGTATGATGTCCACACAAAGACTCGTACATAAATACCCCTAGCAGCATTATTCATGATAGCAACAAATTGTAGCCAACCAAAATGTTCTTCAACTGGTGAGCAGACAGACAGAATGTGGTATGTCCATACAATGGAATGTTATTCATCAATTAAAGGGAACAAATGACGGGTACATACTATATTATGAACAGACCTTGGAAACATGATGTTGAGTGAAAGATGCCAGATACAAGAGGCCACAAATTATATGATTCCATTTATATGAAATGTCCATGAAGGGCAAAAAGATACAGAAAAAATAGTGGATGCCTGTGGCCGGGGTGCTGTGAATGAGGTCAGCAGTAAATAGGCATGAGGAACCTCGTGGAAAATGAAATTGTCTGAAAACTAATTTGTGGTCATGTTTACACTGATCGGTAAAGTTGCTAAAACTTATTGTATTATACACTTGAAATGTGTGAATTTTATAATAAGTAAAAATATGTCTCAATAAAGGTGTTTAAAAAGATAAAATGCATATACATCATAAAAATGCAAATATCACACAACCGTATACCAAACAACGTGTGTTGGGCACTTACTATATGCTAGTTTATATATATAAACTGTATAAACCATACTTTATATATATATTTAAATTTTTTATGTTTACTTATTTTTGAGAGAGAGACAGAGTGTGAGCAGGGGAGGGGCAGAGAGAGAGGGAGACACAGAATCTAAAGCAGGCTCCAGGCTCTGAGGTATCAGCGCAGAGCCCGATGTGGGGCCTGAACCCACAGACTGTGAGATTATGACCTGAGCCGAAGTCAGACACTTAACTGACTGAGCCACCCAGGTGCCCCTAAACCATAGTTTATAAGGTAGTTGTACTTACAGGCTGTTATACTAAGGTAGTTAAATTCATTCTTGTCTGATGGATAAGAGAATCGAGACACAGAGGTTAAGTGACTTGCCCAGAGCTACTGAGTAGTGGAACAGGGGTCCAACCTGTTGGGTCTGCCTGGCTCAGACCCTTCATGTTGAACCTCTATGCCATCTCTGCCATCTCTGAGTCCACCAGCTCATTCAGCCCTTACCCTTCCCTGAGATAAGTGCCATCATTCCCACTTTACAGAGAAGAAGATGGTGGCAGACGACTGTCAAATGCCTTGTGGAGGTCACTGGGCTTGTTGGTGATGCTACCAGGAGCTGTCCCATCCTGGGCAGTGAGACTGCAGTGTTGATTCTTTTACCAGCTGCATAGACCGCCTACGGACACGAATGTAGTAAACAAACGTTTCCCCATGGCTTTGCCCGGTAAGAGCAATCTCTGTGAATATTTTGCTGTCTAATCTTCCAGACAGCTTTTTCTATGCAAAATGAAGATCTGCAATAGTAACGACTTTTTCAAAAATGGCGTCATCATTCCCTGCACACTCTTTTGCAACTTTCTTGTTTTCGTATAATGATATGCCATGATCATTGTACCGTATCTGTAACAACCTCATTTAAACAAAATGTCTGCACAGTATTCCATGGTACTGATGTCTCAGAATAAATTTCACCCCACCCCCCTACTCAGCGATGTTTAAGTTGTTTCTAATCTTGCCAAGTTATAAACAATACTGCAATGAACATGCTTACGAACATATATGTTTATATAGCTTTTGTATTTCTGTAGGATAAATACCTAAAAGAGGCACTGCTAGGTCAAAGAGCATACACATTTTTTTTGAGCATACACATTTTTAATTTTAATAGATATATTAGTAGAAATCTAATGGCAGCCTGACCACCTTGGACTTCACTAGTCTCTAAAGACAAAGGCTATGTCTTTGAGCCCCATCTGGTCCTGGTCTCTGCCTAATTGCTTGCCCCCAGGGATGGGAGGGCTAGCAAGTGCTCAGAACACATCCTGCAGTTCCCGGTGCTATGTGGTCATTGCCAGCCACTTAAGGGAGGTGTAGTCACCTGTACCACAGGTGCCCTTCATGTTTCCTTAGTTACTATCTGAACCATTGCAACGTGGTGACGTGTACATTCCGTAGGGTTACATACATTCACATTGCTGTGCCACCAGTCAGTCCCCAGAACTCTTTGCATCTTGTACATCCTAAACCCTGCACTCATTAAACAATAACTCACCATTCTTTTCTCCCCCCACAGCCCCTGGCAACACCATTCTACTTTCTGTCTCCAAGAATTTGACCGCTGTAGTACATCATATTAAGTGGAATCATACGATATTTGTTTTTGTGACTGTATTATTTCCCTTACCTTAATGTCCTTAAGGTTCACCTGTTTCGCGGCACATGTCTCAATTTCCTCCCTTTCTAAGGCTGCATAATATTTCACTGTGTGCACACAATGCACTTTCTTTATCCATTCATCCCTAGGTGGACACTTGGGTTGCCTCCCCGTTTGGGTTACTGTCAGCAATACTGCTATGAGCATGAGTGTTAAAATATCTTTTGGACACCCTGCGTTCAATTATTTGGGGGTAAATTCCCAGAAGTGGGACTGCGGGATCATACGATAATTCTATTTTTAATTTTTTTGAGGCACTTCCATACCGTTTGCCATTGTGACTGCCATTTTACATTCCTACAAATGGCGCACAAGGGTTCCAATTTCTTCACATCATCTCCAACACTTCTTTTATTTTTTTGCATAGTAGCTATCATAGTGGGATGCATGTGAGGTGGTATGTCACTGTGGTTTTGATTATTGCATTTCCCTAATAAATTCTTTCCAGTCTTCAAAGCTTAGACCAGTTACCTCCTCCATGTGGTTTTCCCCTCTCTTCCTGTTTTCACACATTTCCTCTTCAACTGTGACCTCTCCCTCTTTCCCCTTCCCTCTCCCTCTTCCTCCCTGTTCCCCCCATACCCCCTTCTCTATTTTTTCCCTTCGATTCCTAGTGTCTATTGTTTGCATCTCTTTGAAGATCCAGAGACTTGCATTCTTGACTACCTCTGCCCAGAATCCGACAGAGACTTGTGTACAGAGTGGATTCAACGGGTTTTGGGAGTGACTGAATCAATGAGTGGGTGGATGCGCAGATGGAAGGAGGCGGGAGCATGAAGGAGTGATGGAAGGTTGGGTACAGGAACAAGATGGATGAAAGATGAAGTGTGAATGATACAAGGAAGTCAGGTTTCTCTGTCAAATGTTCTCCTATCACCTCCAGACACCGAGTGCCTTCCCGATTCTGCCTCTGGGACGTCCAAAGATTGCCTCTGTTGGGAGCTCTCTTACTTCTCTTGGACCAATACAAACTGGCCTTTATGCTCTTCTGATTCACCTTCCTGCTCAGGGTGACCGAGCAAGGGGAGAAGAAAGCCTGAAATCCAGCCCTCACTATTCTTGCCAAACCGCTTGTCCTGGGAAGAGCTTCGCCCGTCAGTAGGAAGGGGCATCTTTTTTCTTTACACACAATGTGTTCCTTGCAGCCAAGCTTGTAGGGCTGCAAAGGCTTAGAGGGGCGGCTTTTCCTAATGGGGATGAAGACACATGTTAGGCAACACGTAGCTCTGTCCCCACAGGCTCTTCCTCTTCTGCCCTGTTTCTCTCCTTTCCTTCTTCTTCCTTTCCCCACTTTCCCTCTCCTCCCCACTCCTGCCCGCTCTTCCCCTCTTCATTCTTCCCTTCTACCGCGTGGCTGGGGGAAAGAACAGGACTGTGAATTGATATTGACTTTGGTTTTAAGCTGCTATGTCTTTGATAAAGTCACTGCATCTCTCTCATCCTCAGTTTTCCACCTATAAAGTGGGGCTCACAGTTCCCAACCAGCAGGGTTGTGTGGATTAAATGACATAATGTGTGCCTAGTGTCCTATAACAGGGACAGCAAAGTATAAAGTGTCCCAAAACAGGGACAGCAAAAATGGTACTTATTGCTTTTATTGATACCATTGTCAGCATCTACTTTTCTTACATTTATAAAAAATATTGCAGTGACTACAAAAAAATAATGAGTTGCTAATCATATCACGACATGCTCTATGCATCTGTTGCATTCCTTGTACCCTCCCCCTGGAGACTTTCTCCTTCTTCTCCTTTTTCTTTTTCTTTTTTTTTTTAATTTTTAATTTTTTTAAAATTTATTTCTGAGAGAGATCACATGAGTGGGGGCGGTGGGGGGGTCAGAGAAAGAGGGAGACACAGAATCTGAAGCAGACTCCAGGCTCTGAGCTGGCTGTCAGCACAAAGCCCAACATGGGGCTCAAACCCACAAACTGTGAGATCATGACCTGAGCTGACGTCGGGTGCTTAACTGACTGAGCCACCCAGGTGCCCCCTTCTTCTCCTTTTTCAATCAAACAAGTGTCTTTCATATGCCAGGCAGAGGCCTATGGTGGTATCATAAGAAAGAAAGAGAGAGAGAGAGGGAGAGAGAGAGAGAGAGTGAGGAAGGGAGGGAGGGAGGGAGGGAAGAAGGAAGGAAGGAAGGAAGGAAGGAAGGAAGGAAGGAAGGAAGGAAGGGAAGGAGGGAGGGTCTGGCTGGCTCAGTGGGTTCAGCGTCTGACTCTTGATTTCAGCTCAGGTCATGACCTCACCGTCATGAGATAGAGCCCTGAGTCGGGCTCTGTGCTAGGCATAGAGCCTGCTTGAGATTCTCTCTCCCTCTCCGTCTGCTCCTCTCCCACTTGTGTTCTCTTTCTCTTAAAAAGAAAAAAGAAGAAGGAAGGAAAGAAGAGTCTTTCTGCTCCCATATGCTTGTTATCCATCTATTCAACAGTATCTGTTTCTACTAAGAAAGCATCCCGATCTATTCTTCTGCTTCAGGGAAGTGTGGTTGGGAAGGGCCAGCCCACGGGTAACTTCATGTGGGCAGGGCTTGTGCTGGTCATTCATCTCTGTAGTTTCAGGGCTTGGGACAAGGCCTGGCACACACACAGAGGCTCCCGTAAGGATTTATTGAATAAAGGGATGAAAGGTGTGGCTGTTGGGCACATACTATCAGTGCCCTCTCCATGTCCCTTCAGCTTATCCCAAGGTCACAGGCAGACAATTCTCTACACGCTGGGAACCTGCTCTATCTCTCTACCTAAGGGTGTTCTCTGGTCATGCTCAGCCCACCTGTGGGCACTGGAAAGTGCTGGAGAGTTACTGCCCTAGCAACGATCCTCAGCAATGAGGGGCTGGAACTCATGGATGAATCCCCCAACTTCTCGCCCCTCAGCTGATACTCTGAGGCATATTCCATGTACTTGCTTGAAGATCCCCAGCGGGGCTAAGCCCCGATTGCCCACGATGGTCACCCCTGCACCTTTACCGGCTTTGTTCCTTTCTCTGACCCACTTCTCTACTCCTTCACCATCTTCCCTGGGTCCATCTCTCAAATAAGCTATTTGCACCCAAATAGTTATCTCGAGGACTTCGAACTAAGATAAATGACATGAAAATTTTGTCTTTCAGTAAATGAATCACTCAGTGTAAGAAAGCTAATTTATTTGAGTCCTTCTGAATCAATCCATTGTTCGAGGGACCAGGGGCACCTGGGTGGCTCAGTCGGTTAAACGTCCGACTTCGGCTCAGGTCATGATCTCATGGTTCGTGGGTTCGAGCCCCGCATCGGGCTCTGTGCTGACAGCTAGCTCAGAGCCTGGAGCTTGCTTCAGATTCTATGTCTCCCTCTCTCTCTGACCCTCCCCTGCTCACGCTGTCTCTCTCTCTCTCAGAAATAAACATAAAACAAAAACAAAAACAAAAACGAGGGACCAAAAATAGTTATGGTATTTTATCCTGGCATTTATAATTTCCCTCCACCCTCTAAATGCACTAGAAATTTTCTGTATCTAAGAAATCTCACTCTGAAGCCTCACTCCAAATTACAAAGTGCATTTCAAGTAGCTATCACAGGGCGACTTGAAACAGTCAAATAAAGCACTTCTAACAAGTGATTGCGAGAGGATTATATGTGTAGATAGATATATACACTGGCTCATCAGAGGAGGATAGAAAGAAGGCAAATTCTGCAACTGGATAAGCCTGGCTCAAATCCCAGCTCTGCACCTTCCAGCTGGAACGTTGGGCAAAGACACTGCATCTCTCTGAGTCTCAGTGTCCCTGTCTGTTCAAAGAAGATGTAAATAATTCCAACCCTGTCAAACTGTTGTGATAATCAGAGCAGATAATGGAGGCAAAACTCCTTGAAAGCTGCAAATCAAAATGCCTGTGCTTGCTGCAATGATTGTTAAAAGTCAAGGGCAGAAAGCAGAGAACAGTGGTGAGGAATGTGGGCTTTGGAATCAAACAGATGAGCTCAGGTCTGGGTTTATCACCTACCCGTTGGGTGACTGACGAGAAGTCCCTTTGCCTTTCTGACCTCAGTTTCCTCTTCTGCAGAGTGGAGTGAATGACTCTATACAGTAGAAATATTTTGGTCTCTGGACTTCCTTATACTCTTTAAAATGTTTTCCTTTTCTTTTAAGTTTATTTATTTATTTTGGGAGAGAGAGAGAGAGAGCAAGCATAAGCAGGAGAGGGACAGAGAGAGAGGGAGAGACTCCCAAGAAGGTTCTGCACTTTCAGTGCAGAACCCAAAGGGCGCTCCATTTCACGAACTATGAGATCACTACCTGAGCCAAAATCGAGAGATGGATGCTAAACTGACTGAGCCACCTAGGCAGGCGCCCCCTTAAATTTTTTTATCAAGTAATCTCTATGTGCAACATGGGGCTCAAACTCATAACCCCAAGATCAAGAGTCTCGTGATCCTCCAACTGAGCCAGACAGAAGCCCCTGGACTCCCTTACACTGCTAAAAGTTATTGGAGATCAGAGTTTTTATTTATGTTGTTTTTATTTATTCATATTTACTATACTAACATTAAAAATAAAAAATTTTAAATATTTATTAATTAGTTGAAAAAGAACAATAATAAAGTCATTACCTGTTAACATAAATAGATGATATTTATGAAAAACAGCTATATTTTCCAGAACAAACGTTTGGAGAGGAGTGTGACATTCTTTTACATTTTGCAAATCTATTTATTGTCTGGCTTAATAGAAGGAAACGGGGCTCCTGAGTGGCTCAGTTGGCTAAGTGTCCGACTTCAGCTCAGGTCATGAACTCACAGGTTGTGGGTTCGAGCCCCACATCAGGTTCTGTCCTGACAGTCCAGAGCCTGGAGCCAACTTGGGGTTCTTATCTCCCTCTCTCTGCCCCTCCCCGACTCACACCCTGTCTCTCTCTCTCTCTCTCTCAAAAATAAATAAACATTAAAAGAAAATAGAAGAAAATTAGATTCTTACATTTGTTTTGGCATTCAATCTATTGTGGTATGTTGTTTTGGTTGACGTATATAAAAAAATCTGATCTCAAGCAAATAGTAGTTGGGAAAAGGAGAATTTTAATCGTTTTCTTCAGATAACTACAGATATTATTCTTTGATACTACACTAAAACTTGAGAAGTAGTAGCTTTTTTTTAAGTTTATTTATTTATTTTGAGAGAGGGAGAGAGAGCAGGAGAGGGGCAGAGAGAGAGAGAGAGAGACACTCCGAAGCAGGCTCCACATGGTCAGTGCAGAGCCTGACATGGGGCTTGAACTCACAAACTGCAAGATCATGACCTAAGCAAAAATCAAGACTCATTTGTTTAACTGACTGAGTCACGCAGCAGACGCCCTGAGAAGCAGTAGTTTTTAAAAAGTTAGTTACAATGTTTACTCTGAATCATAGCAGGAGTTTCTCCTATTTTGCTTCATAAAAATCCACTGGCCGATTTTGCATTTTTATTTTTATTTTTTAAATGTTTTATTTATTTCTGAGGGAGAGAGAGAGAGAGAGAGAGAGAGAGGCAGCATGAGCAGGGAAGGGTCAAAGAGAGAGGGAGACATAGAATCTGAAGCAGGCTCCAGGCTCTGAGCTAGCTGTCAGCACAGAGCCTGATGCGGGGCTCGAACCCATGAACCTTGAGATCATGACCTGAGCCGAAGTTGGACGCTTAACTGACTGAGCCACCCCAGGCGCCCCTGATTTTGCATTTTTAAAATAAAATACATTTATTTTTTATTTCAATTTTTAAAATTTGAGTATAGTTGATATCTTGCATCTTGAACAGAACTTTTGCATGATTTTGGATTATAACTCATTGTCGTTTGGAAAATATTGACACATCTTAATATACACTATCAGAAAATTGCACTTGGCGACATCTCATTAGTCTTTAAGTACAAGGCAGTTGTCAAACTCGGTTTTCACTTGAATGCTCAAATTTCTATTGTATTCTTTTCCTATTTTGTTACATTTGAATTATAAGTCAGATTGCTTTCCCAACATCCAAGACAATTCATCTCAATGAGAGTGATGGAATTTTTCTGGAAGCTAAAGGAGAACGAAGAAGTTGTGTTAGAGCCTCACTCCATCAGAGATAAGCAGCCTCTAGGTGTCAGTGAGGTGCAAGATGAGTGTTGAGAGTGGATGAGACAGGGGCCAAGAATGGGTAGAAGTAAGATCTCAAAGACCCAGTTGGCTGAATTTTATGAATTGCTAGAGGTTGAGCTCTTCAGTTGACCTGGAATTCAATGGCAGGCTGGTGTCATTCTTTCCTTTCACTTCTTCAGGGCCATCCTAGCCTTTTGGGCCAGAGTTTCTGCCATGGTCTATCAGTAAGTCATTGTGCAGGACATTCATTCAATAAACATTCCTTCAAGACCTTTCTATTTCAGGCCCTGAGTTGGATGCTTGGGGGTATGGACACTGCTCAGCCTCCGTTACTGCCTGATGGCCCTTAATCTTATAGAGTCAGAGAGAGAGAGAGAGACACTCCGAAGCAGGCTCCACATGGTCAGTGCAGAGCCTGACATGGGGCTTGAACTCACAAACTGCAAGATCATGACCTAAGCAAAAAGGTGATGAGCAAGACTCATCATCAAATATAACTCATTGTGGTATGGTTTATGACCAAGGGATGTACACGAGGCTGTGAGACCAAGAACAGCTCCCATACCTGTTCCATGATATTAGAGTGGGATCTTGAAGGATGAGTAGGAGTTTGACAGGCAGGGAAAGGTCCTTCTAGGCAAAAGCATATGGAAGTATGAAAGAACACAGTTCGCTCTGGGAGAATGAGAAATTATAGGATCCCTGGTGCATGCAAGAGATAGGGATAAATATGGAAAGGCAGAAAGAGAGAAAGTGATGAAAAGCCTTGAGTGTCATTGTATGGAGTTTGAACAGGGAGGAGAAGTCAGCCAGATAGGGTCAAACTCAAGCCACAGTTTGCATAACACTCAGTTAAGAGTAAGAAGTCCCCAGCCCTGACCAGGCACAGCACTTATACTCCCTGGCGGAGTAGAAAACAATTCCAAGATGTTGAAGCTCTAGAGGCAGCCGGGTAGGCAAACACGTGATATTCCTGACTCTGAAAGGCAGGGATGGGCTAAGGACAATTCAATGCATTTCCAAGTCACCCAAAGCAATGCAAGTCTCTCATTTAACAAGTATTTGTTCAGTTCCTACTGTATGCAAAAGAGAAGCTCTCAGTGAGTTCAAGCCAAAGGTCCAATACTCACGCCTGAGAGCTGGATTCTAGTCTCAGCTCTGCCATTGATTCGCTGCATGAACAGGGGCAGATTGCTTCTCTTTCCTGGGCCAGAGTTTCCCCATTGATATGTTGTAGGCGTTAGATTTGAAGATTTTGTCTGTGACTTCTAGCTGTCTTGTTCTGTGACTCTGACTTGCTCTTTGATCTTACCCCCCTTGCCCTTTCTAGGCCTCAGTTTCATCATCTGTAAAATGGGAGGTAAGGCTAGACTTAGCTCAAGATACATGGAACTTGTGCGATAGACACCCAAGTCTCCCCCTCCCCCCAGCCCAGGGTCCCGAGCCATCCCTTCAGCACACTTTAGCTTCCTCTACATTTCTCATCAAGATGCAACATACTTTAAATAGCATCTGCATGACTGGCTGGTTTTTTTCTTCCCGGAGAAGCTCTCTACAAAGTGTGCCAAGTGGCAGCTGTCAGGGCCGAGGTGGCATTTCCCTCAGTGATGCTGACAGCAGCTGTCCCGGCGCAGGCTGAATGGAATGGAAATGACATCATGTTTATTCAGGAAAGACGTTCTCAGACCCAGATCAGTGTCAGCAAGATGCTGGGATGCTCGAGGAGGGAAAACACACCCGAGACCAGTCCCTGGATCTCCGCTCCTGGAACACACACCGTGCCACACACCACGTGCCCCCCCACCCCAACATACACACAGCACACATCATGGCCCGCAAACCCTACCACTCCACACAAACAGATCTCCATATATACTGCAACCCCTCTCTCACACACACACAAACACATACCAACACATGTCATACACTACACCCTCCCACACACACATATCACACAAACATATCAGCACATGCCACAATGACAGCATACATGCAAGCACCACATGTTTGCAGATACACAAACATCCAGAGAAACACTTGGATGCCTGTGGTCACTCCCTCCCTCGCCATGCAGGCAGCTGCACGTCACAGAGGCACTCAGGTGGGGGCAGAGCAGTTAAAGTGGGGAGGAAGCTATAGGTGCTGAAGTGCACAATCGGATCTTTCTTTTCCTTCTCTGTTTCTTCTCTAACATGTATTGTACCATCTAGTGCTTAGGGCTGCTTCAGGCACTGAACAGCAGAAGCAATATCTTGTGCTAGGAAGATCTCAGGCTTTGGAGTTAGGCAGACTTTGAATGGAGTCCAGATTGTGAATTCTAGCTGTGACCCTGGGTGTGTTATTTAACTACTCTGAGTCTCAGTTTCTACATCATTAACATGGGATGTTTTGAAAAATGGGATGCCCAGAAAGCCTTAAAGTCTCCAGCAAAAAAGCTGTTAGAATAAACAAATCCAGTAAAGTTGCCGGCTATAAAACCAACACAGAAACATCGGTTGCATTTCTATACACTGACAACAAACTCTTTGAAAAAGAAATGAAGAAAATAATCCCCCTCACAGTAGCATTACAAACAATAACATGCTGAGGAATACATTTATTCCTCAAGATCTGTACAACAAAAAGTGTAAGACACTGATGGAAGAAACTGAAGAAGATACAAATAAATGGAAAGATAGCCCGTGTTCATGAAATGGAAGAATTAATATTGTTAAAATGGCCACACTGCCCAAAACAATCAGTAAATGTAATGCAGTCCCTATCAAGATTCTAATGATATATATTTTTTACAGAAATAGAAAAAATGATCCTAAAATTCATATGGAACCACGAAAGACCCTGAAAACCCAAAACCAATTCTGGGAAAGAAGAGCAAAGCTGGAGCTTTGCTCCAAATCATCATGCTGCCTGATTTCAAAGTATGTTACAAAACTATAATCAAAACAGTATGGTACTGACATAAGAACAGACCAAGGAAACAGAGTTGAGAGCTCAGAAACAAACCCCCAACAATCTATGGTCACCTAATATTTGACCAGGGAGCCAAGAATACTCAATGGGGAAAGGACAGTCTCTTCAATAAATGGTGTTGGAAAAACTAGATATTTGCATGCAAAAGAGTGAAATCAGACTCCCACCTGACACCACTCCCCAAAATTAACTTGAAACAGATTAAAGAAACCATAAAACTGCTAGAAAATAAACATAGGAGAAAAGATGCTTGACCTTGGTCTTGGCAATGATTTTTTGGATATGAAGCCAAAAAGCACAAGCGAGAAAAGCAAATAAAAACAAGTGGGGCTACATCAAATCTAAAAGCCTCTGTACAGCAAAAGAAACAATCAACAAAAATGAAAAGGCAGCCTATGGGATGACAGAAAGTATTTGCAAATCATATATCTGATAAGATGTTAATGTCCAAAATATATAAGGAATTCATACAACTCAATAGCAATAAAACCAATAATCCAATTTCAAGATGGGCAAAGGATCTGAACAGACATTTTTCTAAAGAAGACACACAAATGACCAACAAGAGCATTAAAAGGTGCTCACCATCATTAGCCATCAGGGAAAGGCAAACCAAAACACAAGGAGATATCACCTCACACCTGTTAGAATGGCTGTTATAAAAAGACAAGAGATAGCAAGTGTTGCCCGGGATGCAGAGAAAAGGAAAACCAGTATAAAATGAAAACAGTATGGAGATTCCTCAAAAAAATTAAAAATGAAACTACTCTGGGGTGCCTGGGTGGCTTAGTTGGTTGAGCATCCAACTCTTGATTTCGGCTCAGGTCATGATCTTGTGGTTCGTGAGTTCAAGCTCTGTGTTGGGCTCCACATTTAGTGTGGAGTCTGTTTGGGATTCTTTCTCTCTCCTTTTCTCTGCCCCTCTCTCTCTCTCTCTCTCTCTCTCTCTCAATAAATAAACTTAAAAAAATGGAACTACCCTATGATCCAGCAATTCCATTTTATGTATATACCCAAAGGAAATGAAATTACTATCTCCGATATTTGCACCCTCATGTTCACTGCAGTATTATTTACTATAGCCAAGACATGGAAACAACCTAAGTGTCCATTGATGGGTGAGCCAATAAAGAAAATGTGTTATTATATATGTGTATGTGTGTGTGTATATATATATGTATATATATATGAAAATGTGATATATATGTGTGCATATACACATTTATTACATATATAATGGAATATTATTCAGCCATAAGAAAGAAAAAAATCCTACCATTTGAAACAGCGTGTATGGGCCTTGAGTACATTATTCTTACTGAAATAAGCCAAACGGAGAAAGACAAATACTATATGATCTCACATGGAAACAGAGTAGATTGGCGGTTGCCAAGGGCAGGGGTGTGGAAGAAATGGGTGAAAGTGGTCAAAGAGTACAGACTTCCAGTTATAAGATCAAGAAATTATGGGGATCTAACATACAGCATGGTGACTGCAGTTAACAATACTGTATTGTGCCCTTGAAAGTTGCTAGGGGAATAGATCTTTGATGTTCTCACCACGCACACTCACAACATCCATCAAATCCTCATGTTGGACACCTTAAACTTACACAATGTTCTATGTCCATTATATCTCAAGAAAGCTGAAAAAGCTAAAAAGAGATTGTTTTTGATCCCCATTCCTTCCTAACAACCACTCCCCAAAGTTTATGGCTTACAGCAGCAGCTATTTATTATTTCTCATCATACTATGTGTTGACCAGGCAGTAATTCTGCTCCACAGGTGTAAGCTGAAGCTCTGGAAGGCGCAGAGGATCCAGCATCGCCTCCCTCACAGAGCTGGCAGCTAATGCTGACTGGAAACTCAGCCAAGGCAGTCGGTCAGGGAGCTCCACTTTCCTCCACAGGGACCTCTCTCCATGGCTTCTTGTGTTCTCTCACGGCATGGTGGCTGGGATCTAAGAGGAGCATTTCAAGAGGTAAGGCAGAAGCTGCAGACTTCTTAAGGCTTAGCCTAGGAAATCTCAGTGTCACTCTTACTGCAATCCCCATTAGTCCAAATAAGTCACAGGGCCAGGTCAGGTCAAGGGGACAGAAATGCATGCCACCTCTTGATGGGTGAGGGACAAGGTAATGTTTCAAAAGAGTGTGGGGATGGAAAATATCATTATGGCCCCCTCTGGAAGCACCGTCTATGTCAGAAGGATAACCACTTCTCTCTCAAGATCGAATGTGTGCCAAGTGCTTAATGCCCCCACCCACTGTGACTTTCCTTCCTCTGAGATCTGCCACAATCTTCACATTCCTGTTATGGGGAGCTTGACCTTGACTGCCAAGGAGTGGTGTGGATAGGGATCTGAGAACCAGGTATAATGCCGATGTCTGCCTGTGGAGGCCTCTGGATTATTGTTCAAGTGGAAAGGGGCCCGGGGAGCACATCCCTTCCTCTCTCTGAGCCTCAGTTTCCTCATGTAGCAATTAGTCACATGGAAAGCCTAGTGATGGCAGCCATTGTTTAAAGTCATTATTCCACTGCCAGGGCTGAGACAGAGTCTGGAACGGGACCTCCCTCCCTGAACTCCCAGGCTTAGGACTTTACACCATGGAGGCACTAGAGGGACAAGGTCTCTGGACATCTACAGAGGCTCCACCCCAACCAAATGGGGTTCCCTCCAGATGGGTTTGGTCTTTCTTCCTCTGCTTGCCCTCATCGCTGCTCCACAGCTTAGATTAGCCTGTAGATTCTACTGCATGTGTACAGCATCTACTATGTGGTAAGTATGTTTATTGTTTATATCTTTAAAACCTGATAACGGTTCTGTGAGGTAGAGTCTTACTCCCATTTGACACATGAGGAACCTGAAGTTAAGAGAGGGGAGTGATTTACCTAAGGTCACAGTCATCTTTAGCAGAGCTCTTGCTTCTGACTCTGCTACTTCACCCTGGCATTGACAGTGTTTAGCCATCCTGGATCAGCGCGTGTTGCAAGATGGGTCCACGAGAGCAGGTGCTGAGATTGAAGGTTGCTGGTGGGGGCAATGGGGATATCCTTCTGTACCCCTCTGTTGCACACAGCTAGGGACAGCATAAAAACACAGGGTCTGAAATCAGATGGTCCCGGGTTCGAATTCCAACATTGCCACTTCCTTGGCAAATGGCTTCTCCTCTCTGTGCCTTAGTTTGAAAAGCGAGGATAATCAGAGCACCTACCTCATGGGCTTGTTGTGAGGATTCAACGAGATAATTTATGCATAAGTAGAGAGCTTAGCATATGGTGGTGGTGGGGTGCATAAATGAAACAAGATTAGCAAAACATCAATAGCTGTTGAAGCTGAGGCATGAGTATATGGGGGTTCATTATACCATCCTATTTTTGTACATGTTTGAAATCTTCAATTGTAAAAAAATGTTTTTAGTTTACCCCAGTTGCATGCCACTAATGTAGCTATTAGTATAAGTGAAGCCTGTTCTTGGAAGGCAGGGGTGAGGTGGAGGTGGGTGAGGGTGGGAGGAGCTTTTCCATAAGACGACCACACCCTGCTGCAGTTGAGGGAGTTGGGAGTGTCGTAATAGTGCAAGTGTCACTTTAAGAGAGGTGCAGTCACCCAAAGGGACAAGGGTAACTAACTGTTAAAAGATCTCACCAACTTGCCCTCTTTGCTAGTCTGCTTGTGCCTCCATACTCCTGAGAAGATCCCACTTGTCACCCACCCCTACTTCAGCCTGGGTCCTCCTGGCTCCATCCTGTCACTGAACCATGAATGAAAGGATGATATTCTGGCTTCATGCCTTCTTTAGTTCCCATCTGTTTTTTTCTTTCTTTTTTTACACAGCTTTATTGAGATATAATTCACACATTGGCTATTGGATAAATTCTTTGAACAAGTGTCTATTCAGATCTTTGCCCAATTTCTAATTGGGTTATTTGTCTTTTTATTATTGAGTTGTAAGTATTCTTTGTATCTTCTGGATACAAATCCTTTTCTAAGATATATGACTTGCAAATATTTCCTCCCATTTATGGGTTCCTTCTCTCTTAAGTTGGAGTCTCTCATTCTAGACTCTGCTCTGATCTCAACTCTGCTAAATCCATGGGAAATGTTCCTTTTTGACTGTGCGACCTTGAGCAAGCAACTCAGCCTTTCTGAGCTTCAGTTTCTTTACCTGCAAAGGGTGGGCAAAAATGCCTGCTTCACTAAGTCATTGGGAGAAATGGACATGGTGAGGAAATGGAAACCATCTGGTAAATGTAGTACCCAACAAATTAGACTCAGCCTTATATCTACTTCAAATTTGTAAAAGTGTTACCATTTGGTGGACAGTCATTTACTTAATGTAAATTGTAAATATTAAATTATCTTATTATATAAACTTACTTTAGTTAATGTAAAGCCATTACTCTTACTGTTTAGAACCTGTAAAATGTGGTATCCATTGGTCATTCCTAGCAGAATCCAGGCATTCAGCACTTCCAGTTTAAGATGAACTGCTGGACCCATGTCTTTGTCCCCTATCTTCTATCCTGACATACCACCAAAATAAAAGAAGAAAAGTTAAGTTAAAGAAAGAGTAAGTTCACAAATATTGGGGTTGAGGAGGTTCACCATCTTTCTCTTAGAACAACAGATTCAGCAAAGGAGGGGGTTGATGGGTGGAGTGGCCCCAGCCTAGAACACACTATCACAGAGAAGGTGACAATGAAGGTCCATGGACACATTTGGTCTTAGAGTCAGTAGGTTTGGTGGAGAACAAAAGAGAAGAGGAGGCTGAAGGCAACACATTACCTGTAGGTCTGTACATGGGATTACTTGTTTGTCTCTTCAGCCCTGTCTTTCACCCTGTGTAGAAAGCAGGCTGCAGCATTTACCCCAGGCCAAACCCCAGAAGACTTATCTATCATCTATCTATCTATCTATCTATCTATCTATCTATCTATCTATCTATCTAAGAGAGACCATGTGCAGGAGAGAGAGGCAGAGAGAGAGAGAAACTTAAACAGGCTCCACGTTCAGTGTGGAGCTCGACACAGGGCACAATGCAGGGCTTGATGTGGGGGTCCATCCTGTGACCCTGGGATCATGACCTGAGCTGAAATCAAGAGTTGGACACTCAACCAACTGAGCCACCCAGGCACCCCTGGAAGACTATTTTATAAAGAGCTAAGAAAGTTGTCTGGGAAAGCTAAGTTTCTTGGTAGGCATTTTAGTGACCTAGAGTGAAAGTTTTCTCATTATAATATTTGGTGGCTGACTCTTGGCATACTTGCCTTAAAACAAAGCCTTGCCAGTCACACACTCCACCCGATCCTTTGCAAAGCATGCAGTCAAAATCAGTTGGTGGAAGGCCCGGTAGAAAACTAATCTTACAAAAAAGCAGAGGAAACCCACAATTCTTTTATAAATATTAGCAGACACCCAAGGAGCAGCAAGCATATGAAGAGAAAAAACATCATGAAATTTTCAAAAAAGATCAAGCTAAACAGAAAAATTGACCTGAGAGGAAATAGAACTAATTCAGAAAACATAAGAAATTTTAAAAATATCTTCTAATTAATAAACTCAGATTATAAAGTATTATGCCCATAAAACCAAGCCAGGTTGTCATGGGGGAAAAAAAAAAAAAGAACAATCAGAGGATAAGAAATAACTCTGAAGATTAAAATTATGGTTGTAAAAAAAAATTCACCGGAGACCCTGAAACACATAGATATAAATGTCTTAGAAAGATAAGTCTATATGGACCATTTTGAGCCTTAGAAAGAATGGACAGAAAACAGAGGGGGTTGGAGACTGCCAAAGAAATAGAAGCACACAATTTTGCAGATAATCTTTACATTGAAAGGACCACCAGGTACCCAGCACAATGGATCAGAAGATATCTGCACCTAGACACATCTTTGTGAAATATCAAGGTAAAAGAGAAATCCTAAAAATTTTCAGAGAGAAAAAGCAGTCCACCAACAAAAGAATGGAATCAGACTAGCACTAGCCCTTCCATCAGCAACACTGGGTTCAAAAAGATGAAAGAAATATTTTTTTCTAACATTCTGAAAGAAAATTATTTTCAACTTAGATAATGTCCATCATTATTTATCAGTCAAATGTGAGGGAGAGACTGTTTTTAGACATGCAGTGACTCACAAAATTTTACTTTCCATGCACCCTTTTACAGGAGGTTATTTGAAGATGTCTTCTAGTAATAATAAGGAAATGAACCTAGAAAGAAAAAGGCATGAAACTGAGGAACAGTGGGTCCAATCCCAAAACAAAATGACAGTGAGATTGTGGGGTTAGAAAGCAACCTGTCCAGAAGGGAGGAGCAGAATGGGTGGGTTAGAAAGAGAAGTATCTGAGGAACTGGGGATTAATTCAACATATTAGTGGTTAGAAATAGAAGTAGAATATATAATAGAAATTTTGAAAAAAAAATTGAATATGTAATAAAGTTTAAAAAAAAAGGAAAGGCAATTACAAACTCCAGGAAAAGAAAAAAATTTGTAAGAAAGTCATGGTCCAAATACAAAGTAAACTAAACTGTGGCAATGTTTTTAGTGTTTGATAGATCATATGAAAAGAAAATCGATTTGACTGTGATGTCAGGAAAAGTCTCCTACCAGTGACCCAAAGTTCCTGAAATTTGATTTTAAGAGAAGTGAAATCCTAAGATATCACTTGACTCATCAGTAAGTAATATTTATACAATCATAATAATGTAAATGTTATTTCTTGACTCTCAAACTGAAGTCAAGCTGTGGACCAAGCACAGAGGTATTGGTTGTGGCTGAAGATTAGAATATAAATGCTAGTGACAATGTGAATATAAAATTGAATCTGGCAGAAAAGAGAGGCAAAGGGTAGGAGTGCAAATTCCTCACTTTCAAAGTGAGGAGTCAAGAAATATATTTTTTAAAAATGTTTAAAAATGTTTACTTATTTTTTGAGAAAGAGAGAGAGAGGGAGACAAGTGCAAACAGGGAAGGGGCAGAGAGGGAGGAGACACAGAATCTGAAGCAGGCTGCAGGATCCAAGCTGTCAGCACAGAGCCCCATGTGAGGCTGGAACCCATGAGCCATGAGATCATGACCTGAGCTAAAGTCAGATGTTTAACTGACTGAGCCACTCAGGCACCAAGAAATATTTTTTAAAAAGTAGTTTAAATGCTGTGAACAAGACACAATGGTTTTAAGTAAATTATTCATATACTATTTAGTTTCTTTTTTTTTATTTTTTAATGTTTTATTTATTTCTAGGAGAAAGAGAGAGAGGGAGACAGGGTGAGCAGGGGAGGGTCAGAGAGAGAGGGAGTCACAGACTGAAACAGGCTCCAGGCTCTGAGCTGGCAGTCAGCACAGAGCCCAACGCGGGGCTCGAACCCACGAACCGCGAGATCATGACCTAAGCGAAAGTCGGACGCTTAACCGACTAAGCCACCCAGGCGCCCCATTCATATACCATTTAGTTTCAAAGGTAACAAATAGGAGATTTAAAAACAATTAAGTACCACATGTCGGGAGAAAAAGAAAAAAGAGATAAACTAAGTGAGCCGATTTCCCATCTTTCAGATCTTGGAGTTGACATTGTACAAAGATGATAAACCAAGAAAGAGAAAGAAAAACAAATTAGCTAGAGGTGTGGAATTACTCAAGAGAGAGCTAGAAAGACAAACTATTTTTTTAAGTTGTTTTTCCCAGGTGGGATTGGGTAGGTGGGAGGGGTAGGAAGAAGAGGAAGACTTGCTTTTGATCACAACCGTTGCTGTACCATTTGATTTGTTGCTGTGTACACATAGTGCTCTGATTCAAAAGGGATTGTTTAATAGGGGAAAGAAGGATTTCAGGTATTCTAAAAGAAACAACTCAAGTGGGTATCAATACTCCCTGTCTGCCATATGGCTGCCATTTAGACAATTTCCCCTTCTGTTGAAATCCCAGCTTTGCTTCCTGACAGTTCTCTGACTTGGGCACGTCACTTCTCTCTGCCTCAGTTTTATCCCTTGTAAAGAGGGAACAATATCCTTACCTGGTCAAAGTAGCACAGACTCTATGATGAGATATAAACATCCCAGTGCCTTCCTCCTTCCCTCTCCGACTCTGCCTCCCTCCCCTTCATCTGAGGGGGCTGTTTGGAACCTGAGGTGTAAGACTGGCTTTAAAAATTCAATAGGAAAAAAAAAAGAGGCCTCAGTATCTGAGAAACGGTCTTTGCAGCACAGCGGTGAAGGGATGTTTTGCCTGGTGCTGCTACAGCCTTCCAAGGAACGGTCTGGACCAGCTGGTGTGTGTGCGCGTGCCTGTGTGCGTGTGCGTAAGCGCACGCATGCATGTGTGTGAGTGTGTGTCTGTGTGTGTGTGTGTGTGCATCACAGCCTACTGGTCCCTATTTAATACTTGGGAAGGGGGTGTCAGCTGGAGGCTGCCGAGCGGCAAGCTTCTCGCTGAAAGCAGAGGGCAGGGGGGTGACTGCTTAATGACTAGATGTTAAATGTTCCAAACAATTTATACATTTAGAATCCTAAGTTTTCAAAACTCAGCCCGCCGCGCAGTTCTGCAGATCTTGTTTATAACACATTTGTCTAAAATTATCTCAGTGCATACTGCACCTCCTATAGCACAGATGCTCCGGAACCTGAAGCTCTGTTTTGATCCCAGATATTCGTGCTGAAGCTATTTGTGTTCGCCGTAAATGAAACACGAAACCGAGGAACAGTGGCTCTGGTGATTTTTATAAATATATGCCTAATCTTCGCAGCAGGCACATGGGTTCAAGTTTTATTTATGTGTGTTTTTGCCTCCTGGTGCCCCAAGGGGCTTGTTTTCCCATGTGCCTACAGGGGCTGCTGCGTGCATGGAGGAAGAGCCAGGATGCAGCCAAGTTTCATTCCTGAGGACTATCCTCATACTCGTTCCAGGAAGCAGCTTGGAGCAAGGCAGAGATCATGGGCTTCCGACTCCGCCACTGCTTTTGGTAATTCTTCTCCTGCCTGAGCCTCACCTGCCTCGTCTACGAAGTGGGGATAGTGTTATTTCATACCTCACAGGGTCGTTGTGAGGATTATACGAAATGCTCAGTAGATGTTCGTTCATTCATTCAAGGAGTGTCTACTGAGCAGGCCAGGGGTGCTTAAGTTCTGCTGTGCATTAGGATCACATGGCGAGCTTTAAACGCTCCAGGTCTGCAGGCCCCACCTCAGATCAAGCGCATCAGATTTTCAGGTTGAGGGGGCCTCAGTAGTTTAAAAGATTCCCCAGGAGTTACCAATGTTTGAGGACCACAGACCTGAATGTGCACCAGATTTGTATGTGCACATGAGTTCCCAGGATTTCTTAAAATACAGAATACGGTAGACTAGGTCAGGGGGTGGGGCAGGGTTACTAAGGGCTGCATTTTTTTTATGTTTATTTTTTGAGAGAGAGAGAGACAGAGTACGAGCAAGGGAGGGACAGGGAGAGAGGGAGATACAGAATATGAAGCAGGCTCCAGGCTCCGAGCTGTCAGCACACAGCCCGACATGGGGCTTTAACTCATGGACTTTGGGATCATGACCTGAGCCAAAGTTGGATGCTTAACTGCCTGAGCCATCCAGGTGCCCCAAGATCTGTGTTTGTAACAAGTGCCTGGATGATGGTGATGCTTCTGGTATGAGGACCACACTTTGAATAGCAAGGTCCTGTTAGGTACTTGGGTACCAAGCTAGGCTGGGCAGAGGTAGTTACTGCCCACATAAATCTTACAAAGAGTATGGATAATTCAATATGTGATGACAATGATAAATGTTATGACAAGGGAAGAGTGTGTATGGGACCATTGGACCAGGCTTTGGGAGTGGGGGTGAAGGGATCAGGAATGACTTCCTGGAGCAGGCTAAGTAGTAGCCAAGAGAAAGAGGAAGGGTCCTGGGGAGATTGATGCAGGCAGACAGAATATCATGTGCAAAGGCCCAGAGGCAAGAGAGGGGAGCAAAAGCTAGTGGTTCAGGGTATTTGGAGTTTCCAGGTGAGCTGGAGCTGTAAGCAGGGCTCAGATCAGGTAGCAACTTACCAGCCCATAACATTAAGGGGCTTGACCTTTATCCAAAAGGAAATAGATGGGGAAAGCAGTGAAAAGCTCAGAGAGGGGAGAGATGTGATCAGTGTGACCTTGTGGAATTATCAGCCTTCATTCACTCCTGCTTCTCACCAAGCCCCATCGGCAGAGCACATCTGCAGAATAAAACTGGATTATCAGCAATCAATGAGGAGGGCAGTTAAAGCCCCTACTAAGTGCAGAGCTTAAGTCTAGCTGTCACTGGGCAACACAGAGATAACTCTGACCCCATCCCTGTCCCCTGAAAGCCCTCAACTTTCGTGTGTTTGGAGGTGTGAGATGGTGGGAGATCCACAGAGAGAACGTGAACATGAGGTGGCTTCCAGAAGATTTGGGCAGCACGAAGCATGCTGGGAATAAAAGGGACAGAGGGCAGAGCCAATGTAGACTAGAGGTTCTGGGAGGCCTTCTGTGAGGAGGAGGCTGGCTGGAGGCTGGTATGAGGTCAGAGAAGAAGGGCAAGGATGTTCCAGAGGGAAGCCCACAGGGGCCCTGGGAAAATGCATAACCTTGTTAAGAGGGCGGGTCCGGCACTGTCTTCAACACTATTGACCCCCAGTGCCTTGCACAAAGTTGCCATTTCATAAATGTTTGTTGAGTGAATGTTGATAGTACGCTGGTATTGTGGACTGAATGTTTGTGCCCCCTCAATATCCATATATGGGAGCCTTAACCCCCAGTGCAGCATTTGGAGGTGGGGCTTTTGGGAGATGATTAGGATTATATGAGATCATGAGGGTCCTCACGATGGGATTAGTGCTCTTATAAGAAAAGACCCCAGGGAGCTTGCAGTCTCTTTCTCTCCCCTAGCCAAGCGAGGACACACCAGGAAGCCCACATAAGCCAGGAAGGGAGATCCAGGAACCGAATCAACTGGCATCATGATCCTAGGCTCCAGAACTGCAAGAAAATACATCTCTGTGGTTTAAGCCATTTAGTGCGTGTGGCCACCTGAGGTGGCTAAGACAGGCAGGGGTCTGAGCGCTCTGGCTCTGGCTGTATTGGGTCAGTTCTCCTGGTAGACATTGCCTATTTTCAGCTGGCATAGCTGGCTTCTGTAGATATTATAACACTTCTGTTTGGTTGGCAAATAGTTGCTGACCCAAATCCCTGGCGGCAACCGCTGCCCCCTCTGATACCAGGCCACCCTGGCTCTTTCTGGAACTGCTGGGTCTCTCCATTCTCAATTAAAAGGCTAATGTCCTGGGGGCGCCTGGGTGGCTTAGTCGGTTAAGCGTCCAACTTTCGCTTAGGTCATGATCTCGCGGTTCGTGGGTTCGAGCCCCGTGTCGGGCTCTGTGCTGACTGCCAGCTCAGAGCCTGGAGCCTGTTTCAGTCTGTGACTCCCTCTCTCTCTGACCCTCCCCTGCTCACGCTGTCTCTCTCTCTCTCTCTCCTAGAAATAAATAAAAAACATTAAGGAAAAAAAAAAAGGCTAATGTCCTGAATGCCTGTGTCTCCCCAAAGGGCACAGGTTGGATGCAGACAGAACCAGGGTCTGATGTCTCCAATAACCAGCCCAGGAAACGCTCTCTGTCTTGTACTTGGCTGCCCTCTGTGCTTCCAGTCTGCTTTCCTCCCTCTGACACCTGGGCTTTTCTTCTCCTGGGTCATGGCAGGGCACAGCCAACAAGTCTCTGGGGTTTCCACGTCTTAAAGTTCAGCCATCCAAAGAGCCTGACCTTTCATGTCAGCTCCAGGTCTAAATTTCCAGGCAAGTCCTCTGATCGACGCAGCTTGAGTCACTTGCCCACACCTGGACCGACCGATCGTGGCTCGGGGAAGGGTCATGTTGACTAACACAGCTGTTCATGTCAGAATCCTGTGCGTGGAATGCACGGATGTGTGTGTTAGGGATGGGAGATTAAGAAGTTTCCAGACAGAGGAGAGGAATCCCAGAAATAGTAAGTGTCCACGACACTACATTAAGGAACGTGGGCTTTGCTAAACAGGCCAGGGGCGGCCATGGGAGGTATCAGAGGCATAGCATGATGGGAGTTAGGAAGGATTATTCCCCTCGTGGTGCAGAGGAAGAATGGAGGAGACGGGGAAGCCAGTGGAGGCCACTACAGTTTTCCAGGAGAGGCGTGATGAGGACCAGCATTAGGGGTAAAAACGCAGGCAGAAGAGGAGCGGATGCAGGCAAACGGTGGGGAATGAGTGGTTGGAAGCAGTTGGGGTGGATCCGGCCTATGGTTCCAGCGATGGGCGGCCCGTTTAACACTGTGGAGGGTGATGGGAATGAGGCTTCCCGTTTGGAATCCACCTGAGTTCTTTCCCACGATGGCTGCAGGGAGAAGAGGGCCTGAGATCAATTCTCGCTGCACGGCAGTTAGTACGATTCTGTTAATCTCGCAAAGGGCCCCTGAGACTGATGTTTGCACAGCTACCTTTGCCAAGAGGCTCAAGGAGTTTCTCAAAGGATGGACGATCTTTATATCCGCAAACCACACCTGTCTTGTAAATACAGTTGATTCGAATGCAACCCGCTCATTCATTTATGTATTGTTTTGTCTGCGAAGGCTAAAATATTGACTATTTTGCTCTCTACGGAGAAAGCTTTTGGACTCCTGTTCCACATTGAGTTGGCCATTGTCACCCAGCCCCAGAAAGCAACGACTTCCACAGAGCGGGACTTGGACAGACCCCCGAGATTAACAGATAACTATCTCCATTTTTAATTTGAAACTGTGAGTCCTGGTTTTTCCAGATCCACCTGTCAGCTCCAAAGTCATTACCAGGTTACATCTCTGGAGGCCTGGTGAGCCCTCATGCAAATAGAACGCCCAGGTATTCCCGGCTGTCCCCGCATCCTGGCAGGCCCCTGCATCAGATGCTCCCGGATTTCTGTTTCCTTTGGAGAGTGGATGTCAAAGAATTCGCAGGAAGGCTGAGGGTGGTTATTAAGTTGCAGAATGAGAGAGCAGAGAGGAAATTCTGACAATCTAACCACGAGGGGCCCACGAGGAAGGGAGGGCAGCAGGAGACTTCAGCGGGAACACCCCGGGTGCGCTACCCAGCGCAGCCGGGGTGGCAGGAGGAGCGTAATTAAGAAGGATCCAGAGGAGCGCGAGAGGGTAGGAAGGCAGGATTTGAAGGTTTGAAGGCTGGGGAAAAGTCAAAGCTTGCGAAAAATGTTTGGAACAAACCGAAGGTGCTTTGGGGGGTGCGTCTGGGGAGAGAGACACGAGATAGGGACTCGCTGCTTGCTGGGAGTGTAATGCTAACCGAAAGACAGAAGATTCTGGTTTTTTTCCTGCCCCCTCACAAAGGAGAACGTTCTTCAGAAAGGAGAAGGAAGAGCTAGCCTTAATGGGAGCCACTATGATGTACCGGGTGCAAATCAGGCACTAGACAATCTTCTGTTATTTTTATGTTTTTTGTTGCGGTAATGTACACACAAATAGGTATACAGCTCAGTGGCTTTTCACCCACCCAGCCTGCACCTCTTGTGTCCCCTTTCCAGATACCATATCGCCCAAGGGCAGACACTGCCCTGACTCCTGACACCGTAGGTTGATTTGGCTCCTTTTGAACTTCCTGCAAGTGGGATCACAAGGTATGTTCACCTCTGTGTCAGGCTTCTCTTGCTCACTGTTGTGAGATTCATGCCTACGGGTGCACGTGGTTGCGGTCTGTTCTTTTTAATTGATGTTTTGTGTACGCACAATGTGTATATCCACTCAATTCCTTTTTTTAAAAACATGTTTATTTGTTTTTGAGAGAGACAGAGATGGAGCACAAGCAGGGGAGGGTCAGAGACAGAGGGAGACACAGAATCTGAAGCAGGCTCCAGGCTCTAAACTGTCAGCAAAGAGCCCATCACGGGGCTTGAACCCATGAACTGTGAGATCATGACTCGAGCCAAAGTCAGACACTTAACAGACTGAGCCACTCAGGCCCCTCAATTCAATTCTTTTCTTTCTTTTTTTCCCCATCTACTATACAGTCCATATTCAATCAAGATTAGATTTTTTGAGCAAGATAAAGGCATGTAAGAGAATGTCCTTGCATTAAAAAAAAGTGTGTGTGTGTGTGTGTGTGTGTGTGTGTGTGTGTGTATCGAGAGAGAGAGAGAGAGAAATAAAGGAGAAAGGGAATCCATTCTATTCTGATGAACATTTGCGTGGTTTCCACTTTGGAGGCTGTTATGAATAGCTCTTCTGCAAACATTCTATAATTGTGCTTTGATGGACATTTGTACGTGTTTCTGTGATCTACGCTTAAGAGTGGAGTTATTGGCCATAGGATAGGTATAGATTTAACTGTAGTTGATACTGATTAAGGAAAAATTCTTATTCACATTTTATAAACAAGAGGATGGAGAGAGTCAGAAGGAAGAAGTGATTTGTCCAGTTCCTGGGCTTCAAAACCTCCACCATGTCTCCCACAGTATCAGCCTTTAGAGAGGTCTCCAGTGGTCTGCCATTAGGCTCTGAAATTTAATCAACATTTTCAGACAATTGAATAAACTTGTCATAGACATAAAGGAAATTATCTGTGCTGATCTGAGCCTGTGAGGGATGGTGTGAATGTTGGGACTTTAAAAAGTGTCATGGATTTCACTTTAAAAATTAGGGGCACCTGGGTGGCTTAGTCGGTTAAGCGTCCAACTTTCGCTTAGGTCATGATCTCGCGGTTCGTGGGTTCGAGCCCCGTGTCGGGCTCTGTGCTGACTGCCAGCTCAGAGCCTGGAGCCTGCTTCAGATTCTGTGTCTCCCTCTCTCTCTGACCCTCCCCCGCTCACGCTCTCTCTCTCTCTCTCTCTCTCTCTCTCCTAGAAATAAATAAAACATTAAAAAAAATAAAAATTAATTGTCAGGGGGCACCTGGGTGGCTCAGTCAGTTAAGCGTCCGACTTTGGCTCAGGCCATGATCTCATGGTTTGTGGGTTTGAGCCCTGCATCAGGATCTGTGCTGAGAGCTTGAAGCCTGCTTTGGATTCTGTGTCTCCATCTCTTTGCCACTCCCCTGCTCATGTTCTGTCTCTCTCTCTCTCTCTTTCTTGAAAATAAACCTTAAAATTTTTTTTAATAAAACAAAATAAATTTTAAAAAAGGAATCATCAGGGGCGCCTGGGTGGCTCAGTTGGTTAAGTGTCTGACTTCAGCTCGGGTCATGATCTTGCAGTCTGTGGGTTGGAGCCCTGCATCAGGTTCGGTGCTCACAGCTCAGAGCCTAGAGCCTGCTTCCTATTCTGTGTCTCCCTCTCTCTGCCCCTCCCCTGCTCGCACTCTGTCCCTCTGTCTCTCTCTCAAAAATAAATAAACATTAAATAAAATTTTGAAAGAAATAAAAAGGAATTGTCAGCCTCGCCAGGCAGGTGTTAGGCCCAGTCCAAGATCCAAGGGTGGCATCCGGGGGCCAGGCCCCTGTGCATGCTGGGAATGTGAACATGTGGAGAAGAGGCAGGGCTGAGTGGGAGCAGGAGCTGGGCAATCAGGAAAGGACGTAAGAGGCAATGAGCTTGGGAACAGCTGCTCGGCAGTGGGTTTGCTTCTGGTTTCTGAGGATGTTTGGCTACCAGAGTGATTTTATTTTATTCAACTTTATTTACTTATTTTGAGAAAGAGAGAAAGTCTGACTGGGGGAGGGGCAGAGAAAGAGGGAGAGAGAGAATCCCAAGCAGGTTTTGCACCATCAGCACAGAGCCCAACGCAGGGCTTGATCTCACGAACTGTGAGATCATGACCTGAGCCGAAGGTGGACACTTAACCCACTGAGCCACCCAGGTGCCCCCAACCAGAGAGATTTTAGTGTCAAGGGCTCACCTGTCTGACCAGGCTATGCAGAACCTTCCAGATGGCCTTAAAACTGCTGAGTATGTATACAAGGGTCACCAAAAGGGGCTGGTGAATGGGCTCAGGTGGTATGTGATCTCTGAGTGTGTGCATCCAAGGGTGGATAAATTAATGTGAGCAGGTGTGAACAGACCCAAGGGTGACCAACATTCACATTCGTACAATCTCTTCACTTTGAGTGTAGTGGCATCTCTGACTTACTTCTACCCAATAGACGTTGGCAAAGGTGATGGGTTGTCACTCCTGCAATGAGGTGCCACACACACACACACACACATACACACACACACACACAGGGCTTTGGCTGGCTAGCCCAGACTAGAGAAATTCTCCTTGCTGGCTTGAGGAGCCAAGTGGCCACACCGAGGAAGCCCACAGGACCAGAAACGACAGGGGCCTGTAGCCAACCGCCAGCAAGGAGCTGGGCCCTCAGTCATAGTCCAAAAAGAAATCCATTCTGCAACAACATGAATGAGTCTAGGAGGGGATTTTCCGGCGGCTTAGCCTCCGGGTGAGAATGCAGCCCGGCAGCCGCGCTGACCACAGCATTGGGAGACCCAGAGCTGAGGACCCCGCCAAGCCACGACCAGACTCCTGACCCACTGGAAACCATGAGGTAATAAGTATGTGCTGCTTTAAGCCACTGTTTGTGGTCGTTTGTTAAGCAGCAAGGGTTGGGGCATATGTGAGGGTGTCTTAGGTACCCGGTGGGTGTGTGGCAGTGGGTAGGGATTTGGATGATGTGTGTCCGTGTGTGTGTGTGTGTGTTTGAGCATGTGTCTGGGTGTGTGGACACTTGGGTCTGTGCACGTGAGGGTGTGTGTTGGCAAGGGCATGCTATTTCATGCACATACCTGTGAGTGAGTGTGTGCGTGCACACACGTGTGTACAGTGCCCCCCTCCCCCACCCTCTTTTATGACTTCCTCCCCGGGTTTGATGTTGTGGGTGAATAAAATTTAAAGAGCTCTAAATTTTTTTAGAAGAGGCCCTAAAGGGAGCGGAGCTTTCTGTGCGTGAGTCATTACCAGAAACACCTGTGAACTGTTGATTTTAATTGGGCCACAGCTGTCAGGTTGCAGAGCAGGAGGGACTGGTCCCTTGGCTTGTCTGTCCCCAGCCCCCACCTTCTGTCAGCTCTTTGGGCAAGCAGCAGGAGCAGGAGAGGGCCAGGAGGGCCCCGGGAGCCCCTGTCTGGCTCGGGTCCTCAGGCCTCCCAAGAGGCAGTGGTTCTGGGCCCGATGCTTTGGGAGAGGAGCCCGGCCCGGGTCTAGCCTCGGGCTTGGCTTCATGCTCCGCTGCAGGCCTCAGGCCTCCCGTCCATCTGTCTCCCGCTTCCTTGTGCCAGGAGTCACCTACCTGAGACCCGGGCCTCCCACCCCTTCACGAGGCTGTGACACACACGCGCGCAAACTCACACTTTAGTAGTAACAGCAGCAAACATGGACAGAGCACTTAGCACTTTCCAGGCGCTCTCCTAGGACAGAATCCTCGCCACAAGCTATGAGGTGGGTACTAAGGATCCTCATTATACCCATGGGGAAACTAAGGCACAGAAGGGTTAAGTAACTTGCCCAAGGTCTCACGGTGCATAATGCAGTCACCAGCGACCTGAAAACACACATGCACACACGGAGACGGGCATCTGTCTGCATTCCCCAGGTACACTCCACACTCTCACACTTGCAGATACTCGTGAGCATTTCACAAAAGCAATCAAATACTTGCCTGTCCTCCCAATCAGTGCTCACATTCTCCAACAGATACTCACACATGCGCACACCCAGTTACACATGCAAATGTGTACCTTCGAGCACGCAGGTGTATCCGCCACCTACCCCCATTCACCCTCAGACACAAATGTACCACATCCCCCCTCAAAAAAACCTCACAACAGACCCCAGCTGCTGGAACTAACCCCCAGCGTGGGGACACATGTGTGCCCAGACGTGACTGCGATCTCCAAACTCCTTGCAGGCTGACATCTTACAATTCTTAACACAGACCGTGCAAGTTCCCCACGGATATGCACCCCTAACCCACTCACTGAGGGCAGAAGCTGTGTGTGCTTCTTTGTGGGCCCACGGTGTGCACCCCACGGAGGCCCATGGCAGGGCCAGGTGAGCTTTTATGACTCTCACAGATGCCAGGCTGCAGGGGCTGGAGGAGGCAGGGTCTCTCGGCCCCAGAGATGGCTGAAGCTGTCCACCGTCCACCACCAATCCAGCCCGTTATCTACACCCTTTTTTCCCACGTCACAAGGGTGGGATGTGACATTCATGTGAGCCACTCACTCGCTCCCTGCGCATGCAGGCACTGGCTAAAATGTCCACGCCTTCTCTCCCACTCAAGAAGGCAAACAGAAAGCCAGAGTGTGGGTGTGACGTCATCACAGAGATGACCCTAAGCCATGGGGCATGTAACTCATCATCAGTGCTGCCCGTGGACCTCCTCGGCCTTTGCAACCCCGGCGTCACCCTTAGTCTCAACAGTGACACAAAACGGCCACCCTCATCCCATGAACGGCGGGACCTTGAGCTGGAGAAGAAACTGGGGCATGAATCCACACCCCCAAGTGCAGGGAGGGTGAGCAGGTCTGTGCTCAGAAGGAGAATTCATGCTGCCGTAGAGAGAAGGGCTCGCCTCTCCCTCTCTGCTGATGGTCAACTTGCTTCCTTCATTCAGCAAACCCTCTGAGAGTTCTCTGTGCCGGGAGAGGGGGGCAGAGAAGATCCAGAAGCTGGGAACTGGTGGGCCAGCAGCACACAGCTGACATCAGTGCCATGAGGCATGGAGGAGACTGAGAGTGGGGACCCAGAAGGCTCCACAGATGTGTGCAGATTGAGCAAAGAGGATTTCTGCAGTTGCTGGCACTTGTCCTGAAGTGCCTCCTTCCTCTCCTGCTAAGAAATCACATGAGAATGCAAGTGAGGGGGAACTCACCACACTAGACGCAAATGTCTCGGAGTCTCTTGCGTGTTCCGGGTGTGTCTGATGGTGAAAGAACTGGTCTCACAGGGCTGGGTCTGTCCCAGCCAACACTGAGTCCATCACCTTCCCTGAAGCCGGCTTGTCCTCTGCTGCCCCATTTCTGTGCACAGGTTTTGGGGTAATGCCGGATGCCACCTTTCACGTGGTTTAGTGGATATAAATTGAGGTTCCCTCCCTCCTTCCACTCTTCAGCCCCAGAGGAGGCAGAGAGACTGTTCTGACTGATTCGTGTAGGAAAAATAAACTAGATTTGGTGCTTTCCTTTTATCCCTGGGAGCAAGCTGACCAGAGAGAGCGGGAATTCTCATCTGCTCCTCCTGCTAGGCCACCAGAACCTTGTGGGCAGGCTCCCTCGGTCAACACTTCCCAGTGGGGCAGATGGGCTTCCTTCATCAGGAACCAGGGTGGCATTTGGCTTTCGTCAGCCTTGGTCCTGTTTCTTAAATTGATCAGGACTCAGATGGAGAGGAGAGCAGTTCTTTATTGGACTTCACCAAGAACTCCAGCAAGATGCACCACCATCCACCCTTCGCTTAAAGAAAACATCCTCACCTCTGTGCCCCACGTTTAACGAGTGCCTGGCAGCAAGTTCTCTCAGACCTTACCATCTCCCTCCATGACCACCATGCCCTCCCCTTGTCTAGGGCACCGCCACGTCCCATGTCCAGAGCAATCACAGCCTCCTCACTGGGATCCCCACCAGTACTCTCTCTGCCCCTTGTCCTTTCTTCTCCTGGCTAGGGGACAGATGCCCAGAGTCTGCCTCTGTCCCATGTACTCTCTCACTACTTGAGGAAACATCCACATTCTATTTAGAGAGGACCATTCCTCATGTCTCCCTCCCCCCTTTTTTTTTCTCACTTTCCCTCTGGACAAGGAGTCTATTTTTATTTTATTGCATGGAATTTGTCTTTTGAAATAATTAACCACCTTCTTGCAGCAATTTTTCTTCACCCAGGAATGCAAAATCACATAACACATTGGAATATTTTTTAACACCCACTTTAAATTATGCAGTTGCTGTATTGTGATAAATATATACATCAGGGGAAGTTGGGGTAATATGTCCTGAGCCTGAAGCTGGACTCCATCCATCCCAGTCCACAGAGGAGGTTGGCTAGGGGTGGGGGTGGGGGCGTCAACCACCTCCTGCAGTGGCCAAAAGTGAGAACTATCCCCAGCTTTTTCTTCTTCTGTAAACCTGGGACCCAGATCCCAGGCCATTCAGCCAGTCCACTGGCCTCTTCTCCTGGGCAGATGCTTTGTGTGCCTTACTCACTTCATGCTCCCAATAAGCCTAGAATCGGGACTCCACATTTACAGATGTGCAAACTGAGGCTCAAAGTGGTCAAGCAAATTGCCCAGGGGCACGTGGTCCAAAGGTGGACTCTCGGTATGGCCGCACAGTCCAGAAAGTTTCCTGGGTGAGATGACAATTTTATGACTCCAAGACGATTGCTATATACCTTTGTCTTTCCCCTCAGCTCTCTAGCTCCCATTCTCCCTCCTCCTGGTCAGCTCACCACCTCACCTTCTTGTTTCACTGAGAGCATGTGACAATCGAAAGACAATTGCCTCTTAGGATTGGATGTGTTGGAAAAGGCTCAGCAGTGGGCTGTCTGGATAAGAAGGCCCTGGTTTCTGGGGCACCTGGGGGGGTTCAGTTGGTTAAGTGTCTGATTCTTGGTTTCGACTTAGGTCATGATGGTGAGTCTGAGCCCTGAGCTGGGCTCTGCGCTGACAGTATGGAGACTGCTTGGGATTTCTCTCTCTCTCCCTCTTTCCCTGCCCCTCCCTGGCTTGTTCTCAATCTCTCTCTCTCAAAAAATAAATAGGGGCACCTGGGTGGATCAGTTGGTTAAGTGTCTGACTTTGGCTCAGATCATGATCTCATGGTTCATGAGTTTGAGCCCTGAGCTGGGCTCTGTGCTAACAGCTTGGAACGTGGAGCCTGCTTCAGATTCTGTGTGTATGTGTGTCTCTCTCTCAAAAATAAATAAACATTAGGGGTGCCTGTGTGGCTCAGTCAGTTGAGTGTCTGACTTTGGCTCAGGTCATAATTTCGCCATCTGTGAGTTCGAACCCCGCACCCGGCTCTGAACTGACAGCTCAGAGCCTGGAACCTGCTTCGGATTCTGTGTCTCCCTCTCCTTCTGCCCCCGCCCCCACCACTCGTGCTCTGTCTCTGTCTCTCTGTCTCTCTCTCAAAAATAAACATTAAAAATAAATAAATACAATTTAAAATTTTTAAATAAACATTAAAAAGATTTTTTTTAAGAAGAAGGCCCTGATTTGTAGCACTTGCCAATTTCCATGGTGTAAATGTTCCCACTACAGCTTATTTCAAGCAGCCAATGATTTAATAACCAGCTCATGAAAAAGCCCTTACATTTAACCATCTGCTCTTCTGAGTCGGCACCAGTGCACCCCAGGGCTGGATCGACACACCCCAGGCTCCCCAATCTTCTTGTGCCCTTTACTTGTTTTCCACTTTCCCTGTTTCATGGTGAGGCCAGGACCCACATGGAAATAACCTGAACCCTCCTGTCTCACCAGCAAGGATCTGACCTCTGCACTTACTGCCTCTGCTTCCTGAACCATCGCTCTTCCCCTCCACTCCATCACAATGATCACAAAAACACGTTTCATATCCCCCAGAAGAAAACCTTCCACTCCACATCCCCTCCAGACACCACCCCATTCATCTGACCTCCTTTGGAGCAAAACTTCTTGCAAGAGCTGCCTGGAGCTGCGGTTTCCATTCCCTCTCCTGTTCACTCCTCAGCCTACCAGGTCACACCTTCATCCCTACCCCTCCTGAGGACACTCTGGTCAGGACACCAAAGTCCAGGAACTGTGGCTCATGGATCCTTGGCCTCCGCCCTCTGGAAGGGGTTAGGAAGCAGCTACAAGTCAGTCTGTCACCCCTGCCAAGCCTTTTCCCCTGCTATTCCCACTGCTTTGAGTGCACTTGCTCAGATTTTTGCTTGACTCAGCCCCTTCCCTTCCTCCAGGTGTCTGCTTCAATGTCATTTCCCTAACCACCTGATGTAAAAAAGTGTCCTTCTCTCCATCTGTGTCTTTTCCCCTGCTTTACCTCCATCCACAGCTCTTATCACAATCTGACATGTTCATATTAAGTGCTGAATTTCTTTATTTTGTGCAGCAGATTGGAAACTCCAGGAGAGCATAGGCTTTGTATTTGGATCACTGATATATTCCCAGTGCTTAAAACACATAGTAGGTGCTCAGTAAACATTTGCTAGCCAAGCAAATCGATAAAGGTGTGAACAAAATAGTGGAGCTAAAATTCAAAGCCAGATCTGTTTGACTTTGAAGACTGTGTGCTTCCCTCTGCTCCATGGCCAGCTTTGGAGCTGTTTCCATGAGCCAGAGGCCTCAGGGGGCCACTTCCAAGATTTGTTTGTTCTGTCATGGTCTTGTTAGGTGGGGTTTTTTTTTCCCCCTTTTGGGTACCTGTAGTTAGAGACCTGTTTTTCTTGCTTAAAAATTTCCATGGCACTGCACAGCCTTTAGGAAAAATCTAAAAGGTTGACCCTGGCATGCACAGTCCCCCATCTTCTGATCCTGGCTCCCTCTCAGTCTTGCCCCGCACCCCCACTAGGACAGCCCACAGCAGCCAAGCAATTACAATTCCTCACACTCGCCTTGGGCTGCCGTAACATGGCATCTCAGACTGGATGGCTTGGTCCACAGATATTTAGTTTCTCACAGTTCTGGTCGCTCCAAGTCCAAGATCATGGTGTTGACAATGTTAAAGGAAGGATCTGCTCTCCCTTCTTGGTGTGTAAATGGCCATCTTTTCCCTGTGTCTTCACATCATCTCCCCTCTGTACATGACTGTGTCCTAATTTCTTTTTCCTATAAGGACACCAGTCATATTGGATTAGTGTCTATTCATATGACCTCATTTTACCTTAATTACCTCCTCAAAGACCCTATCTCCAAATATAGTCACATTCTGAGGTACTGAGGGGTAAGGACTTTAATGTGAATTCCTGGGGGACATAGTTCAGCCCCTAATACTTTGCCTGGCTGGCTCAACTCCATGTTACTCCCCTTCCCTGACTTCCCACCCCACAAGTGCATTGGCCACCCTCCTCTGCACTCCCACAGTCCCTTTGCCCTGCCCACCTTGCCTCCACAGGTCATGCTGAGTTGGAATAGTTGTTTTTTTTCTGTCTCCAGCTCTCTTTATCAGACCTTGAGGTCCTTGGGTTCAGCTAACAGACCCACCTGGGAGCCAGTCTTTGGCCTTAGCCCAAGGTCATGCACATGGTGGATATTTAGGATGGGTCTGAGGATAAGCTGGAGTGGAGGGAGGCAGGGATGAAATAGATTTTTGAGGAATTTCTTTCTATTGATAAAATCTCTGTGCTTCTTACTATTTCCTGAAATAATACCCCGGGGTAAATGAAATGACAAACTGCCAAAAACTACATCTTTCCTGAGCTCACGGTCAAGGGTGAGAGTTCAGTCTGGCTTTTTCTGGGGGCAACTGTGGTTTGAGAAACTGAGGCCACTGAGACCCCTTGGATCCAATTCTCACTGCCTTCACTAACCAGCTTTGTGAGCTCTGGGCTGCAGCTCGCTTCACTACTGGGAGCATCAGCTTCCTGATAAATGGGCATCGTACCCCCTGACCTGTTGTGAAATCAGAGAAAACAATGGATGGCTGAGGGTTTTGAAATTTTTCTGCTCTGTCCAGATGAAGGGATTATATAGTTAGGTTATTGCTATTGAATACTAAATGGTGACATAGAAATTATTTCCCTTGAGTATCAGATATATTGCTGTTAAATAATAGAACTTTCCTGATTTGGAATAATTGGAAGGAGGGTGGTGGTGAATTAGTGATACGTCTGAATTATAGAATATTGCAAAATTTTTATTACTTTTAAATTAATGCGAATGAATGGCTAACCTTGTATTGTCAAGAAAAGGTCCCTTAGGAGAGTTGCTTTAATGAACAGGTAAGAATCACGGGTAATTAAGCACTCCCTGTAAACAAGGGGTTTCAATCAGGGTGGTTTTAAAAGTACTAGGGAACTTTGTCTTTAAAAAGCTAACCATCTTTCCAGTACCACTTATGTGCTTTGCAAATCTTTTCACAATCCCTTGCCTAGGTCAGAGTATGAAAAATTCTGGGTAAGCAGGATTGTGAGTCATCAAAATATGGCTATTCCCAAAACAACAGGCTGGGAATGCTGCTCAGAGTGGCAGGTGCTGGCAACCAGCAACCTCGTGAATTGCCCGGGGTCCTTCAAGCCTGCAGATGGCTAAAGAGCTGGTGCCATGTCCAACAGCTACATCCCCACCACACACATGTGCACAACCTTACACACACTACCATTTCTCATTCATGCATGTTCTTACATGCCCCAATCCATGTGCACTTCCATAAAAGTTACCCACAGTCACATGACACACCTATTTCTACACTCAAATATACATAATCTAGTGTGTGTGTGCACACACCAAAGTAAAAACAACCACAAAGGCTGAACGTTCCCCTTAGAATCCCAACCCTAAGTAAGAGATAAGAGTCCCAAAGGACTGAGGATGTGCTCCATGCATGTCTTCCCCCCAGAAATGAAAGTACACCGGATGAGCTCCAAATACAGGTGTTCACTCTGCTTCTGAAGAGAAGACAGCAGCTTGAGGTATGATTCTCTATCCTCCAGATTGTCATAGAGAAGGCAGAGCATCCCTAGAAAAGAGTGGTGGAAGCAAAAATCAGGAAGACAAGAATAACAATAATAAGGGCTAATAGGTATTGGGCACGTGCCATGTACATCTGTGTTAAGACCTTTAATGCATTTTCCCTGTACTCCTGCAACAATCTCATGAGGAAGGAGATATTACCATCACTATTTTATAGATGAGGAAGCTGAGGGCAGAGAGCCTAAGTGACTTGCTTGAAGTGCCACAGCTAGCAGGTGCAGAGCCAGAATTCAAACCCAGGTTTGCCTGTCTTTCTCAAATAGATATTAACCAAACTCTGTATGGGATTCAGAAGAGGTGGACTTGAACCAAACAAGAATTGATAGGGACAAGAGTGGGAGTAGACAGGTGTTATACTGAATAGATAAAGAAAGAGAAGGGAACTGGTGTTCTGGGAGGTACAACAGTCCATGGGAGTAGAAGGAAAGCCAGGCCGCCATGACAGCCCCCAACATTAAGGAGTCTGCAGCTGACTTTACTGGAAAGGACACGTGGTGATTGGTGTTGCCCCATTGAGAGACTCAGAGTCAGATGTCTGAAGTAATAACAGCCACCAATTAGTGGAGCATTTATTGAGACATTACTAATCATTTTAGGAGCAACATCTCCGTTTGGTCCTTCCAATAACCCTAAGGAGGAGGTGCAGCTACTAACTTCACTGTATAAGAAGAGAAAACTGTGGCCCAGAGAAGTTGCCGAGGTCATAGAGCCAGTGAGCGACAGAGCTGGGACCCAAACTCAGATCTGGCTGAGTCCAAATCCTATGCTCTGTTGTGTGTGTACCTGTGATTCATCCTGTGGGAAGAGGTGCTGAGAATCATCAAGGGTTTGACTACATCCCTGACTGTAGTAACGGGACTGAGAGATTCAGGAGGCCAGCTGCTCTTTCCTACAGATTATCATGACTGGAAAAGAAGAAGAGGAGACAAGAGCTTTTCAAGTGTTGATGCCCAAGACCTCTGAAAATGTTACAGTGGTCAGTGACATGAAGCGAGGGGAGAGAATAGCAGTGTAATCTTTTATCAGAACCGTGGACAGCAGCCAAGCAGGCAAGGTGGGAGCTGTCCTGGGTACTAGTGCTAACAGCTGGGAGAAGAGGATATTTATCAAATCGACTATGTGCCAGGCACCATTCCAATGGTATACATATGTCATCTCATTTAATATACCCAATGGGCTTGAAATGTAGATGTCATTTTCCCCATTTTGCAGGTGCAAAGACTGAAGATCAGTGACAGAGAGCACCTTGTCCACATGTACACACTATGCCATGTAGAACTGGCATTTGAATCTAAAATGATCTGGATAGGGATCTAGTCCCTCTTCCATGCTGCTTCCACAGATCTCAGAGACCTCCCTCTCCCCATCCTCACAGGGTGGGGAGTACACCCCGGATTTCATTATCAGGCAAATCATCAAACACAGGTGATCCTGGGCCCAGGCTGGTGAAGGGCTGATTTGTGAGTCTTTTTGTGCTGGGAGCATCTGGGAAATGGACTGTCCTATTCATTCCCAGCCACTCACCTGTCTTCCACCCAGAGCCAAGGTTTTGGTCATGGGGAGATGGTGGCAGCCCTAGTCAATAAAGAGGATGAGGTGCTATGCAGGTCACCTAAGAAGGAGGCACAGAGATCTCCACCCACAGGCTTGGATCTCCCATCCCAGAGTCCTTTCAGACTAGCAGAGGTTGAGACTGCATTAGCACCCTCCCTAGTGAGTGCTGCTCCATTGACATCTACCACCTCCTGCTCCCTGAGCCTCAATGCTGAGTCCTGCTATGTTCTATGAGAAAGATAAGGCTGAGGAGCTGGGCTGAGGTCCACTTTAGAAGAATTTTGAATTATGAACTATAGAATTTACATTGCTTCCAATGGAAAATATGGAGTTCCCCCAAAAAATCACCATCAATTTTTAGAGACTTTACTAAGAGCCAGGCATAGGGCTTGGCCATTTCCATACATTTTCTTATTAAATTCTCACTATAGTTTTGTAATGAATTACCTTGAGATAGTTATAATCATCTCCATTCTTCCAGGTGATGAAACTAAGGCAGAGAAGGGAAGGGACTTGTCCGAGGTCACAGAGCTGGTTCTGGTGCAGAACCAGGATGAAAACTCTCCTTCATTCACCCTCTCATGGCCAGGGATCACTGTTTCCCTGTAGGCCAAGGGCCTGGCTCAGGAGAAGGCCTGAGCTGGAGGCTGGGCAGAGGGAGCTGCAATGTCTGTCTCATTAGGAGTGGAGTCACCACAGTTACAGCCATAAACCCAACTTACAGGGAAATTACTTGGGAACCATACAAATTAATGGAATTTTCTAGGATTCTTAGAAAGATTTATTTAAGACTGTCCACATAGACAAGGGGATGGGTAGTCTCTGGATGCTCAGGGAGGGGGTTGAGGCTGGGTAGCCATGAAGCAAAGCAAAAGAGTATCTTTGGGGTCACGTCAAGGATGGGAGACCCACTCCCACCCAGGGAGTCCAGCTTCAGTCTCTGGTCTCTGAAGCCCCTTTCCGTAGGCCCCTCAGCTCCACTAATTCTCTCCTGCCACCCTCCTCACTCTTACCCCCACCCAGATAACAGCACAGACTTCCTGGGCTGCTTTCCCAACCACAACTGGAGGGATCTTTCTCCTCAAGGCTAGCTCTGGACATATCATGCTCTTGCTATACAAATTCTGCAAGTCTCAGTTCCCTCACTTATAAAATGGGACTATTAATACCCACCCAGAAGTGTCACTAGCTTGTCTCATGAGGGTGAAATATGGCCAATGAGTCATCTGAGCAAGTCCTGGGCTGCCAGAGGGCCCTGGGACAGTGAGCCAGTGCTCTGGGTTTGAGAGCATTGGTGGAGGCCTGAATTAGTGGCCGCTCTCTGGCAGTTGCCCAAGGACTTTGTAATTGTGAGCTCACCTCTGCCCCCCAAGGAAGGTCCAGCCTCCCAGAGCACAAAACAAGGTTTTTGATCATTCTGCAATCCTCTTAATTCCCCGTCAGTCAGGATGAATCAATTGCAAGTCCCTGAAGGTGTTATTTTCTCTCACTTCTGGGACTTTGCACATCCTGTCCTCTGCTGAAAGCTCTCCTCTGCTCTGACTCATGTGCTAATTCCCATTCCACCTTCAGGTTAAGAGCTCAGGTTAGATGCCTCTTTCTTCAGGAAGCTTTCCTTGACTTCCAGCCTGGCTAGGTATTGTTGCTCTGTGTTCCCCAGGGGCCCCACGTGTACTGGGGTGGGGGAGGAATGGAAGGTGAGACATGAGAGGTAGGAGATCATTGCCTCCCTAATCCACACCTGTGGCTGGAGAAGGAGCTGGAAAGCAGCAGGAGCTGTGGGCTGGCACTGGGGGACACTACTGTGGAGGCCACCTGGAAGTTTCCTTGAATTCAGACTCTCCTGGGTGGGGCCCAGGTGTGGCGCTTTGTGATGCTGGCCCCAAGGGTGGCTCTGCTTACCTGGTGGATGGGAGCAGGAGGCAGGATCCTGTCCCCAGAGGATCTGAGCCACCAACTGGTGGGGCTCAATGCTGTGCTACCCAGCCCCGCAAGTACTTACCTGCCAAGAGAGGGCAGGGGAGGCAACAGGGGGCAGGAAGTCTATGCCAGAACCTAGATCTAAGTCTTAGATTCGGCTCTGTACAGACTCATGTCAGTAAGCTCAGTGTATATGACTGCATGCGGTCTACATTTAAATGTGTGGCTATGAGTCTGCTGGTATCTGTATATCTGTGTGTATATGTGTCTCTCTGTGCACGAGTATGCCATATGTGCGGGTCCATGTTCATGTGTGTGCCTATAGGTATGAATCAATGTGTCAGTACATGTGATCTATGTGTGGAATTCATGAGTATGTGATGTGTGCAGTTGTGTTTGCAAATTGTCCAATGATTATGCACTCTGGTTTCAGCCTTTCACCCACTGACATTCAAATCTCTGCTCAGCCGCTTCCTAGCTCTGTGACATTGGGAAGTGAAGATATTTTTCTGAGCTTTATTTTCCTCATCTGTAAAACAGGGGTGGAAATTAGAATGCCCATATTGGTTGATTTTTGCAAAGGGATTGAATAAAGCAGTGCATGTAAAGTACTTAACACCATGCCTAGATCATAGGAAACAGTTAGTGAATACTGACAACTATTTGTTTTATGTGTGTTTATAGGTATATGATTGTCTCTGGATTTATGTATATGTCCAAGCGGGTGTTTATGGGCTAGTCTGTGGTTAAGCATATAGTATCATATGTTTATGTGTACGCACATATGTCAGCATGATTGTGTATGTATATTGCAGCTTAAGTAAATAAAGTTTCTATGATCCTCTGAAAGCTCAGGTGCCAAGAAAACCACTAGAAAAGAGATTTATGCTCCTATCAACCCTTAAAACATCCTTCCCTGACCCTAGGTCTTTTAAAAGAGATGACTGTTCCTTCAAAAAGAATAAAAAATTGAGATATCTGAAACTCAGACACACACGTATTGAACCCTCACCCAGGTAACATGTATGTGCTACATGTGTGTGCCCATACATATTAGTAGTACATCCCAGCCCACAGCGAGGACCCAGTGTAAGCAGAAAGAGTTTGTGGTCCCCTGAAAAAGAAAAACAAGACATAAGAAAAGTCATTTCAGGTCCCTGGCCATCTGTGATAAACCTGACCAGAACTACCTGCCCAAAGCACCTTCCTTACAGAACTTTCTAGAATATGTTGAAATTGCAGAAGAATAGACCTCAGTAGATAATGCTTTTAAGGGAACAAAAGAATATAAGCATAAACAGCCACTGTCAGGCCGGGAGATAGTCTACTCATATCAGGAACAATAAATCAGTGGTAAAACTCCCAATGCTGAATCAAAGTAAAGATTGACCTGATGTACATTCTTGGCCTATCTTTGCAGGATCTAAACCCCTTTCAGATACCCGACCTACTAAAGCCAGAGCATTGACCTGGACTCTGTCACCTTAAGATGACTTTTGCTCCAATTCCATGCTGAATCTTCTGTTAGAAGAGACACTGCTTTGGCAAATATTCCTGGTGTTTTGTTTTTTTTCACTTGTTGCAAGCGAAACCTTTCCTTTTCCTATTCTTTGTCTTGGTTGTGTCTTTTGGCTCAACACCTACCAAGAGAACCCAGTTTCAGGCAACACCAACACAAGGCAGACAAAAACTAGTACTTCTTGATCAGTGACTCCATCTTGAACTTGGAAATGAGTGGAAGTCTCTGCCAGCCAGAAAAATCTTGAGCATGACAGCTAGAGAGGGACAGGTCTTGAGTTCTGCCTCTAACTCAGGGCTATTTTTACTGTGTGTATCTTACAGCAGAGAATACAAACCTGGGGCCAGACAGATGTGGGTTCAAATCCCTGCTCCCCCATTGGCTCTCAGACAGGATTGCACTGAGTCCCTTGCCTGAGCTTTCCCCAACTCCAGTTAGGGGATAGCTAGGGGCTGCAATTAGAAAAGGCTCAAGTCTAGTCCTACCTCAGGGAGCCCTGCATCCCAAACAGGACATCCCAGTGGGTGTGACATAGCCAGGGAGTTGTGGGGGATATTTGGGGACTCAGGAAGGGTAGGATGCAGCCAGCCCAGGGAATAGGCCAACTTTGTTACTGAAAAGGCAGACTAGGGAGATGGATAATAAAATTGAGAGTAAGTGCTTAGCAAATGGACAAAATAGTTTTCTGTCTGTTAAGTCTAATAATTTTAAAAAATAGGTCTTAAGGGGCACCTGGGTGGTTCAGTTCAGCTCAGGTCATGACCTCACGGCTCATGAGTTCGAGGCCTGCATCAGTCGGGCTCTGTGTTGACAGCTCACGGGTACAAAGTTTCAGTCTTGCAAAATGAAAAAAGTTCTGGAGACGCAAGGTGGTGATAGTTGTACAACATGATTGTACGTATGAATCAACTGAATGCTACTCAATTTTACACTCGAAAAGGGTTAAAATGGTAAATTTTACATTATGTCAATTTTGGCACAATAAGAAAAATGGAGCTGGAATTTGCATTTTTGTAAGAGTCAGATCTATTGGAGCTAATAATGAACATACAGTGAAAGTCACCCCTTCGACAGTGTAGTTCTGTGAGTTTGGGCAAATATGGGGGCCCCTGGGTGGCTTAGTCGGTTAAGCGTCCGACTTTCGCTTAGGTCATGATCTCGCGGTTGGTGGGTTCGAGCCCCGCGTTGGGCTCAGTGCTGACTGCCAGCTCAGAGCCTGGAGCCTGTTTCAGTCTGTGACTCCCTCTCTCTCTGACCCTCCCCTGCTCACGCTGTCTCTCTCTCTCTCCTAGAAATAAATAAAACATTTAAAAAATTTAAAAAAAAATGTATAGTCATGTTACTCCTACCATGATCAAGATATGGAACATTTCCTTCATCCCCAAAGGTCCTTCAAACTCCTTTGTCATCAGCGCTCCCCCCACCCCCACTGCAAAAACCCAACTCTTGCAACCACTGACCTGTTTTCTGTTTCTATGGTTTGTTTCTTCCAGAATGTCATATAGACAGGCTCATACAGAATGTAGCCTTCTTTCATTTCACATAATGTATCTGAAATTCATTGATGTTATAAGAGTCAGTAGTTCTTTCTGTGTGTTGCCAAGTAGTATTTCAATGTGTAGATATATCACAGTTTATTTATCCAGTCAGCATTGAGGGCATTTCACTTGTTTCCAGTTTGGTGTGATTGTAAGTAAAACCACTGTATGTGTTCTTGTACAGGGTTTGTGTGGACATATGTTTTCATTTCTCTTGGGTACGTGCCTAGGAGTGGGGATTGCTGAGTCACATGGTAAGTGAATATTTAACTATACAAGAAACTTATTTTCCAAGGTGGTTCTTCCTTACTTTTTTTTCCAGTTTTTTTTTTCTCTAATGGCTCATTTTTATTGTGTTTTACAACAGCATTTCTCCATGATGGGCTGAAAGGGAAAAGCACCAACTCGATCTTATCCCATAGTTATTTCAAGGAGCTTTCCTTTGGGAGGAGTCAGTAGGAAGTACTTGGGATAAAGGCTTTTTGGCAGAGAGAACAGCATGTGCCAAGGTCCGGGGGAGGGAGAGGGCTCAGCACACCCAGGGAACTGAGAGGATAGGGTGAGGGAGGGGGCCAGCTAGTGAACTAAGAGGCTGGGAATGGGGTCAGGGACGAGATAGTGTAAGATGAGGCTGAGTTGGCACTTTATCTAGAAGGGTGTATAAGGGCCATTGAAGGATCTTAAGCAGGAGAGGAAAATGATTTGATTTACATTTCAAAAAACTTCCTCTGGCTGGGAGTAGCAGCTCCCTGGAGGCAGGGAGCTCCAGGGCAGGCATCCAGGCCGAAGACAGGAGACCAGGGCTCGGACTGGGGTGGCAGTGGCAGGGCTTAGAAGTAAAATGGATAGGATTGGGGGGTGGGCTAGACATGAGTGGGGAGTAAGGCTCTGAGAGCAGTGAGGGGCCCCAGTTTCCCTGGCTTAGGCCAGATGCCCCTGCACAGGAGTCAATGGTGGGGGTGGGTGGAGCCTGTTGGGGGGGGGAGTCAGGAGGGAGCCTGGAGACCACCAAGCTCTGTGGCTATAGGGCCTGTCTCCAGAAGTGCACCCCCCCCCCTCGCCCTTTCTGGACCTGATTCAGCTGTCACTCAGGCAGACCAGGCCTTGAAAGGCCCCCAAAGAGCTGGCGATTTGTGCAGGCCTGGCTGGCCCATTGTTCCACTGGGATTCGGTCTTTGCCAAGAGTAACAAAGAGCTCAGCAAAGAGCTGGCTCAGGGCTCGGAGTGAGGGGTAAGGAAGGAGGGCAGGGGAGGAGGCAAAGGGGGAGGGGCTCGCCTCTGGCCCAGGCCAGGCCCAGAGTGTTGCTTTCAGCCTTGTTAACAGTCCTGTGTGGGTCTGTGCGTGTTTGAGCTCGTGTGCACAGAGCTCTGAACTGTGTGCCGGCAGATGTATACATGCGAACATGTGTGCATTGTGTATCTTCCTGTGTGTGTGTACCCTAGTGCCCTGAGTGTGGGCATCACCATACATGTATGATGGTAGACATACTCTGTCCCCCCAGGTTTGCTCTGCACCCTGCGTCGTGCCCCCAAGGCTCCTGGGAGCACATCAACCAGACACCTGTCTGGCTTCTAGTTGGGTTTGGTCAATGGGAAGCCTGGCCAGCAGATCAGAGAGCAGGGGGCAGGACAGGTTGGCTCCTTCCCCATCAGGCTGTGGCTCACTGGTGGCTGTGATGTGATGATCTGACTATAGCAATTTCGTTCTTTTTTTAAATTTTATTTTATAACATTTATTTATTTTTGAGACAGAGAGAGCATGGGCTCGGGAGGGGCAGAGAGAGAGGGAGACACAGAATCTGAAACAGCCTCCAGGCTCTGAGCTAGCTGTCAGCACAGAGCCCGACGCTGGGCTGGAACCCACGGACCGTGAGATCATGACCTGAGCCGAAGTCGGACGCTTAACCACCTGAGCCACCCAGGCACCCCTGACTACCACAATTTCTGCTGGGCAGTCCTCTGCAAAGCTACCGCTGTCCCTAACTTCCACAAGGCCGCTTCCCCCATCCCTTCAGGCCTAGGGTTGGCAATCTGGCTCCTTCCTATTGCTGGTCCTCAGGTGCATCACTACTGCTTCCACTTTCCCTTTACCCTACTCTCACCTTTGTGAATGGCCCCTTTATTAAATTTTGCTCACCTTATTTGAGTGTTCCAACTACGTCTTGCTGAGATTCTGAGATAGCAGGTGCATACATTTGGACATTCATAGATTGGATGCATACTGCATCTTTCAGTAGAACTGTATGTGGAAGGACCTATGTGCACGTTTCTATATATTCGTGCACACATGTATGTGTGCTTTGTACACATGAACATCTTTATATGTGCACGTGTTACCATTTATCAATAGGGACACATGACATATGTCTATGAGTATGCACACACATGCATTTTTTATTGTATTTCTGCACGTCCCTGGCTGTGTATGTCAGCTGTGTTTGGTGTTTTGGGGTGACACCAATCGTGAGTGGCTATGAGTGTGTGCTGGCAGAGACACAACAGTGAGGACACTTGATAGTTGTGGGTGCAGCCTCCTCCTACAGCCTCCCAAGCTGCTGTGGATCCAGAGTTGCAATTCCCAGGCTCCCCCGTGGGGCCTCTTACGAAGCTTTGCCCTTCCAAAGAGACCTGCTCCTGGGAGTTCAGCTTGTTTTGTTCAACAAACACCACTGGGGGGCCCTCACTGCCTCCATCATCACCCTCTGGGATGCCCCCCTTTTTAGTGCCAGGCTAGGGGGAGGTAACCTCTTTTGGCTGCAGTCTCAGGACCTCAAATCACAGGTAGCATCAGACAATGTTCAGAGAGCAAGACCCAGCCTTACTGAAAGGGTTAATGCCTTTATTTCATAAAGCGTTTGTGGAAGAAAAATAGGCATCCAAGAAGTTATAAAGCAAATGATAAACAGATCCAACTCTATAAAAATATTTTTTTGTGCAGTGAAAGGAATCAAAGAAATTTAAAAGACAAACAAATTGACTGGAAATAAGTATCTAAAATGTATAGATAAAGAATAACGTCTATAATATATAAAGAGCTGCTGCAAACAAATAAGAAAATAGCAGCAATCCAATAGTACAATGGGCTAGATACATGGTCAAGTATTTCAGAAAGAAATATCACAAATGGCCAGTAAATGACAAAGAAAGCTTAAGCTCATTAATAACAATGAAAACTAAAATGTGTGAGGAAACCACTTTTTGCCCAACAGATTTACTAAACTAAGAAGCTGATGATATTCAATGATGGAGTGGGTGTAGGGAAATGAGCCCACTCATATGTCTAGCAAAATATAAAGTATATGTATTCTAAATTCCAAAAATTCCACTTGTAAAAATCCATCCTACAAAATTACTAGCACATGCATGCAAAGATATATTTGTAAGGTTATTCCCTAAAGCATTACAGAAATACAGAAATATTTAGAAACAACTTAAGTGTCCTTCAGAAAAATTATGGTTGAATAAATTGTGGTGTATCTATAATCTAGAATACTATAACTTTTTTTTTTTTTTTTTTAATGTAGATCTGGGGCGGCTGAGTGGCTCAGTCAGTTGAGCATCTGGTTCTTGGTTTTGACTCAGGTCATGATCTCACAGTTCATGGGATTGATCTGTGCATAGTGCCTGTTTGGGATTCTCTCTCTCTCTCTCTCTCTCTCTCTCATGCTAACTCTCTAACCCTCCCTTGCTCTCACTCATGCTCTCTCTAAATAAATAAATAAATAAATTTAAAAATGTAAAAAAATTTTCAAAATAAATTAAAAAACAGATCTGTATTACTAACATAGAATCTATAATATGCTTTCTAATATAAAAAGTGCATTTTAAAATAATATTGGATAGGGGCGCCTGGGTGGCTTAGTCGGTTAAGCGTCCGACTTTCGCTTGGGTCACGATTCGTGGGTTCGTGGGTTCGAGCCCCGCGTCGGGCTCTGTACTGACTGCCAGCTCAGAGCCTGGAGCCCGTTTCAGTCTGTGACTCCCTCTCTCTCTGACCCTCCCCTGCTCACGCTGTCTCTCTCTCTCTCTCTCCTAGAAATAAAAAAAAAAAAAATTAAAAAAAATAAATAAAATAATATTGGATAATCCCACTTGTGTTTCTGAGCCATTCTATGTGTAAACTGGCTTAATGGCTTTGAAAATTATCTATGTACTTTTTAAAAAATTTCCAGTCTTGGCAATGGTTCATCAGTGAACATCCATCTGCCTTGGGGGGAATTAGGAATGTTCCAGAAGAAATAAGAAGAGAAAGACAAATTCAGATTTGGACATTCAAAAATAGGATTTTGTAGCCAGACAATAGTCAACTTCCTGTTGGTCCTATTTATCAATTAAAGATAAAGCCATATGGACAGAGCCAGGAGGAGGGATGGGACATTGAGGAAAGCCTCCCCTAGAGATGGGAGTGGGAGAGAAAGAAAGGCAGGGAAGGCAAAGAGACAGTGAGAGATGAGGACCCCAGTTCCTACTTTTTGGGACCTGACTTGGAGGAGGGTTATCGGTTAATTAAGGGTGTTAGTCAAAGGATATTATCACTAACAACAAAGAAGCTATGGCCTCCAATTCCCCATTTTTTGCCTGCGGAAGAGATTACCTGACGATGCTGTTACAGAACTTGAGCTGTGATAGCCAGCCTCCAACATAACAACTCACCTTCCTGGGTAGCTCCTGTTGGGAAACAATTCTCCTGGATCTAGTTATGATCCAGGAACTGTGTACCTCCAAAATTTGCATGTTAGAGTCCCAACCCCCAATGTGACCATATTTGGAAATAGGACTTTCGGGAGTTAATTTAGCCCTAACTTCATAGGACAGATGGCCTTGTAAGAGATCCCCCTGTCTCTTTGCTAGGACACAGTGAGAAGGTGGCCATCTGCAAGCCAATGGGAGGATTCTCACCAGGAACCAAATTGACCAGCGCCTTGATCTTGGACTTTCCAGTCTCTGAAACTGAGACATTAAGTTCTGCTTTTAAGTCCCCTAATGTGGTATTGTGTGACAGCAGCCCCAGTTGACTCAGACAGAGATCTCACATTTTGGCACGACTTGTGAGCCAGGCACTGACTGTCCTTTGTTCTGAACTCTCTTGTTGTGGATGAGAGTAAACCCCCTAGAAGACGTAGTGCCCCCACTGGGGCAAAGAGCAGGCATGCTCCTGCCCACGATAGAAGATTTGGGTCCCCTAAGCTCAGAGTTGCCCCTGAAACACAACCCACTGTGTGTACAGGTGGTTTCTAGTCCTCTTCAAGCTGATCTGTGGGAATCAGGGCTCTGCTGTTATAATTCTGGCTACTGCTATTGTTGTATCAAACTTCTTCTGGTCTGTTTCATGTCTTCTGCCAGCACCCAAGAAGCAGAGGCAGGCTAACTTCTTAGCATGTAATTAGGGTAAAATTTCAAGCCCTGCACAGTCCTTGACAGCCAGTAGAATACCATGGAAGTGAAGCTCTGTGTCTTCAAGACCAAGTCATAAAAGACAAGATAGCTTCTGCCTGGTTCTCCTGGAGTGTTTGTTCACTCTTGGATCCCAGTACCCATGCTGTGAGAAAGTTCCAGATTCCCACATGGAGAGGGACTGACTGGCCTTGTCAGTTTGTCAGACATGTGAGTTAGCCAACTTGCAAATGGATGCTCTAGCCCCAGTCCAACCTTCAGACAAGTGCAGCCCCTCAACATCTTACAGAAAACTCAAGATCTATAAGCAAGACTGCCCAGCCCAGCCCACCCCCAGATTCCTGCCTTAGAGAAACTGCGAGAGGTATCAAATGATTACTGTTGTTTTACACTATTGCATTTGGGGACGATTTTTGTATGGAATAGATAACGAATATGCAGGGCACGGGCCTCATCCCCTCAGTGCCACGTTATCCAGCAAAGGAAAACTCAGGGCTTTCCTGAGCTCCCATGCAGTGTGGAAGTTGAGGTCAAAGCCAGCAGGCCTGCACAGCACCTGAGAGCCTCATTTTCCCCATCTATAAAATGGAGGATGCTGATAATATCCCCTTTCTAGGACCGTGGCAAATATTCAGTGAGATAATCCATATAAAGCACTCAGCACAATGCTTGATATCAATGTTAACTTCTATGTATAACAAACTCTATCACGTGCATGTATTGCTTTGGTTTAATTATTTTGAGAGATTAAAAATTCAGCGGGGTCAAAAGAATAGTATAATAATCACACATAATTACGCCAACCAGATTAACAACAAATTACTTTTTTGGTCACGTCTGCTTCAATTCTTTTTAAAACTATGCAGTAATATGTGTGCGCATTCTCCCCTTGAGAAATGAACCCAAACATTGCAGGTGAGGCTGAAAGCCTCCTGGCCTGTCCCCAGGTCCCACTGCTGCCTCCTTTCCCCGGACAAGCCTCGGCAAGAGTGTGGTATGTTTACTTCTGGTCCAGCTTTTCTCCCAACATTGGGTGGCAGATGACCACATTTGTGGAACCCTCTAGAGTCAATCACAACACCACTGGTACAGATGCAGAGAGATGCCTGGGGAGCAAGGCAGCAGGAAGCGAGCAGAACTGAACAGGAGCGTTGGACAAGAGAAACCCTAAGAAGGAGGCCCCATGAGCTGCCCAGAGAGACAGAAAGTTAGAAGCTGTGTCAAGCTTGTGACAGGTTATGGGGACTGCTGTGACTTCTTGATATTTGGTTAGTCATTGTCACTTGCACAGTCACAGGGCCACTTGCTATGTCACCTGCATAGTTAGCCCCACCTCCCAGTGTCACCAATACAGTCACACAGTGTCACCTGCAGAGTCAGCCTCATCACCCCATGTCAAACCAACACACAGTGTCACCTGCACATAGTGAAGCTTGCTATGAACAGCCAGCACTCACTCATGGGGTCACCTGCACACAGCCACAAAGTGTCTGCAGCTCAGTTGCACACAATCCCACAGAGCCCTACAATGAGCCACACACAGTGGTTTGTTGTCCTGTACCCCATCAGTCGTGCCGGGGGGATGACGTCACACGCGATGTCACACGGCATGTACGGACCACTCCTCCCACAGAGCCCTGCCCACAGGTGTCACCGCACATTGTGTGCTATTGGGGCCCAGGTTGTCTGACTCAGAGTCCTGGGCCCCGGCCCCGCCCCTGCCAGCAGGACCATCGTTCACTGGCCATCTCCAGGAGCTGGGGAGGTGGGGGTGCTGCAGAAGCAGAGCAAATCCAGAGAAAAGGCTTTGTTCTTTGTGGGCAGGTCATTAAGGGGAGCTGGAGCCCTCTGCCAGCCCCTCCCCTCCAACAAAGGAACAAAACAGCAGCTATTTTTAGATTCGTGTCAAACTCTCCCTCAGACCCTGGGGTGGGGAGTCCCGTGAGAGAGGCATCTGTGAGGGCTCTAATGAGCAGCAGCAGACTCCAGGCAGCTGGCCCCCATCTCCGCCAGGGGAGGAGCGAGCCCCGGATGCTCCTCAGACAAAGAGAAGGCCAAGACAATGAGAACAATGCCCAGGCTCCTGGACGCCCGCTTCCCTGTAGCATCCCCCCACTCTGGAAGGAGGTCCCATTGGGCACAGGGCACGAGCATCAGGCCACTCCCTCCCTTACAGAACCCACTGGCACCTCACAGACCCCATTTCCCAAGGAGGCTACCTGGGATGAGAGGCTTGCCTGGGATGGGCTCTCCCTACTACACAGAACTCAGGCAATGGGAAGCTTTGGAATCATATACACCTAAAAATGAATCCCAGCTCTGCCCCCTATAGCTATGTGGCCTCAGGCCTCAGTTTCCTTACCTGTAAAATGGGGGTGATAATGCTTGCCTCCCAAGATTACTATGAAGAGTCCAGAGAGAAGAACTGGGTACATAGTAGATCCTCATCCAGTCCAGAAGCCCTGGACTGTGTGAGCTCCACGCAAAGCAAGGGCCTTGTCTTGTTCAACACTAGGCAGGAGAGCTCAACACACTGCCTGGCACACAGTAGGTGCTCACTAAACTTTGTTGAAAAGGTTACTAAAGGTCTTTACCAGACTTCTGCCCTATAGGTGTGCCCTCACTTGAGTCACGTCTTTCCAAGCCCCGCTCCCGGCGTCCTCTCAAAGAGAAATATTCCCTGCTAAGACCAAGCCAGTGGTCAGTGGGTGAGTCAGCCTCCTGGGCCAGGAGCCCTGTGCTGCAATGACAGAGTATGGCCACCAGGGGGCGCGGTCTCTTAAGGTTTCAGCGCCAGTCCAGAGTCTTTCCCGCCACTCAAGGGCCTGCAAGGCTGGAGCCCCACCACCCCACCAGGTGGGGTACCTGTCAACCCCCTCAGCAGGAGATTGGGGCTATTCCCCTAAAACACTGAAGAAGCAGCATTACAACCAAGCCTGTCATCTCACAATGGTTAGAAGGAAGAGCTTCTTCAGGTCTGCCTCCTCCGACTTGCCAGTGTTCTGCCCTCTCAGACTATGGTGATCCTTTGCTCCCCAGTGCTTGCCCCACCAGACTTCAGGATTCCTTGTTCTATCACCTTCGCCCCCACAGCCAGAGAAGCTCAGCCCATCAGAGCCAGAAGGTCCTCGAGTTGATCTGTTTCCCATCCCATTTTACAGATGGGAAGGCTGAGGTCCACAGAGCAGAATCATTGTCTCAAGGGTACATAGTGGGGAGGTAGCTGGACCAAGACCAAAATGTAGGTCTTCTTTTGTGACTTGCGCCACGTCATACATGTATTGTTTGCCTATTGTTTTAGGGGAAGGGAACAAAGGAGAAGGAAGATGATCTTTGAGGCCTTCTTATTCTGTTCTAGATCTTTGGCCTTACTCTATACCTGCATTATTCCATTGAACCCTAAGCCAATCCCTTGAATAAAAAGTTCTTATTTGTATTTATGGATAAGGAAAGTGAGGCCTGGTGAGGTTGCTGGGGTTTCATAGCTAACCAATAACAGCACTGGTATTTGTCCAGGAACTGATTCCCAAACTCACATTCTTTCTGTTGCATTAGATTGAACCATATAAACTTGCCATTCCCATAGGTCAAAGTTTTTCAAGTATCTGGTATGCTTAAGCTTAATGCTATGATAAGGGAACTCCCTTACCCTGAAGGAAGGAGTCATTAATTGGAACATTCTGGTGATGGGGTGGGAGGGGGAATCTCTTTGGGAGCAAAGCCTCCCAAGAAGATGACTGTTACTGGGGAGATTGTCCTCTCCAACCCCAAAGCCCACATCAGGATTGTGGCCAGATGGTCCAAGAGGCCCAAGTTCAATAACCTCTGGCCACAGAGGGGTTGTGTACCTTGGGTAGGAAATTTGGGGGAGGCTCTTGAGGGAGGATAAGGCTTCTCTGGCTACAACAGGGGGCCCCTTGGAAGAGAGGTATAAATTTAGAATGTCACAGAATGCCACAGATTATCTCGGCTAGAATGCCATAGAGTGCTGTTGAATGTCAAGGAATGTCGTAAAATGCTCTGGAATGTCAATGTCACAGGATATCGTGAATTCTTGTAAATGTCATAGATTGTTGTAAATGTCAAGACATGTCATAGAATTCTGTAAATGGTTGTAAATGTCATTGGATGTCAAGGACCAGCCTTCCATGTCATCAGAGAAGGCTGTAGATGGCTGTAATGTCATGGAATGACTTAGAACGTCATCCTAGACCGTGGTTGGCTGTTATAGAAATGTCAGCAACACAGAATGTCATGGAAAGTTTGAGCCGGCTGGAGGGGACTTTGGGAATTGTCCAGGGTCAGCTGCTCATTTTGCAGATAGGAAAACTGAGGCTGAGAAAGGGGAAGGTCCTTGTCTGATAGAGCTGACAGGCATTGGCAGATGTAGATTCGACATCCAGGTCTCTGGATTCCGAGCCCAAGCAGCCTCCCTTGGCTGAAGCTCGTGGGGACCAATTAACCCTGTGATGGAAACAGTGGTGCCCAGTGGGTATTTAGTAAAACTCTCAATTCTGGCTGGCACTAGCCCTATGTCAGGATGGGGAATTAACTCCATGAGTGGGGCTTTCTGGGCTGGAAAATGAAATAATGAGTTCTTTGCGCTAAAATCAACAACATCCTTGCTCTGCAGCAGAAAGAGGGTGGATGTGTGGGGGAGCCCTCAGAGGCCTCTCCCAGACCCTGTGCCAGAGTGGTGCCTCCAGGCTGTCCCAGGAGCCACTCCCTCCACAGCCAGGGACACAGAGGTGTCCAATCTTATGGACAACTCTTGGCAGAGACCCTAGGGGCCTAGGAGGCTGGGTGTGGGTTTGAGACACAGGGCAGCAAGAGGGAGGCCTTGGAATGAGAACATCTGATATCACACTGGGTCTTTACAGCCAGATGTCAGGCAGGGAAGACTCCACTTTAGCTAAACTGATTGCAGTGAGTGGGATGGAAGTTAGCAGTAAGAATCCAGAGTCCTTCTGCTGTCTTGGCACGTTTAGAGATGGGAGAAAGATGGCAAGATGAAAGTGTCTTCAAGAGGTGGCCTCTGGCTTCTACATCCAACAGGAGACCCCACCCATAATAAGATGCCTCTCTCTTTCCCTCCTTTTGTCCCCAAGCCTCTCCCTCCCTCTCTTCCCCACACTCTTCTTCCCTCAGGTAGAGATTCTCAAGAGTGAGCGCTCCCCTCCTGTCTCTTGGTGCTGTGAACCACCCTAAAGGTTCTCAATCCACACAAATGGACAGAGCCCTGGAGCTCCCCACCCTGCAAGGGGAAGTGAAACAGGGAGAATTCCAGGGCTCTGCTCACATCCTCACCGGTGCAGAATCCCCTTCTCCTGGCTGCTGGTCTAGACATCTTTCTGGGAGCAGAGCCCAGAGCCAACCCAGAGTGTCCCCAGCCCTGAGGGGAGAGTTGGCAGAGGTACTGAGCCAGCTTGCCAGGGAAGGTCCCTCTGGCAGGCCTCGGAGCTGGTCCAGGCCGACCACAGCCACCATCCCAGTTGAGCAGGGGGAAGCTTTGCCCCTCTAGGCTGGGCTGACAGTGACTCGAGCATTAGGCACCCGCCCTCTTAGCAAAGCCTTCTCTTCTCTCTGAGAGTTTGCTCCCTGCAGCTGTAAAAATAACAAGGTCCCAGCAGAGCCTGGTGGCAGAGCTGAGTTCAGGAAAGGGCACAATGAAAGAATGTGCAGGAGGAAAAGGGGGCGGAAGGGCTCAGGCAGGGGCAGGCTCCAGTACTTGAGGGTCTGGGAGGAGTCCAGGGCCATGGAGGACCACAGGGGGAGCAGTGAGGTTAGCCTCCCTCTCGTCCATATTAATGAAGCTTTTCAAGTAGAGGATGCACACATGTGTTGCTGGAAACTGTACTGGGTGTGGATATGTGTGTCCGGGTGTTGTGCTCGCCCCTGTGCACGCGTGCACCATTTGGCATCCACGGGTTGTTCTGTATGTTGGAGTGTATGGATGTGTGTGAATCTAGATATGTTTCTGTGTGAATGGATGTGATTATGTGTGTATACGTGTGTGTATCTTAATAGGAATGCGGTGGCCTCAGCATCAACTGAAAGAAGATATAGTTTAAAAGACAAGGAGAGTGGGGGTGCCTGGGTGGCTCAGTTGGTTAAGCATCTGATTCTTGATTCAGCTCAGGTCATGATCTCGTGGTCGGTCATGTGAAGCCTGCTTAAGATTCTCTCTCTTCCCCTCTACCTCTGCCTCTCCATCTCTCTGTCTCTCTGTTTCTTTAAAAAAAAAAAAAAAGGCAAAGAGAGTAGCATTTAAGAGGTGTACCCTAGGGGCTCCTGGATGGCTCAGTCGGTTAGGCGTCCAACTTTGGCTCAGATCATGATCTCACAGTTCATGGATTCAAGCCCCGCGTCGGGCTCTGTGTTGACAGTTCAGAACCTGGAGCCTGCTTCAGATTCTGTGTCTCCCTCTCTCTCTGCCCCTCCTCCATTCACACTCTTGTCTGTCTCTCAAAAATAAATACGCATTTTAATAAAAGGGCTGTACCCTAGACTCAGGAAGAATCTGGGTTCAAATCCTGCCTGTGGCACCTCAGGCAGGTAATTTAACTTCTTTCAGTTTTCCATCTGTATAATGGGGGCAATATTAGTCTCCACCCTCCCAGGGCTATCATGAAGTTCTAGTGAGACAAAGAATGCAAAATGGCTTTGTCAACTATAAAAGGCAGACAAGTCATGGGAAAAGACAGGTGTCACAGGATTGCTGCAAGACCTGAGGATAAATATGGTAATAATATGCAAATTCTGCACAAGACTAGTGTCAGGAATAAAAGAATAATGGAAGAAAGTGCCAGGTTCTCTGTGTACATGGTGGGGATCATATTTATTAATGTGCCAATGTCAGGTACATTCCCTACCCCTGCCCTGTTCTCCAACCCTCATTTGCCAACCTGGTTCCCAAGTTGTGAAGAATCAGAAGAATGGGTACAGGGGATAGGAGCAGAAAGAAAGAAGGAGAGAGGTGTGAGGTTAAGACAATCTACATGATAAAGAACTGGGAAGAAGGAAGGAGAGAAAAACAGAAACCTAAGGGGGACCTTGGGGATTTGGTGTGTGAAGGGCAGTGGAGAACGTGCAAGTGGGGGCGGGGAGGAGAGAAGGGCAGGCAGGAAGTGCTGCTGTGAGTTCTAGTCTGGATTCCTTCAGTGTTCTGGAAATGCAAGTAAAGGCTGGAATTCTTTTTAATTCCCTATTTGTTGGCTGTGGTTTGTGTCTTTGCATCTGATTCTGTGCAGAGACTGGACCATTTGGGGCCACTGCCTGCAGTCTGATCAGTTCTGTCCAAAGAAGCTGGTCCTCCATTGGACGGGAGAGCAGTCTGGAGGAGAAAGCCATTGTGAGCTGGGCAGATCCCTCCAAAAAGCATCTTCCAATGAGAGGCACTCCTGACCCTTGATGCCAGGACTTCCTCCTCAGCAGGTGCTTCTCTGTCCTCCAGGAAGGCAGATGGAAACGCTGAAGAGGATCTTGGGGTCAGGAGTAGGGCCACTTGGCATTTCCAACCTCAAGCTGGGTGTGGCTCACATGCATATGGTCTCTGCCTCAAAAAGCCTATATTCTAGTAGAGGAGATAGAAGCCAGAACTCCACTTTGCACTGTAAGAGTAATGAGAAAGGTGTTGCAAGGCAAGGGTGGAGGGGAGAGTGTTGGCTAATTCACCTCGGCAGAGAAGAGGAGCCACAGAGGTGGTGAAATTGAACTTGAGTCTTAAGACTTGAGCTGGAGGGTACCAAGTGGATGTGGTGGAGAACTGTGTCCTAGGAGGCAGGAACTGCAAGTGCAGAGGAGGGGTGTGTGTGAGGAGCCTGGGAGGAGCCTGGGAGGTAAAGGAAAAGGCCAGTGAATGAAGTGTGGGATGTGAGAGGGAGAACCCAGGGCAGGAGGGGCAGAGGAAGAAATGTGCCAGAGACAGAACATCAGAGGAATTATCAGGGAGGCCTTGAATTCTGGGGGAAAGAGAGAGGATTTGTCATGTAGCATTGAGGAGCCTTGGAGGGATACAGAATGTTTTAACCAGGGAATAATGGGATCAAGATGCCATTTTTTTAATTGATTTTTTTTTTTTTTAGAAAAACAACTCGGCCTGCTGGGTGGTGGGTGGGACTCAGGTGGGGAGATGGGAAGCAGTATGCATCATCAGCAATGAGATAGTAGGTACCGTCCATTGAGCATTATCCGCCTGGCTTCATCCTATCTTCTCCACAACCTGAGATAAGATCTGCATTTCCATTTGACTGATGGAAAACCTGGGACTCAAGAGACAAGTGAATTTCCTAAGCTTACACAGCTTGCAAGCTCCTGGGAGCTTGGCAAGATCTCAACTTACCTGGAAGATTCTAGGTAAGAAACTGGAGAGTCCAGCCCAGACCCAACTGATACCAGAGCCCTCATTCTCAGTCTCCAAGCCTGCATCCAGGCTGCCTGGATTCGAATCCCATCCTTACCGCAGCATGTGACATCTGACACAATGTGGCAACTGACATAAGAGGTCTGGGCCTCAGAGTCCTCATCTGTAAAGTGGGGTTAATACTAGCGTCCACCTTATGGGGTTGTGAGAACAAAGTGCTTGACAAGATGCCTGCAGGCAGGGCGCTCTCACTATGTCAGTGTCCTGGGTAAACATGTGCCATCCATCATGGAGTCACAGCAGTGAACCCTCAGCCTAGCAAAGAGGTCTGGGCATGAAAAGTAGCTCAGGGGTGGAGAGAAATGGGGAACTTGAGAGATGTAGCAGGGGTGGAATGGGCGGGACCATGGGGAGGGAAAAGATGGGGAAGGAAGAGTCAAAGATGTATCCTTACTCTGTCCTGGTGGGGGCGGGCCTGGGAGGGTGGCAGTTCCGCCCACTCATTTGGGGGACCTGGAGGCTGAATGGGTTTGGAGAGGGTGATGAGTCTGTGTCTCCTGTGAGCCCCCTACCCCCAGCCTCCAGTACCCACCTGCCCTGCAGCTTGGGAGGAGACCCATGGGCTTCCTCCCAGCTCTGACCCTCATCAGATAAAGTCCCACTCTGAGCTGAGTCTTCAGGGAGAGCTTCATGTCCCTGGCAGAGTCTAGGGACCTGGCCAGCTCTCACCAGAGGCTGTTGCCTCCACTAGATCCCAGGTCCTTGATCCAGCCTCAGAGACTCTTCCAGGTCTCTGCCAGACTCCTGGAAGAAATCTGTATTGAGTACACCTTTAACCCCTGCCAGGAAAATACTTTACTTGTGTTTGCAGGTGTGAGGTGGAGGGGGCATACAGCTTCCACACTTGTAGGTGTGCCATCCTTCTAACACCTTGAAGGTCATGTCAGTGCAGATGTGAGGAGTAAAGAAACCAGTGCTAGAAACTGAGGCCCTGAGTGAGTGTTCCATGAACATGGGCCACTACGACGAAGCACTGGGGACTCAGGATGTGCCTGCCAGAACCACACAGTTGAGATGAGGACAGGAGGACAGGGCTGGTTGGGACTTGGGGACAGGTGGCATGGACTTGGCATGGTGACTGTCTGTGCTTTATTCTTTTTTTCCCCCTAAAATAAAATCGGCCTTATACAGATATAAATACAATAGTTATTTAAATGATTCAAGGCAAACAAAAAGATTCACTGTGTAAGAGTCAGACAATACAGAGAGGTAGAAGGAAACAAAGGTAAGAAAAAGCCCACCTATGTTTTATAAAAATAAAATATAGAGACAGAAGCCACAGCACGATGAATGTATAGCTTAATGAATTATGATCAACACCATTGTGACCACCACCTGGTTCAAGACAGAGGACTGGGCCAGCCTCCCTCATGCCTCCCTGTGCCCCGCTGAGCCACAACTGTTCTTTACACCCCAAAATAACCACTGTCCTTATTTTTATGTCAATCACTCCTTTGCATTTCTCTGTGGTTTTGTCACCCAAGTGGAAATACTTAGATATTGTAGTTCAGTTGGCCATTAAAAAATTTTTTGATATGTCATTGAAGTTCTTTTCACCTCCAGGTTCCCCTCCTCCTTGTTCTTTTCTTTAAAATCTGACTGTTAAGGAACACTGGCTGTTTGGCCCATCGAGTTTTCCACAGTCTGGGTTTTGTCCAGTGAAGTTCAATTTGTCTCTTGTCTTCTGCAATTCATGCAAATTGCCTTATTTTAAATGGTTGCATCGTCGTTTGTAACCAATGCCTTCTGATTGCCCAGTGTATCTTCTGGAATTGCTATAATAAGTCATGCTAAGATGAACATCCTTGCACACACTCCCTTGCCTGCTTGTGGATACTTTGCTATGATAGGGCAAGATCTCACCTTTGGGCTAGCCTGTCCAGCCCTATGAGCAGCCTCAGCCCACTGCAGGCAGGGCTGCAGCCTGTCAAACTGCTGCCTGGAGCTCGACATCCTCGCACTCTGTGTCCCACCCCCCATCTGTGTGCCACCTGGAGACCCTTTCCATGTGGTCCAGCTTCTAGCCCTTCCCTACCACCATATTGCTGAGGCCTCAGTTGCTTTGGGAATGGGCCTACCCAAAATATAACATGTGTATTTTTCTTAGTATTTGGTTGAAGTATTTACATATTGAAAACAATGCAACAGAGTCATGATATTTGTGGCCCACACCATATCTGCTTGGCCCAACTCTAAGTTCAACTGCAGCTATGGTGGCCACTTAGGGATTTTCCAAGGCAGCTGGGAAGTCTAGAGGAGTTAACAGTCAGCTTCTGCCAATAGGGAGAGGGGAGCCAGTGGATAAATGTCTCTGTCTACTGTCCTTTAGAAAGACCATTTTCAGGTGTGTATTCTACATATTTCCTTAGAGATTTCCCAGCAGGCTGCCTGTCCCTTGCCCAGTCTAATGCACACCTTTCCCTGGTGTTTCCTACCCCCATGTCACTCCCCTTCTCCTTTGCTCCTTACTTTGTGATGTTACTTCAACATGAAACTCTCGGTTCCCGAGTCCTTGACTCAGGCTCTACTTTGGGGAGATACAAACTAAGGCATTAGAATCATATTTTGTGAAGTGCCAACCTGGTGACTGGACTAACCAGAATTCTCCAGAAGTGGTCAGCTCAAGCACCCTCACCAAAAGAGCTAACACTCACTGAATCTCTACAGTAAAGACAGTCTCCTGTGCTTGAGAAATAGGTTGCGAGTTAGGTGACCACCTTCTTCCAACCTGAACAGATTTGTACCTTCTGGAAAGAAGGGAACATAGCAATTTTTTAGTTTGCTTGTTCCCACGTGATGGCACATAGAATGGCCACATGGCCAGAGACCTGAACTAGCAGAGAGAGACCAAGGCAAAGTGTGTATGAATCCATGAGGAATAAGTCGCCAGGGAGGAGTTACCTTATGTGAGGCTCGGTGAAGTTTGTCTTTTTTTGTGATTTCATTTCAGTTTTGAACTAGGGTGTTATTTTTTAAGTTCCTTTGACAAAAAAAAAGAGTTATCTTTAAACCTAAAAGAGCTCATTTGATCAATAAAACTGTCTAAAAAGTCAATGGAAAAATGGACCAAAGACCTGAAAAATAAATCACTGTACAAAAAGACAAATGGTCAATAGGAAATGAAAACATGTTTTTCCTTTCTAGTGAACAAAAAATTAAAATTAAAATGACAAAATACAGGGCACTTAGGTTGCTCAGTCAGTTGAGCATCCAACTCTTGATTTTGGCTCAGGTTATGATCCCACAGTTATGGGCTTCACACTGAGCTTGGAGCCTGCTTAAGGTTCTCTCTCTCTCTCTCTCTCTCTCTCTCTCTCTCTCTTTCTCCCTCTGCCCCTCTCCCCCACTGGCACTCTCCCTCTAAAATATAAAATAAAAATAAAATAAAAATAAAATAAAATAAAATGATAAAATATCACTTTTTGCCTGTCAAGCTGGCAAAGATTTTGAGATGTTTAAAATGCCTAGGCATGGGGCGCCTGGGTGGCTTAGTCGGTTAAGCATCCGACTTTCGCTTAGGTCATGATCTCGCGGTTCGTGGGTTCAAGCCCTGCGTCGGGCTCTGTGCTGACTGCCAGCTCAGAGCCTGGAGCCTGTTTCAGTCTGTGACTCCCTCTCTCTCTGACCCTCCCCTGCTCACGCTGTCTCTCTCTCTCTCTCTCTCTCTCTCTCTCTCTCTCTCTCTCTCTCTCTCCTAGAAATAAATAAAACATTAAAAATAAAAAAAAATAAAATGCCTAGGCAGGGTGACAGACTGCTATTTATTCCTTCAAACATATCCTTTCTTTCTGCCATTGTAGCAGAATTTCAGGTGGGCACACGGACACACTGCTATAGACTATATTTCCCATCCTACTTTGCAGCTAGGTATGGCCATATCACTAAATTCTTGACAATGGAAGTGCTAGGAGTGATGTGTTTAATTTTAGTTTCATCCCTTGTGCTAGTCAGGGTCCCAGTAGGAAATAGATGGCACCCTCAAACTGGATAAATTAAGGGGAGTAAATATAAAGATAATTACAAAAGTATGAACAGAGTGTAATAAAGAATTTGACTGGTCTTTGTTCTCGGTTCCTAGGAGGTAACCACCAAATCCTTGGAATTTTCTGGGTAATAGGAGTGTCTTTGTTATTCATAATAGGCCCCTCAGAATACACCTGATGGTTTATGCTAATGAGGTGACTTACAGACACCAAGAAAGTTTATGCTATGAGAAGGACTCAGGAAGGACACTGAGCATTCCAGAAAGTCGAGCCATGTGATTAGAGGGTTGGGTCTTTGAGCCACATGACAAAGAAGTAATCATGAAGAAATAAGTATCGATTAACCAGCAAGAATCTTTTCAATTGAATTTAATCAATGTCCATATAATTCTTTGTCACTCACCTTTCCCAGTGCCTGAATTTGTTCTGATTTCCTGTGTCTGAGATCTGCTTCATCTTCACTCTGTCTCAGGTGTGCTTCAGGTTGAAAACATTAGATTCTCACTCCCTCCCATGCACACCTTCACTCATAGTTTGCAAGATGCTCTAATGTTCACTGAAGCTTCTCTGATTCTGACTGCCACAATTATCTGGGTTCTGGTTTTGTTAGATCATACCTCCTATCAAACTCTAACACTTCCCTCTCAGAATTAGTTATTTCCAAACTTTCTTTCCTCACCCTCTAATACAGTTTGGGTCCTGTTTATTTACAAGGTACATCTCTGGCAGCTATGGGAAATCTGATCTATGTGAACAATGGTGGCAGGTTGGGAAGTGGCAAGATCTACGGGGAAATGGAGACTAATTTTCAGCACCAAGGAGAGCTCTGAGGGAGCTGTACTCCTGGATGATCTGGGGACAAAAGACATTTAACCTGAGAAGCTCATGAATACCCAATAATAGGTCACATCCATAGGGAAGAATTATATATCCCTAGGGTGTCAGATGGCTTCACTTTTTATACCAAGCATAAGTAATTGGTAGTGGCTGCTCAAAGTACTCTTTTGGAGAGAACTGTGAAAACTTGTATAGGTTCAGCAGTAATTGTTCTGAGATTGATTAATGATGTCTGCCACAAGTGGAAAATCAGTAAGCCAGGAGATGTTTGCTATTAGCCAATTCTAGTCGAGCCCTTACGGTACATATAGAAATTTTATACATGTTTTGCCATATCTAGCTTTTCCTTTTAGGTTTACTTTATTTTCATTTTGTTTTGTTTTTTAATGAGGGTTTTCCTGCCATGAGATTTTGAAGATATGCTGTTACTTTTTCTTCTAAAACTTCTATAATTATTTTTAAAATACAATGTATTTTGTTGGTCCATTCATATCTCCCCTCATCAATACCATAATGTTTTAATAACTTAAATTTTTATTTGTATGGCTTATACTTAAAGATTCCATTGCTCTCTGTATAAAGCTTACAAACTTTCTTTGCTATCCTTGTACATGTTTCCTCCTTCGATAAATCTTAGAATCAGCTGGAAAAAATCCATTAGAATTTTAATTGGGATTGCATTGAATTTATAAACTTATTTAGGGAAAACAGATTTTTTGTGTGTGACATAAAGCCTTCCCCTTTAGGAATGCTGTGTGTCTTTCTTTAAATCTTCCTTTATTTGCATAAATAAAGTTGTGTACATTTCTTCATAGATGTAAACACATTTTTCATTAAGTTTATTCCTGTAAATTTTTTAAAATTTTATTTTAGAGAGAGACAGACAGACAGACAGACAGAGAGCAGAGGGAGAGTGGCAGAGAGAGAGAGAGAGAGAGAGAGAGAGAGAGAGAGAATCTTAAGCAGGCTCCATGCTGAGTGTGGAGCCTGACACTGAGCTCGATTCCATAACCCTGGCACCATGACCTGAGCCAAAACCAAGAGTTAGATGCTCAAACAACTGAGCCATCAGGTGCTTTATACTCCCTGGGTACTTTTTACTTCTTGATACTATTGTGAGTGGAGTTTTCCCTGGAAAATGTAATTGGTTAGTATCAATGGCTCAGAAAGCTATTGATTTTTGTATGTTGTTCTTATATCTGCCTCTTTACTGAATTCTCTTATTAGTTTATAATATTTTTTCATTATGTTCTTCTTGGATTTTCTACTTTTATTATCTTCAAAGAAGGATAGTTTTAATTTATCCTGAATATTTGAAAGATATTTTCACTAGGTAGATAATTCCAGGTTGATAGTTATCTTTCTTTCAAAATGTTAATGATGACACTCTAAGGGCTACTTGCTTGTGTGGTTTCTGGGAGAAGTCTGCTAGATTCTCATCTTTGTTCTTTTGTATGAAATGTGAGTTTTATCTCTGGCTGCCTATAAGACTTAAGGTTTTTCAATTCATCTTTAATTTTCAGCAGTCTGAATATGATGTATTCTCTCTCTTTTAAAAAATGTTATCCTCCTTGGTGTATTCTGAGCTTCTTGGATCTGTGGTTGTTTGCCTTTTATTAATTTTGGGAAATTCTCAGTTGTTGTCACTTCAAATATTTCTTCTGACCTGGTTTTCCTCTCTCCTTTACTTCTGGAATTTCAGTTATATGTATATTAGACCATTTGATGTTGTCCTATAGCTTCAGGTCTTAAGTTAGCCCTACATAAAGATAAAATATGTGACAACAATACCAAAAAGATAAGGAAGTGATAAGTAGAATTAAATTGCTGTAATTTTCTAAAGGATGTAATATAGTTTATAAGGTCATAACACATTTGCCTCATTGTTGTTATCAAGAGTTTTTAGCCTTATGTGTATCTATTTTCTTCATTCTTCATTTTTCCTGTAGTTCCATGTACCCATCTGGGCTCATTTTCCTAGTCTGAGAAAGCTTTCTTTAGTCTGAAAAATTTTCAGTAGTTCTTGTAGTACAGATGTTCTGGCAATGAATTTTTTTAACTTTTATTTATTTTAAATGTCAGTTTTGAAGGCTATTTTTGTAGTGATAGCATTCTATGTTGACAGGTTTTTTTTCATTCTACACTTTAAAAATTCATTCCATTGCCTTCTGGCTTCTGTGGTTTCCATCGAAAAGTCAGCTGTCTTACTGTAATTCTTTGATGGAAATGTGGTAATGTGTCTCTTCCCCTTCTGTGTCTTTCTCTGTTTTAAAGATAATCTCTATGCCCTTAGATGTGGTTTCCCCTGTTTTAATCTCCTTGCAGTTTGCTGAACTTCCTGTATTTTGGGGGTACTAACGTTCCAGTTTTGAAAGTTCTAAAGCATTATCTCTCTGAATATCTTTTCTCCCTCATTTCCCCTTTTCTCTCCTTCTTGAACTACAATTATAATAGAGAAAAAGGAGAGAGACCCCCTGTTTTCATTTTATCTCATATGTTTTTGTCTCTTTTCTGTGTTTGGCATTATTTGCCTCTATTCATACTTCTAACCCCTCTGAATATTTTCTTTTGACCTATTTTCCACTTCACTAATTATCTCCTTAGCTGTGTCTAAACTGCTGTTAAGGCCATTTAATGAGTTTTTACTTTAAAAATATTTTTAATGTTTATATATTTTTGAGAGACAGAGAGAAACAGAGCATGAGTGGGGGAGGAACACAGAGAGAGGGAGACACAGAACCCAAAGCAGGTTCAAGGCTCTGAGCTGTCAGCACAGAGCCTGATGCGGGGCTCAAACTGCAAACTGTGCGATCATGACCTAAGCCAAAGTCAGACACTTAACCTACTGAGCCACACGCCCCTTAATGAGTTTTTAATTTCAGTTTTCATATTTTTATTTTAGAATGCTCATTTGGTTATGTTTATAAATTTCAAATATCTTGAAGTTCTCCATCTTCTCATTCATTTTGCCCATTTTTTCAATGATTTAATTTAATATATTAATCATAGATATCAAGTCCTTGTCTGAGAATTCCAGTATTTCTTTAATGTATGGATTTTCTTCTATTGTTTCTTTTTTTCCATTGATTATTGGTCGACATTTCCCTGCCCCTATACATGTTTAGCAATTTTCTTAAAAAAAATGTTATGCCACACATTATGTATAAGAGAATCATAGATGCTCCAGATGAAGGTTTACCCATTCCCCTGTTAGACAAATAAGATGCAAACTGGTCAGTTCAATACAATGAGGAATTGAGTTGGATGAGGCAGAGTTGCACTTTTAGAAAATCTCAGCCTATCTCTGATTATTTCTGTTTTTTGGTATGGACTCTCCTAAGATTTTGATTGAGAGACTGGAAGGTCTGTCTCCTCATTCCAACACGACTGAGAGATCCTGTTCTTCTTTGGAGGTTTGACTTCTTGATGGAGAGAGCACCAGTGTTTGAGGCAATCTCTCTCTAGTGGGACCAAGTATTGCGAAACCACAGATTTCACAAAATTCTTAAGAAGATTCTGGTCTAGCCAGTCAGCCTCCCACACAACCCAGATCTCAAGAAATGTTCTGTGGAGACAACGCATTGTGGGTTTCTACAGTTTCCACTCACCGCACTGGTGCTACAAGACCACCAAAAGCTTTGTTGTTTTTTTCTTTGCTTCAGTAGAATCTCTCAGCCTGAGCCAAACAAGATCTTCAGACAAAGCGTAGAATTGGGAAATGTTCCCAAGGCTGATCACCAACTCCTCTAGAAAGGGCTCCTCCTCCTCTGGATTTTAGCTCATCTAGTCTTCATTCCCACAGCTTTGTGATGTTTTTAATAATATGATTTTACAATTTCTCTTTTTTCCCCCTTGTTAATGTAGTGAGGGGCTGGCTTGCCATAACCACTATATCGTACTCAGAAAGAGAAGTCTCTTTCTCTTAACACATTTTTTAAAATATTTTTTTATTTATTTCTAGGAGAGAGAGAGAGAGACAGCGTGAGCAGGGGAGGGTCAGAGAGAGAGGGAGACACAGACTCTGAAACAGGCTCCAGGCTCTGAGCTGGCAGTCAGCACAGAGCCCGACGCGGGGCTCAAACCCACAAACTGCGAGATCATGACCTAAGGGAAAGTCGGACGCTTAACCGACTAAGCCACCGAGGTGCCCCTCTTAACACATATTTAAACTTGCACTTTTCTGTATATGTCTAGAGTTCCTCAGGATCTATACCCTCTCCTTGGACAAGTTAAAAACACTTTCACTCCCCATCCTCACTCCTAAGTACATCCTACACTGAGATCACCTGGAGTGAAAGTTCTTGGGTTTTTATTGCTGTTATTGTTCTTGTTGCTATTCTATTAAGCATCAAAAATTAGACATAACTAAAAAGTTTTACTGCTTTTTAAAAAAAATCACTGTTTCCCATACCCCATTTGGTCTTGTATTCATTTTCTTTTTCTTTTATGGCTATACGTTCTTGAGTAATTCTTTTAGAAAGTCTGTGAACAATATATTTGTTCAGAGAGACTCTGTCCAAAATATCTTTGATTCCCCCCTCATTCTTGAAGGCTAGTTGAGTTATGCACAGTCTCTTAGGATGAAAACAATTTTCTCCAGAAATTCAAAGCTCTTTTTCCATTGTTTTCCAGTGTTGCCAAATAGAAATCATTTGCCAGTCTGAATCTTATTCCTCTGAGAATAAGCAGCACCCCGCCCCATCCCTCCTCTATCTTTTAAGACGTTTCCTTCTGAAATTTTACCAACTGTGTGTCAGAAATGAGTCTTTCTCCCTCCCTTTATCTTGCTTAGCATTTGATTGATCTTCTCAGCCCCAAGACTTGCCTGTCTTCAGTTTTGGGAAATAGTCTCCTATTGATTGATTATCTTCCCCCTCCCCCATCTTTTGTTTATGAAACTCCTACTAAGTACTAGAAAAATGTTGAAACTTCTGTATCTAGTTTCTATGTCATTTAACTATTTTCTTTCTTCTTTAAAAATTTTTAATGTTTTATTTATTTCTGAGAGAGAGAGAGAGACAGTGTGCGCAGGGAAGGGTCAGAGACAGGGAGACACAGAATCTGAAACAGGCTCTAGGCTCTGAGCTAGATGTCAGCACAGAGTCCGATGCAGGGCTCGAACTCACGAACCGTGAGATCATGACCTGAGCCAAAGTCGGATGCTTAACCGACTGAGCCACCCAGGCGCCCCTTAACTATTTTTTTTTCATTCTCCATATCTCTTAGCCATTTTACACCACAGTCTTAGTGAATTCCTCAGCTTGTTTTTAACTCACGAATTCATTATTTCAAAAACAATTTTGAAGTTTTTCAATAATATAGAAAAGTATAAACAATATGACAACCACACTAGTACACACCGGTTTTGTCAGATCTTAACATTTTGCCATAGTTGCTTTACATTTCTGTTTCTAAAAAAAATAGAATATTGTCAATAAAGTTGAAGTTCTTTGTGTTATCTTTCCAATTCCATTTCCTTTCTTTTCTCTCCATAGGTAACAACTATGTTGAATTTTGTCTTTATGATTTTTAAATTACCTTTTTATTAAGGTATTATTTGAATACTATACAATTCACTTAAAATTTTTTAAGAGTGCCATTTGATGAATTTTGGTATTTGTATGAAATTGTGTAACCACCATCACAGTCAAGATATAAAACAATTCTGGGGCACCTGGGTGGCTCCGTCAGTTAAGCATCTGACTTTGGCTCAGGTCATGGTCTCACAGTTTGTGGGTTCGAGCCCCGTGACGGGCTCTGTGCTGACAGCTAGCTCAGAGCTTGGAGCCTGCTTTGGATTCTGTGTCTCCCTCTCTCTCTGCCCCTCCCCTGCTCACGCTGTCTCTCTCTCTCTCTCTCTCTCAGAAATAAATAAAACATTTAAAAAAGAAAAAAAAGGATATAAAATAATTCTATCACCCAAAAAGCTTTCTTTCACCATTTGCTGTAGATGGCCCATTTCTACCCTGGCCCTAGACAACAACCATTTTCTGTCACTATAGTTTTTCCTTTTTTAGAATTTAATATATGGATCAGATAGTGCATACTCTTTTATGTTTCGTTTATTTCACTTAGCATTTCTGAGATTCAGCCATACTTTTTGCATGCATTATTCGTGTTTAATTACTTTTTACTGCTGAGTAGCATGGCTATACAACAATTCATTTATCCATTCATCAGTTGATGAACATTCTAATTATTTCCAGTTTGGGACTATTCTGAATAATGCAACTATGAACATTTGTGTTCAGATCTTTGTGTAACGTATGTTTTAATTTCTGTAGGTAAATACATGAAAATAGAACTGCTTCTTTATAGGGTACGTGTGTGTTTAACTTTATAAGATGTTAACATTCTGTTTTCCAAAGTGGCTGTGCCATTTTGCATTCCCACCAGCTACCTAGGAGAATTCCAGTTTCTCCATATTTTTGCCAACACTTGTTATTGCCAGTCTTTTTAACTGTAGTGTGTGGTGGTACTCTATTATTATTCTAATTTGTATTTCTCTAATGACTAATGAAGCTGGGGATTTTTAATGTGATTAGTGCCATTTGTTTATCTTCCGTTGTGGAATTAAAATCTTTTGTCCATTTTATTGGATTGTTTGTCTTACTATCACATTGTAACAGTTCTTTATATATTTTAGATACACACATTCCAATTTTAATGTAAATTTTCTTGAAATATAGCCATCAATGTTCTACTGAATTCATAGAAAAGTCATATTCTATTGTTTTCGTGGTCTTAAAAAAATTTTTTTTATGTTTTATTTACTTCTGAGAGAGAGAGAGACAGCATGAGCAGGGGAGGGTCAGAGAGATGGGGAGACACAGAATCTGAAACAGGCTCCAGGCTCTGAGCTGGCTGTCAGCACAAAGCCCGACGTGGGGCTTGAACCCATGGGCTGTGAGATCATGACCTGAGCTGAGGTCGGACGTTTAACCGACTGAGTCACCCAGGCGCCCCTTCATGTTTTAAGTTATATGGTAGTGTACCAATCTATCACTCAGCAATTGCTTTTTACTCACTTAGCATTTTATTTTTGAAACTGATCCCTGGAACACCTAGGTGATTTAGTAGGTTGAGCATCTGACTTCAGGTCAGGTCATGATCTTACAGTTTGTGAGTTTGAGCCCTTCATTGGGCTCACTGCTGTCGGTGCAGAGCCTGCTCCAGATCTTCTGTCCCCAGTCCCCTCTCTCTGGCCCTCTCTCTCTCAAAAATAAATAAAACATTAAAAAAAAAAAAAAAGAAATTGATCCCTGTGGAATCATATAGCTCTTGGTAATTTATTTTACCTGTTGCATAGGGTTCTGTAATGTGACCAAGCCACAGTTTATTTATCCATTCTCTGTTGGATTATGGATTGTTTCCAATTCTTCACTAATACAAACAATTCCACAGTAAACACTCACACATTTCCTTACATACATGTAAAAGGTTTTTAAAGCATACACCTAGTAGTGATATCGGGGCTGCATGGCTAAATTTATTCCAGTTTTCCCTTTAGTTGTATTTTGTGCTTTCAGCCAACCTACTGAGTTTTAAATTTGAACAATTATTTTAAAATTCCAAGATCTCTTAGTGCTTCATTTTAGCAACAGCTTGTTCTCAATTTATGGATATGATATTTTCTCCAATCTCCCTAGGGATGGTAATTATACTACCTTAAAGTCTTCTTTGTTTTGTGTTTGTCCCCTTAAATCTATTCCCTTGTATCTTAGGTCTTCTGTCTGTTAAATTTGATACCTCTCTTTCACAGTGTTGATTTTCCTCAAATGCTCGGGCATTCTTGGTTTTCTGTGGTGATTTGCTCATCTGCTCTCTCTGAAGGATGGTTTTGACCACAAGAGCTTGCCTCTGGTGATCACTGTGGAGGAGTGCTGTCAGTGGTATGTGACGGAAGTTGGTCTTCTTCCCACTTCACAGTACGTCACCAGATTCCCCAGGGCATGTCCCTGAGTCTCAGAGCTAAATATGTCCACTCACTGCTCCGGCTTATGGGTAAACTCCCCTGCTGTCAGCTACTCATCACAAGCAATGACCAATAGTGGGTGGCAGTTGGGCAGGAATAGGCCAGCCTGGCTGCTCCGAGTGCAGCTCTCAATTGCTCACTTTCATTATTGCCTTGGTTTCCTTGTTGCTCTGGGTATCCTGTGGCACCGTTGACTCTGAGCTTAGAGCATTCTTGGAACCAGCCCCACTTTGTGCAGTAATGTTATCCTTGTATGTTTGGGGCTATGGGCTCCTCTGTCCATCCAGGCCTGTCTACTTTCCATCTTTTAGGATTTCCACAAAGTTGCTGATCCACTGAGGACTTTCGTATTTTCTACAACTGTTACAATAGTAAAGACACTTACGTCAGTACGTATATTTTTTCTGTTTTAACTGGAGATTTGGGGAGAGCAGACTGGACACAGTCTATCATTTTTATCTGATCTCCCATGCATCTTATTTTCTTTCAATTTTGTCTTCCTTGGATCTCTCTGACCTTGGGTCTCCATGTGTCTCTCTATGCCTGTCTCTGGCTGTGGTTGTTTCTGTGTCTCTCTCTGGCTCCATTTCTAATCACGTCTTCCTCTCTCCCTGGTTTCTCTAGGCCTCTGTGCCTCATCTTCCCTATGCTCGGTGGCTGCTCCCCATCAGTGAGAGGCTCTGGCCCCCATGGCTGGCTGGCTCTGGAGCAGTTTGTGGGTGGGGGAGCCCCAGATTGCTGCAACGTGGAACAAGGATTTCCAACACATGCTCCCTCTGGCAGCCTGCCACCACAGCTCACTGCCTGCCAACATCACACTTCAACTTAAAGAGGGAAAACTGCCAGACCAATGTTTTAGCTACAGCCCCGTGTCAGGGTTGCATGGGGAATCTCACAGCAGCCCCTGCCAGGAGCTTGAGCTGTGAGGGGATCGGGGAAGGGGCTCAGGGCTGCTTGGTGTTGGTGGGGGGTCCTGCTGCCACCCTCCCCAGCCTCACTGGTTCTAAGTACCAGAAAGTTGCTAGGAATCCACTCTGGGCTCTTCCCTTCCTAATCCACTCCCGGGCAGGTAGGTGACCAGTGGTCGTGCTTCCTCTCTCCATCCTCTCTCCCTGTCCTGTACCACCCACAGCGTGGCCACTTCCTCCACCTCTGGACAAAATGCCCCCGGGCTGTGAGCTGAGTTACCTTAAGTTGAAGGAATGGTCTGGGACTTTGGAAAAGTCAGTGGAATCACTCTGGTTTTACTGGTCCGTGGTTAGGAAATGTCAGAGAGCAGTGTAAGAGTGCTCATTCTCACCAATGAAGAGACAACCATCGCTTTCAGTGAGAAATCGCCATTCTTTCCCGGGACTTAGCCCTACCAGCGTAGAAGGGCCCATCCTTGCTGGTGTAGAACATGCCCATCTATACAAGTGCTCGTTCTAGCAAATGTAGGGATTCCTATTCACGTGAGTATAGAAGGGCCCCATCTCTACCTGTGTGAGGCACCCTTCGCTGCCAGTGTAGGCTCATGGGTTCTTTCTTTCAAGATAATCATACCCATTCGCATCTGTGGGGACACTCCCAGCCCAATCGCTTTTCTGAGGGACATAGAAGCACCCACAGCTGTGTGCTCCTTTCCGGTCAATACAGAAGTGCCCTCTTGCTAACTCCCACCAGGACCCAATTTAGATGTCTCCTCTTCCAGGCAGCCTTCCCATTCTTCCAGGGAAGATGCATCCTCCCTGTGTGTGCAGAGGGGCCCTCGATCAAAGCAAAGGTGAAATGTGCTCCTCTCTGCAGTACAAAAGCACCAATGGTCAGTGAACTGTGTATTCTTTCCTCCAGTGTGGATTTCTTCAGTATTCCTGCAGGAATGAGCCCATCCCAGACATGGAGCAATGCTTCCTTTTTGGAGTACAGTGGCTCCTAGGGCTGCAAATACAAAACATGCATGCAAATAAGCATAGAAGTCCTCATTCTAACTACTGTAGAAACAGCCATCCTTGAGGATACAGAGGTTCGCAGTCCCACCAATGTAGAAGGTGCCCATCAGTATGGAAGCATCTCCCGGTGGGAGAGTGGGGGCTCCCAGTCTGCCGATGTGGACGCACCCATCTGCTGGTGGAGGCAGGAAGTTCCCCTGAGACAACTAGCAGACCCAGAAGTTACCCATGAGGGAAGGTAGCATGAAGAGGTGGGGTGGAGGAGATGGAGCCATTTGATCAAACTGACAGCCTGGTGAAGTTGGCTGCCAATATAAACAGATAAGCATTAATAATCACTCTTTCTTAAAAGCCCCACTTGCATGTCCCATTTTCCTGAGGATGCCACCTGCACAGCTGCTCCTAATCAAGGACCATTTAATTCATTCCCAGATCATTGTCTACATTAATTGTCTTAAATAAACCGAAGTTCATCTCACCTTATTCCCCAAGGGCCTAAAGGGTTTCTAATTACCTGTTGGTGGTTCTCCACACAGCCCAGCTTCATTAGAGATCACAATATGTTCCTCTAATAGGTTTCCCATTAAAATCCAATGGGTTCCCATCAAAATGAATTATGTCCCAGAAAAAAATCCACTAAAATATATTTTAATTAAAGTGAATTAAATATTGCATATGTCTGTTTCTGCCAACAGGTTGCACTTGAGACTGATGATAGCAGAAAGCAGAGGGGAGAGGGGGAAAAGAGGGGACGGGGAGTGGCAGGAAGATTCACTTATGGGTAAAGAGCTTTGGAAGCAGACAGTGGCTTTGCTGCTCCTGACATTGTGACTTTAGGCAAGTCACCTTACCTCTTTGAGCTTTACTTTCCTCATGTCTGAAACGGAAACAGGGTCACCTGGGTGGGTCAGTTGGTTGACTGTCCCACTTCAGCTCAGGGTTGATCTCACAGTTTGTGGGCTCGAGCCTCGCATCGGGCTCTATCCTGACAGCTCAGAGCCTGGAGCCTGCTTCAGATTCTGTGTCTCCCTCTCTCTGCCCCTTTTCCACTTATACTCTGTCTCTCTTTCTCTTAAAAATAAAATAAAAACTTTTAAAAAATTACTAAAATGGTGACAATAATTTTTAGCTTACAGTTTATTTTTGCTATGATGAGAGATGAAATATATAAATAAAATGCTTCATTCATAAAAAGTGCTCAATAGATGTCACTATTATTATATAACGTTATAAATAAATATTGTATTCATCAGCTATGCTGTGTAACAAACTCCCCCAAATCTCAAAGGCTTACAATAACAAATCTTTATTTCTCATGAGGACTACAAGTTAGCACTGCCTTGTATGACTTCTTGTTCTGGAATCCAGGCCGGAAGAAATAGTCCCATCTCTGGTACACATCATTTTCATGGCAGAGGACAGAAGTGCAAGAGAGCAAGCTAGACAATGCAACTGCATTCAGAGCTTGTGCTAGACATTTGGATGTCATGTTGCTTACTTTCCAGTGGTCAGAGTAATTCACACTGCCAAGCCTGGCAGTGGTGCTAAGAACTATGCTCCAGCCCACCAAGAGGGAGGGCAAGGGTGTGTATCGTCTTCTAACAAGGAAGGGAATGAATAATTGTCAAGGATAGAATCCATTACAATCCTATCACCAGGTGTGATAGCAGTGTTTCCCAAGTTTGCCTAACAATAAAAATCTCCTGGGGATCAAAATATAGAGACCTGAGGGGCGCCTTGGTAGCTCAGTCGGTTAAGTGTCTGACTCTTGATCTCGGCTCAGGTTATGATCTCATGATTTGTGAGTTTGAGCCCTGTGTTGGGCTCTGTGCTGACAGCTCAGAGCTTGGAGGCTGCTTCAGACTCTCTGTCTCCCTCTCTCTGCTCACCCCCACCCCTGCTCACACACACACACACACACACACACACTCTCTCTCTCTCTCTCTCTCTCTCTCTCTCTCTTTCTCAAAAATAAATAAACATTAAAAAATTTTAATAAATAAAAAATATGTAAAGACCTGATTCTTAATTCAGAGCTAATAAACCAGGTTCTCCAAGGGAGGGTCCAAGAAATCTGTATTTTTAATAAATGTCAGATGATCATCTTTATTATCAGGAACATTTGAGAAATGCAGTTTTATAGAATCATGGATAATATCATAGGCTTGATTCAGACATATCTGAGATTACAAACTATCTCCACCATGTATTAGCTATATAATCATGGGAAAGTTTTTTTAACCTCTCTGAAACTCAGTTTCTTCATTTGTGAAATAGATAATGTATGAAAATCACTTAGCATAGTGTCTGGTCTAGGACAGGACTTCAATAAACATTAGCTCTTCCTATTTTTAAAATAACAACAATATGGGCTCAGTTAGGTGGCTCAGTTAGGTAAGCATCTGACTTTCAGGTCATGATCTCATGGTTTGTGGATTTGAGCCCCGTATTGGACTCTGTGCTGACAGCTCAGAGCCTGGAGCCTGCTTTGAATTCTGTGTCTCCCTCTCTTTCTCTGCCCTTCCTCTGCTCACGTTCTCTCTCTCAAAAATAAATAAACATTAAAAAATAAATAAATAAATAAACATTAAATAAATAAATAAATAAATAAATAACAACAATAATAATGATGTTAGTAATGAATGTAAAGGCTAACTTTAAGGACAATTGTATTAAATTATAATAATGATAATAATTATATACATAATATAAATATATAATAGTATACTTGGAAGGATTCAAGGAAGAGCTGTCTAAAGCCTCAAACACTGCCTTATACTCTGAGCTCCAATGTGTGAGTCCTTGACTCCAGCCTCATATTAGAATCATCTGTGCAACTTTAAAAATTCCCAGTGCTTTGGCCCCATCCCTGGAGACTTTTATTCTATGAGCCTGGGGTGTGCTCCATGCTGGTCAAGTTCCCCAGATGTCTCTACCATGCAGCCAAACTGCTACCCTAAGGACTTGCTACTCGAAGTGTGGTCCAAGACCAACATCCCCTGGGAGCTTGTTAAAAGTGTGGAATCTCAGGCCCCTCCCTGGACCTGAAGGTTCAGAATTCACATTTTGACAAGACCCCTAGACAAGGTTGTGCACACTAGCATTTGATAAATGGTGCTCTCAAGGACCTCATTCTCTTACCCCCAACTCACCCCTGGTCCAATGGTTGCATCTCTCAGTCTCTCAGTAGGCATTCAATGCTGTTGAACAGTTCGGGCTTGAAAAACACTCTCCTCCCTTGCCTTCCATCATGGCACGCACTTCTGTTTTCTACATTTCTGGTTCTTTCTCATGGATTCTCTTTCTCATGGATTCTTCTCCTCCATGGACCTCTTAATGTTTGAATGCCCATAGCTGTGTTGGGTCCTCTGTTGCCCTCTATCCCTAGGTGTCTTTGCCTGATTCCATGGTTTATCTAAAACCATCTATTGAAATATCATCTGCATGGTTCCTGAGCTGCAAGTCATGCTGGGGAAATCAGTGCCTCTGTCGGGTCAACTCCAAGGACATGTGGCCTATACAGCCCTGTGCTTGGTTTACTGGTCTGCTCTTGCCATCTTGAAATCCATAATTTTTGAACAAGGGACTCTGTCTGCATTTGCAATGATGCAAGTCTCTGAACCCACCAAGACTCCCAAGGTGGAAAGCTCTCCAAAGGAATGGAAAAGCTTAGGGTCAAAAATGACAAAACATAATAAACTTCTTACCCAACTCATTCCTCTCCCAGGTCCCTCCACCCACCCACACCTTAGTAGATGGTGCCACCATCACTCCATTTTTCAGACCAACCATCTTGCCAGGATCCTTATGACTTATTTATCATCCGCTACACTCACTCATCTACCTCCAAAATATGTTTTGAGTCAGCCTTCCTTCTCTTCAGCTCAAGCCCCACCTGGCTCTCACTGGGACATTAGTAACTAGTCTCCCTGACCCTCTTTTGCCTCCAGAGCAGCCAGCATCTTGAGGGGAAGGGGTATCTGATAAATGTCCCTCAGCCCGAAAGCCCCTGAAAGCTTCTGAACACTCTTCCAGGGCCCTGTTGACTTTCTCATTCTCTCCCACCAGACTGAATGGCCTTCAGTACTTCCACCTCTGGGGTCTTGGCACAGGCTGTTCCCTTGCCTTGAATCCTCTCCCTTCTTCTGCCCTGGGCCCTTTCCTCCATGCTTCCTACAGCCCTCAGCTTATAGACCCTTCCCCTGGGCAGCCTTCCTTGATGCTCCCTCCCCACTGGGAGTTTGATGCTCCTACTTAGGACTCCCCAGATCCCTGTACACTCCTTCTCACAGTGCATTTTCTCTGCCTGTTTCTACGCCCACATTCTCTGTCTGACTCCAAATTCCCCGAGGGAAGGGAAAATCAGTGTTTGTCCTGTTCTCTGCTGTAACTCTGGTGCCTGGTGCCTAATCAGAGCTCATAAACTGCTTGTTGAATGAATGAATGAATGAATGAATGAAACCTCCCCCACCTTTGCTGCTAGTCTAGCTCTGCCTTCAGGCCACACTTCTGAGAAATGGGCTATCCCCTTGTTTGCCAGACAGAGGCCTCACTAGTGTGGTCCCCTGGGACACAAACACAGGCCCGCAGCAAATCAGAGATTCCTGTCTTTTCTGGCTCCTTTAAACGGAGCTGCCCCCTACCCCTCTCCCTTCCTGCCCCAGATCTTTCCTAGTCCTCATCCCCATTTCCTGGTTGGCTGTGCTGGATGGAGTCGGCTGTCTTTCCAGCTCTGTCTCTTCCCAGTGACACCTATCGGTAGCTTGAAATCAACCACAGGGGGAATATTTACACCATGGAAATTGACAAATGCTACAAATTGCCAACAAATGCTTTGCTGTTGTTGATAAGAGGGCCGGTTTACAGCACATCTGTGGGTTCTAGGCTGAAGGCAGTTCCGGTACTTGCTCCGACTCTTTGGGCTTTAATGTCCAGGCTCTGGCCCCAGTTTGCCTGGCTCCCCTCTTTCAGGTACCCTCTCCTCCTTCCCTGTCTCCCCCTCTCTCCCCTAAGCACCTTTCAGATTCTCTATAGTTGTGTCTTTTCTCTGTCATTTTATGAACATGTGGCCAAATACAGCCAGTCTGACCCTGCTTTAAGTTTCATTTCGAATAACCAGACAAAAGGCAGCCCAGCATCACTGCCCCTTGGTGCTAAGCTGCAAGAGAGAGAAGCTGATTGGCCCAGCCCAGGTCAGCATCCATCCCTGGTGTCATCAGGGGGCCAGAGAGGTGGGGGTGCTAATAGGGCCTGTGGGGTCCCCTCCCAGGGGAGGTTCCCATCTTAGAAAAGGAGATGGAGGCTGGAGGGTCACAGAGGTGTCTGCCATGCCTGCCTGCCCAGCTAGGCCCTCTCGGAGATTGGCTTGAAATGTGAATTATTGGCTGATCTGCGTTCTCTGCATTCCAGTGCATGCTACTTCCCTCCTCGGAGTCTCAGCTTCCTCATCTGTGAAATAATGACAGCCTGCAAAGCAGGGCATTGTGAGATCATGTGGGCAGAGTGCCCAAGGCCCAGCTGGTCACAGTAGACCATGACACACTTGACTTCCCTAAAGTCCCCAAAGGTCCCCTGCCCCTCACCAACCACCACTCTCCTCCTTTCTTCTCCTGTCACCACCATGCTTCACCTCTGCCAGTGTGGCCCCTGGATGCCCGATCATGCTCAGTGAGACACACCGCCCACCCCCTCCACCACACACATCTCACTAATTTGGGACATGCACCAGAGTGCCTGTGATTGGCCGTTGAAACCACCAACTTGACCACATTCTCTGTACCGAGCCTCGTGGCCAGACTGGCTGAGCTCCCTGAGGACCAGCCATTCCCCCAGAGCCCTGCCTAAAATCAGGTGGGGCACCCCAGGCAGCACGGGGAGGAGGGCAGAGAAACACCTGGGCCTGTAAGATGTCAAATGCCCCAGGTGTCTTTTAGGGTCCCCTGGGACACCGTCCACACCCTATGGACAGAAGCAGCTGCTGTTGTTATGTTTCTTGTTGTTTGTGTTATTATTTTCTTCCCTGTTGAGCAGACTTCCTCACTGGCCACTCTCTTCTGACCCAGGGCTAGACACAGCGCACTTAGAGACACAGCTGACATGGGCTCTGAACTCGGGATCCCCAGACAATGACCTAAGTCCGTCCAGGTCTCACCAGCCTATAGGCACAAAGAGATCACACCCAGCCCCCCAGGCCCACATCCCTGCCCAGACCTCCAGTCCAGCACAAACCCCCTGCCTGCTACCCCCCCAGATAGTCCTGGGTATCTTCCAGTGGGGCCATCCATGGGCCCGTGAATCTGCCTCAGTTGGCCTCCGCCCTTCTGTTTGTGTGCTGGACCTCTCAGGGCCTGCTGGGCACCTTGGCTGTCCTCTGAGGTGCTCAGCCTCCTTCATCCGCCTCTGCTCCACCCACACTCTGCCTTGGCCTTGGCCTGGCTTCCAACCCTTACCGAGGGTTCCAGGGTCCGAGGCCCAGGCAGCTCCTTTGTGACAAAACACTTGTGGCCAGTCAGGAAGTCCCTGAAGTAAAGGTGCCTAAGTCCTAATGTGATGCATAAGTTGATGAAGTGATGGTGATGATTATTTTTTTTTTAGTAAGCTGGATACCCAATGAGGGGCCTGAAGTCACAACCCCACCATGAAGATCCACATGCTCAGGGCACCTGGGTGGCTCAGTCGGTGAAGCACCTGACTTTGGCTCAGGTTGTGATCTCGCGGTTTGTGTTTGAGCCCCATGTCGGGCTCTGTGCTGACAGCTCAGAGTCTGCTTCTGATCCTCTGTTTCCCACTCTCTCCGCCCTCTCCCACTCTCTCTCTCAAAACATAAATAAACGTTAAAAAAAAAAAAAAGAGTCACATGCTCTCCTGACTGAACCAGTCAGGCAACCCAATGATGCTGTTCTGTTAGTTCAAAACCACACGATGCCTTTCTCCCTTGAGTGTAGCGCATGCCTCTCTAGGAGAATGGAATTCAGGGGCTTCCAGTTTCCAGCCACTGTCTCAAATCTGGGACCCTGCCTTGTGCTTAGGCCCCAGTTATTTACTCCAGAGTCCACATTTTCTAACAATTAATTCTCCCCAGGAGGCCACACAGCCCCTCCCTGCACCCTGGCCCCCATTAGCCATTCTCAGCCTTGCAGGTAGCAGAAACTCACTGGTAGAATTTCCTGTGTCACAGAGGAGGAAGCTGCAGGCACACAGGGCCATTCTCAGGTGCACGCCTCTGTGATAGGCTGGAGCAGCATCGGTCAGCAAATATTTACTGGCCTCCTCTCCCCAGGGCTGAATGTACATCCCGAACCGACCTGCTATGTTGGGCCCAGCCTGTGGCTTTCTTTAGTCCTTGGAATGTAGCAGGCATGACATGAGCCAAGGCCTTAAACGTGCTTGTGGCTGTTGGTTTGGCCTTGAGCTCTTGTGATCTGAGGGGTGGGGGTGGGTGCGGGAGGGGGAAGAGCCCTCCCTGCTTGCTTGCAGCCTCTTCAGCCTGGGCCCCAGAATCGACACGTGTGGAACAGACTGGAACTTGACCCACAGCTTGAAGCAGAGTAGCCTAGCCCAGCCCAGCCTAAATTAGCTGAAGCACGGACAACGTGCTGACCTGTGACCTGTGACCTGTGAGCATGCACACTCGTGCCTATTGTCAGTCACTGAGTTCGGGGAATGGGTGTTCCGTGGCAGTATTGTAGCAATGGTGGATTGGGCACAAATGCTCTTGGGGGCTCACTTTGTCCTCGGGCCTGTGCCCTCAGGTCTCAGATGGGTGCTACAAGGTCAGGTATCCTGTCTTCCCATAGCCACATGGGCAGGCAGGAGAAGGGGACAGCTTTTCTCCATGTAACTTTTTGTTTTTAATCAAAAGGGACATCTTTTTCCAGAAGCCTCCTCCCCCATAAACATCTCCTCCTGTCTCATTGGCAGAGTCTTGTCACAGGCCTGTCACCCACACCCTAACTGATCACTGGCAAGAAGAATGGAACCACCGTGATCGTTCACATTAATGCACGTTTCCTCCCTCCCCGTGGTGGGGAAGGGGTTCTGTGAATCATAAGGACACCCAGTGGTCAACTGAAATGTGGGTTCCATTAGCATGGAAGGAAGTGGGCCGTAGCACTTGAGTGGGAACCCACAAGGTGGCCACAGGCTCCTGCTGCCCCAGGAAACCAACAATCAAGCACAATATTTCTTAATGCAGGTATCAAATGCATAAATGTTAAAATAGCGCCGTGATTCTTACTTCTCTGTGATCCCAGCAGGTCCTCTCTGAGTTTGCAAACTTAAGGCCGTGGAGGATGGCCAGATTTTTAGTAGTAGACTCATTTAAAAAATTTCAGGCATAACTCAAACCATATGACGGATAAGAACAGAAATACTCTGGTTTGTGAGGGATATACATGTGTGGCAGTGAGGGTAGGGAAGAAGGGTGGTGGGGAGCTCCAAACCCACCCACCTAGGACCCCTGAGATATTGTCAAAGAACCCCAGGATTCCACCAAAGTCAGTTAGGAAATCATCACATAAAGAAAAGAGAATTCACGTTTATTGAATATCTACTATGTCCTAGGCAATTGTGTTACAGTTGTGTCTTGAATCCAATAATATCCATTATGCCTATTTTCTTTTTTTTTTTTAGAACAAGTAATTAACATAGTTCTTTTTTTTTTTAAATTTTTTAATGTTTTATTTATTTCTAGGAGAGAGACAGAGAGAGAGAGAGAGACAGCGTGAGCAGGGGAGGGTCAGAGAGAGAGGGAGTCACAGACTTAAACAGGCTCCAGGCTCTGAGCTGGCAGTCAGCACAGAGCCCGATGCGGGGCTCGAACCCACGAACCGTGAGATCATGACCTAAGCGAATGTCGGACGCTTAACCAACTAAGCTACTCAGGCGTCCCCCATTATGCCTATTTTCAAGAGCAATGAAGTAGCTGCCTAAGGTCATACAGTAAGTTGCAGGACCAGAATTAGAAGCCAGATGTCTGCCCCCAAAACAGTTTGGTCTCAGACACAGAGAGTGCCCCGTTCCCCACCCTCAACCCCAAGGTGGGGCTGGCCTCAGGACGGTAGCCTAAGCTGGAGGGTGTTTGGAAAGAGCACTCATTCTGGAGTCGGTGTGGAGACTTTAGGAGAGGCCTGGGTTTGAATTCCAGCTGTGGGTCCAGCTGTGCAGCCTGGGGCAGGTCTCTGGACCTCTCTCCATCTCAGCTTCTTCACCTGCAAAACAAGACACTGGGTCCTCACAGCTTTGACATTCTAGGACCTAAATTTAGCCTACCCAGGTGGCCTGGATTGACACCTGCTGGGCGAGTCCTCCCCATCAAAGAGACAGAAACTGCAAGGAAGGGCCTGGGCCTCCCCGGGAGGAAGCAGAACCAAGCCTGCTGCACCCCCACCCGCCCCCACGCCCTGCACCATCTGACCTGATTAAAACCCAGCCAGAGGGACCTGCCAGTGACTCAGCCCCTTGCCTGATCTGATTGTCAAAGTCAATTCCTAGAAGTTGAAAGTCACTTCTCTTCTGCAGCCATTGCTACCACCTCCTACCACGAGGCAAGTTCTAATTCTGTTCCTCTACCGCAGAGCCTTGGCAAAGGCCGTGAGGGCACAGGGGATTTCAGGGGAAAGTCTGAGTTGGAAGTCTGGAGGCCCAGTCGAGCCGGAAGGGATGAGAGGCGCAAAGGACCATCCTCGGCGGTGGGAGGAACTGGGATGTGTGAAGCAGTCAGGGGGACAAGGCCCCAGCTTGCTCTGTAATTGCCAGCTGTGTGATCTCGGGCACATTATGGAATTTCTCTGTCTCCATCGCATGTAAAAGAAGCAGGAAAACCCTCGTTCCCAGAGTCACTTCTCAGAGGTAACCCCTGCTGATGGTTCAAGGTGTGTCTCTGCAGACCCTTCTCTTTCAAGATGCAATTCCAGAGGAGAGAGAGAAAGATAGAAATAGAGAGGGAGAAAGAGAGAGAGAGGTGGAAAGGCTGGGATGGTCTTGGTCATTGTAACCCCAACAATAGGATCATACTGTCCCGGGAGGTGATTTAGATCCTGGGAGGGTTAGGGGCGCCCGGGTGGCTTAGTCGGTTGAGCGTCCGACTTTCACTTGGGTCATGATCTCGCGGTTCGNCCCTAACTGACCTCGGAGAGACCACGAGCTCAGTAAGAGCAGGAACGTGTCCTGTCTTGCCACAGCCCCAGCACCTGAAATAGTGCCTCGCACACGTAGTGGCAAGAGGTGGAGAAGCCGCAGACACGGCCGCTGCCCCCTGACAGCGGAAGTCAGCAACTAAGCGACCATAGGTGGGGGTCACAGCAGCGTCTCACGCAGTGAAGCCACTTTCCAGGCGTGAAGTGAACATGTCTGCGGCTTCAATTCCATCCTGGTTACATCTCCCTCAAACCGCCCGTCCTGTGACCCGAACTACCCCAAAGAGAGGCAGGACACGGAATCCTGGGAAACGTAGTTTCCACCTAGGTTGACACGGTGCGAGGCCAGCCCAGTTCAGATGATCAGGATCCCCTTGGATTCTATTGTGACAGAGCAGGAGAGTTAACATAACCTCTGTGGCAAGGAGAGCAGGATGAGACAGTGAATGCACACGGCCCTCTGCCCCAGGGGACTCTGATGTGCTCCTGACCCTCCTGTGTCCCGTGGGGATAGAAGATAACATTCCGCAGATGGGTAGGCACTTACTAAGTGCCCGAGGCGACGGCGATCGGCAGGCAGTGAGATCGAGGATGCGCACGTAGCTGACATTGTGCTAATTCCCCATCATCTCCTGTGGCCCTTCAGGTTTTACAGGGGCTCTACGGCTGAACAAAATGGGGATCTGATAGGAACCAGCACTCCCGCATTCTTTACGTCTTTGAGAGCGGCTCTAATCTCGGCCAGCCTCCCAGAACGTGGTATGGCTCTGATTTACTATCTTGGCTGGGGTGGGGACAGTTTTAGGGGCCTCCACTCCACGTTGCCTATGAGGAGGCCTTTTACACCACAGGGTCAGGAACCAAACGGAGGGTTCTGCCAGCTGTTGAGCACATCCGTGTCAATGACCCATGCAGGGACTGGAGAAATGATCACGGGTGGGTCTGCGGGTCCGCTAAGCCCACTGTGGGATGGACTTAGGCCAGCCCTCCACGGTTGCCTCTGTCCGCCCAGCACAGCACATTGGTGAGTTCTCTGGTCTTAATGTAATAATACACCCATTCTAATAAGTCCACTTCTCTGAGCCTGTTGCTCTCTCCCTTGGTGCTCTGCCACCACCATTTTGTCATCTCTGCCTCATTCACTGTAGACTGACTTCATATCTAAGCCGCGGGAGCCATCCCAGCAGCACTAGGAGAAGGGCTGATGCTCTGAGTCGTAGGGGAGTGCTCCCGTACCAGTAACCCCCAGTCAGCCGCACAGCCTCCTGGCCCTGATACAGGACCTTCAGGACACATTCTTGGGGGTGTTCTCCCAGTTCCTGCCAGGGCGCATCAGCCAGGTTTTGGTAGACGGTCCATTTCCTCCTACTAAAGAGACAATACTAACCCCCTCAGACCACGCTGAGACCTGGTGTTAGTTACTGGCCTGGATAGCGAGGAGGAGTAGCCAGGGGCATTGTGGAGGGGTCCGCATCATCCAGCTCAGGTGAGGTCCCCACATCATCTCCCACCCATGGGAAGCTCTAGCAAAGAGGAGAAGCCACTACTCCCAGCTCCGAGGCTCAAGTTAACCAAGCACATCCACACGACCATTCCCCTCTGGGGTCTCACGGGCCCTGCTTTTCTCTATCAGCTCTCTGACTTTGACACAGAAAGCCCATTAGGGCTGAGGCTTTAGCCTCCCGCGTGCCACCTCTACTCTTCCGGTTCAGGTCTTGGGTCTGATTTTCGGCACAGTCTGCCCTCCAGCTTTGGGAGTGAATGGTCTAGTTGAGTGTGCAGCCTTCTAGCTTTCACATGGGGCCCTACGTTGATAGTGGGCTGACCCAAGCCCGACATTTTCCTCCTTCAGAGCTTTCATGGCAGTTAACCTCACCCAGACAGCTCTGCAGTCCTTAGAGTTACCAGTGCTCCCCACCCCCCGCTGCCTGCTTCTCAAATCCTAGATCCACGAGATAAACCAGGGCATTCTCTTCCACCTGCACCTCTTCCTAATCCAGTCAGGTGAGAGAATCCACATGCCAGGGATTGGAAACACTCCACTTGTACCAGCAATGTGGTCCTTGTTGCCAACTGGCTGGTGAGTGATTCGGTTCCAGGGGCCCATCCTGAGAGTCTACATCCTAGGACCATTTGCATTATTTATTTGCAACTGTCACTGGTTGAGCTCCCCCAGGAGCAGATTCTGAGAGAAGGATGGAGTAAATCAGGAAGTTTGTTTTAAAGCTGATCCCCAGGGGAACCTTGGTGGCTTAGTGCGTTAAGTGTCCGACTTTGGCTCAGGTCACGATCTCATGGTTTGTGGGTTTGAGCCCCGCATCGAGCTCTGTGCTGACAGCGCGGAGCCTGGAGCCCGCTTCGAGTTCTGTGTGTGTGTGTCTCTCTCTCTGCCGTTGCCCCACTCACACTCTGTCTCTCTCTCTCTCTCAAAAATAAATACATATTAAAAAAGAATTTAAATCTGATCACCAGAAATATCAATAGGAAACAGGGAAGGGACGCAGAGAAGGAAAGCCAATAATGTGTGTATTAATGAATAGGTGCCCGCTGTGGGCAGCTGAAGCTCAGACTCACTGGGGACCTGGCAGAGTAGAACGTGCCCAAGAGATGTCTGATCCAAGGGGCAAGGGAGGTGGGGTATCCCATCCCCACGAACCCTTGGTTAAATGCTATTCCTGGAGGTGTTAATCACTCAGTGCCTCTGACCCACACTAACCAACTACACCAGGGTGAAGAGGAAGCACTCAGGCAGAAAATCACAGAAGCTTGTGTTAGACACCATCAGCACATCTCAGAAAAGAGAGGAGGGGGGGAGCGGGGATATGAGTGGAACGCAGACAGTGGCTGCTGCAACAAGTCTTTTGAGAATCTAGGATATACATGCATTCGAATTACCAAAGAACAAAAACAGCTACATTATTGAGAGCATACATGTCGAAGCACTTTATATGCTATTAACTCATTCCATCTCCACTGTTGGATAGACTAATATTAAGCTCCTCATTTTACAAAGGAAGAAACTGAGACACAAAGATAAGAAGCCAAGATCCTAGCCCGATATCCCACCAGTAAATCACCATACTTCGAGCTCCACACAAACCATAACCGTGCGGGGTTTTGTTCAACAATGCACATGTTACTATTTAATGTATGCTTACTGTATTAAGTAAATGATGAATTAATTTCATATTTACATCCAATGAATCATCTGAGAGCAGGAATCAGATCTTTTGGCCTCGTGTGCAGAGCATCTAGTCCATACTTGGCACTCAACGGGAACTTATCAATTAAATGAGTGAATGACGTAAGAAGCGATTAAAATCCAGAAGTTTCTTCCTCAGCCACAGATAATTGTGTGACCTCGGATAAGTCTCCTCTCCGACATGGCCTCAGTTTCCCACTCCATAAACCCCCCACACTGACACCTGCCTCACTGCCCAAACACCACCCCTATCATGGTTCTGGGATTCTTGTGGGGACTGCCATCCATTTGATTGGCTCCCTTGCCATTTACCATTGGTTCCATCCAGTGGTTCCCTCCTGGCATCACTTCTTGTCTTATTCAGCCCAGCCGTCACATCACTGGCTACTCTGGAGACCTGTGCTATCGCACGCTGGTGAATATTGCAGGAGAAAATCACACGACGGAACTGCCAGGTTTCACTCTAAATTCATGGCCACAGACCTCCAATGGGCCCTTCAAGCTGCCCCCCACCCAGAGCCTCCTGTGTTTCGCTTCTCTGGGGTGGCCATGCCCTATCTTCTCTCCTTTCAAACTCACCTTGCCACCCACCTCGTTCTCAGTAGTTGACCTTGTCCTAAATGTCATTGAAAGAACAGATGCCACGAGATGTGATTGCCTTCCTAGTCTCCCCCTCCCCCATCCTGTAGAACTACTGTTATCCGCCTTGGTCTTTGCTGCTTCCCTCCTGACACCTAAAGGCTGCGACCCTTCTCTGAGGCTGATCTTGCCACTTGTGCCCTGGATCCTGTTGCTTCTCATCTTTTCGAGGACTTGAACCCTTTGTGATCTCCCTTTCTCCTCCATCGGCAGCACCACCCTCTCTGCCAGTCCATATCCATCAGCGCACAGCATAAACCAGCTCCAGGGTCTTGCTTCTTTACAAAGCACTCCCTTGGGCCCCACTGCATTTCCTGTCCCCACCTCCCCCCCAACTTCTCAGAAGAGTCTCCTCCTCCTCCTCACCTGCCTGATCTTCTCTCCAGCCCAACCCAAGTGGCCTCTTCCTCGGAGCCTCTCACGGGGGAGGTGCTCTAGGGGTTGAGGCAGGAGGTAAGGAACTCTGTGTCCGTGGGCCTGCGTGTGAGCCTCTCTTTCCAGCGTCAGTGGTAATGTGCTCATCAGTCCCAACTGGTCTGATCCAGTCTGGCCTGTGCCCAGACTCCCTGCTTGATCACTCCAAGTGGAATCTCAGCTTCTCTTCCCTTTAGGGCTCCTTTTGGGGGCATACCCCTTGACTCTAGGTTTGGGGCTAATTTCAGCCAATTGCAAGTGGTTTGAGCTGGTTTAGGACAAATGCAACCAGCCAGGGCCAGCTCCAAAAGATCTGAATCGGCCACATTAGTTTCTGTAGCTCAGACAAATTCGGGTGATCCTGGCTGACACAGGCCGACCCGAGGACTTGTGGACAGGTATCATCAGGGAGCCCCAGCAGGCAGGATGTGGCTTGAGCCAGTCCAAACCTGCTCGCTGCTCCCGTCCAGTGTGCTCTGGTCATGGCGAGCTTTTTTAAATGCATTGGGGTGGGGGAGTGTGCAATAAATTTTTGCTTGGAAAAAGAAACAAAGCGTTTGGAAATTACTGGGTGGAATGGTTGCTAAGACTGCTTCCAGGCTGTTTTCTGTGGTGTCAAGTCCTAAGGAAAGAAAGACCAGTGTTGACTTCTGCCCAGTTATTAAAATTAACTTTTAGAGTTTTAGTTTTAATCTTAAGTGTTTTTGGGGAGGCATTGTTTGTTTTAATGTTTTATTTTTGAGAGAGAGAGAGCATAAGCTGGAGTAGGGGAGAGGCATAGAGAGTGGGGGAGACAGAGGATCCAAGGCAGGCTCCACACTGACAGCAGTGAGCCCGATGTGGGGCTGGAATCCACAAACAGTGAGATCATGACCTGAGCTGAAGTTGGACGCTCAAATAACTGAGCTATCCAGGTGCCCCTTGTTTTTAGTTTTTATATGAATTTTATTATTTTTTTAGTTTATTTATTTTGAGAGAGAGAAAGAGAGTGCAAGCATGAGCAGGGGAGGGGCAGAAAGAGAGGAAGAGAGAATCCCAAACGCCCGACATGGGGCTGGACACGGGGTTCAATCCCATGACTTCAAGATGAAGACCTGAGCTGACATCAAGAGTCAGAGGCCTAACCAACTGAGCTACCCAGGCACCCCTATTTTTTATTTGAATTTTAAATATTTAGACGTGATTTTTCAGAGCCATCTGGGGTTTAAAAAGGAGCAGGAAGGACACAGAGTTTTCATATAATCCCCCCATTCACTTTCCCTGATATTAACCTTGCCATGGTACATTTGCTACTATCAATCAGCCAGTATAATAATAATACATTATTATTATCAACTGAAGCCCATACTTTACGTTGGGGCTCACTCCCCGTGTGGTGCGCCCTATGGGCTTTGGCAAATGTGTGATGACATGCATCTATCATTACAGTATTATGTTGTAATGACAGTGACACTGCCCTCAGATCTTCTGAGCTTAGTCACTTCATCCCTCCCTCGCTTTCCCATCGCAAACCCCAGGCAACCCCTGATCTTGTTACTGTCTCTGCCATTTTGCCTTTTCTAGAACGTCCTACAGCTGGAATCATATAGCATGTAGCCTTTTCAGACTGGCTTCTTTCATTTAGCAACATGCATTTAAGATTCCTCCAGGTCTTTTCATAGCCTGATAGCTCATTTCTTTTTTCTTTCTTCTTTCTTTCTTTCTTTCTTTCTTTCTTTCTTTCTTTCTTTCTTTCTTTCTTTCTTTTTATTTTTTGTGGTAAAATATAAATAACATAAGGGGCGCCTGGGTGGCCCAGTCAGCTGAGCGTCCGACTTCAGCTCAGGTCATGATCTTGTGGTCCATGGGTTCAAGCCCCACGTTGGGCTCTGTGCTGACAGCTCAGAGCCTGGAGCCAGCTATAGATTCTGTCTCTCCCTCTCTCTCTCTCTCTCTGCCCTCCCCCACTCACTCTCTATCTCTCTCTCAAAAATAAATAAATGTTAAAAAAATTTTAATATATAAAGAACATAAAAAGTTTCCATTTAACCCTTTTTAAGTATACAGCTCAGTGGCTGTAAGCACAGCCACAGTGCTGTGCGACCCCCCCCCACCGCCCGTCTCCAGAACTGCTTTCACTTTCCCGAAATGCAACTCCATACCCATGAAACAATAATGTCCCATTCCTATAGCTTATTTCTTTTTACCTCCGAGTAACAATCTGCTGGCTGGTTATACCACGGGTTGGTTACTTGTGCCCCTACTGATGGACATCTTGGTTGCTTCCAGGTTTGGCCTGTCATGAATAAAGCTGCTATAAACTTTTGCATGGACTGAAGTTTTCAGATTGTTTCAGTAAATACCAAGGAGTGTGATTGCTGGAACTCTAACTTTATGATATCAATGGGGTATGGCGACAGCCAGTTCCAGTGCTGTACAAATGTTAACTTATTTAACTGCCACAATAACCCTGGAAATGGGCGCTGTCATCCCTAATTTACAGATGAGCAAACTGAGGCTCGAGGAAGTGAAAAAACTTTAGAGAATCGTGCAAGACTCAGGGAAATGGGGCAAAGAGGTGGTTTCCAGTTTTCTTTCTCATTTAGCTTTACTTTGCTCCTTTCCTCCTTGTGACAAAACAAATACATTTGTTCTCCCATCTGATTGTTGTTAGAGGAGTGGCCTTTCCATCCCAGTTATTCTCTGTTTAATTAGAGTAGCTCTCTGGCTCAGAAGCCAAGGACATGCTTTGGCTAATAAAGGCACCGCCACACGTACACTCCCTTGTGAATCCTCTGTCTCCCGCAGCCACAGTCTGGACTCACTTCAAAGCAACAGCTCTTGGTTGTGAGAAAACCAACACGTTCAAGTGGATGAATCCCTTTCTCTTCAAGCGGGTGACACCCATCTCCCCTGGGTGTCCCATGATCGTGGAGTCCCTGGGGAGAACAGGAGCGGATTGGTACATTGAGAGTCACTGCAGGTGGCAACCTCCGTGGGTAGCTTTCACTGTGGTCCGTGGTGGACAGCAGAACCCAGGTTCATGGGATCATGTGGCTCTGGATCCAATGGAAAACTGAACCAGAGAAAACTGAACCCATGCCCACAGCTCGCCTTCCAGGCCCAGTCGGTACCCCCCAGATGGCCTCTCATCCTTCCCCACCCCTTGCCCATCCCCTCCATCCCCAAGCCCCCTTAAGTACCAATAATGGAAGTGCTTACTAGGCCCCGCAACAATTCACCCTTATCTTTTATTTATAGCTGACAAAGCTCCAAGCAGGAAAAATATAATCACACTTTAAATAATGGAAGTTGTAGGTATTAGAGCTACACGGGCAGTTACCGGAGGTGCGGCAATGTCTCCCTGCAGACCCGCCGGGGCGCATGCCGACTGCATTTTTAATTTTTAAAACATATTTCTTCCCAAATTATTCTGCGTTACAGAGGAGCCACATTTATGGGGGTGATAAATTACTGTAATAAAGTGCCTCTTCCTCAAATATATAGGATGAAGCCACGCCGAGCACAGCCCAGCACAGGCGGCCCCGAGAGAGTGGCGAGAAGTCCCACTGCCTCGCTCCTCACTTTAATTATTTGGCCAATGTGTCCTACATTTTTAATACAGTCACAAGTTTTCTTTAAGCAAAGAATTCAAAGCGACCACTAATTTGTATGTGTGCGTGCCGATATGTGTGAGAGCATACGCGTGGATGGAAATAAACATGTTATGTGCATGCGTGCGAATGGGCATGCATGCCGAGGCCTGTGCACACGTGCAAACATGTGTGTATACGTGGTGGCCTCTGGATGCCCAGATGCATGCTCATGTGTGTAAACAAATCTCTGAGTGTGTAGGGCATGCATGTATTTGCACACTTACGTGGATACCTAGGCATTTAGCAAAACATGCACGTTTGTGGAGATTTGTCTTTGTGTGTACACGGCATTCATGGGTTTGTGCATGCTAGAGCACACTGGTGTGGAAACGTGGGTCTGGGGATTTTTGGGGGTACTGATCTGCCTTCTCTGCCCAGGCCCTCACGTGCATTTGAATCCTTTCTTCTGCATCAAGCCCACACCCCTCCCGCCTTCCCTCCTTCCACGAACTGTAAAGCACAGAAGTGAAACCACAGCCTCTGACATCATGCGGCTTGGACCAAAGTCTCAGCTGTACTTCTTATTGCCGATAGCACTCTGGGTGAGCCTTTTGGTACCTCACTTTCCCCATCTGCAAAATGGAGTTCACATTAAGAATGTCTGTCCTAGGGCTGCTGGGAAGATGAATGGGCTTAATATGTGGAAAGTGGCTCAAGTCTAGTGACCACAAATGTTAACTATTGCTCTTCCTTCCTTCTTGCTGTGCACAGCACAGGCTGTCGGAAGCTTCCTTGGAAAGTTACACACAGGAAAGAGCCACGGGTGGGGAACCATGACTAGATGAGGAAGTGGCTTAGCTCAGCACTTACCCTCCTCTTGTCTCAGACCACCTGGTGGAGGCTGGGGACTCACTCGTGACTCCCAGGAGCCTGTGTCCATCTACACAAGTTAGTGGGTGCTCCAGGGCAAGGCGGGTGCCTCCCTCATCCCATGAGGGTCCAGCAGAGTGGGTACCAAGCATATTTCCTGTCTGGACCAGTGCAAGAGGAGGTGAATGGGGCGAGGGTGGGGGACATGGGGCAGACAATGGGAGCACGTGGCTTCTCCAGGAGACAATAGTCTAGGGAAGCAGGGATGAGAGAGTGGGAAAGTGTGACAGGGAAGAGGGAAAAGCGGATAAGGGGTATAAGCGAGCAGGCTACAGTGGGCACCTGGGACTCAGTCCCTCTGGGGGTCCACTGAGCGACTGTGTGCAAATTGCCTCGAGTTGTCCTACCTAGTGACCGGCAAGCTGGAGCGTTTGGTCACTGTCCACCATCCATCATTGGGTCAAGGCTACCCCCATGGACATTCCAGCCCTGGCATTTCTGGGTGCCCTGTGGAAAATTGGCTCCTGTGGTGCCAGAGAAAGCTCCAGGCAGGGAAGCGGAGATGTGGGGGTGGGGGTGGAATGGGGGTATCCCCCCTGCGGTGAGGATGGCCACTGCAGAGCAGGGGACCTCAGAGGTAGACCGAGGGAACAGAGGCAATGCATGAAGAGCATCTGCTCCGGATAAGCATTGCATGCATGTATGGACTCATGGCTGGACATGAGGGTGGTCAAGGGGTCAGTGAGCTGAGGAGGAGAGGAGCTGTCAGTGGATGGCCCTAAGGACCGCATCTTCCCCTGCTTCATTTCACAGGTGAAGGCTTCTGAATTACCAAAGCTGGAAGAACAGGAGGGAAGGCAGCAAAGGGTCATTGCCGTTGGTTGGCTTCCCAATGAGGTCAGGGACTGCCCCCGACAGAGGCTCTTTGCCCTGCATTTGCCCTGCACACACACAGGACTGCCCCTCGCAGACACGTGTCCCGCAGGACTGAAGCTGCTGCTCGGGGGTTAGAACCCGAGATGAAAACCAGAAACCAGGCCGCTAATTCTTCAACCTTCTCTGTACTGCTCTTGACCCACAAACTGCCCCCAGATCCATAAACTCCTGCTTCCTGTCCCCTCACCACCAGCACCCTTCTGCCTCTTAACTTTGCATGTGCTGTTCCCTCTGCCCGCAAAGCCCCTCCACTATGAACAATGTGGGAAACTCCTTCAGGAACCCACAGGGCTCTGCTCAGTGCCAGGTCCCGCATGAAGCCTCTGGTCCAAAGGAATGTCTCCTTCCCTTCCGCTCCCTTGAGACTTTCCTTAGACCGCAAATGCCACACTTACCAGCCTCCTTCTGGAGTTCTGGGATCCTCAGAAACAAGAACCATCCCGGTGTCACCACTGCATGCCTGCTGCCCACCCCAGAGCCTGGTATGGATTCAGGACCTCAGTTTCCTCATCTGGAACATGGGGGTTATAACAGCACCCACCTCACCATGCTGCTCTGAAGATTAGGTGATTCAATGTTTCAGTAGCTGTGCTTAGAGCCCCGTCTGGTATGAGGTAAGCGCTAGACAAGCGTTAGCCATTAGCATGATCAGTGTGGTCCGGGGTGAACTTCTAAGACCCAGGCAAAGACAGAAATAGCACTGCCGTGTGCGGCACCCACAGCAGCTCTCTGTCACCCCATTTTACACATGAGGACACTGAGGCTCCAGAAAGGTCACAGACCTACAAAGGGGAAGGACTGAGATTTGGGTCAGAGTTTGTTTGACCACAATCCTGGGTTCTCTCCACCACTGCCCTGCCCTGGCTGTCAGTCTGTCTGTCTCTCTCTCATCCTTCCTCCCTAAGGCCCCCCCTCACCTCAGTCGGGCTATGAGGAGCTGCCAAGGGCAGGGTGTAAAATGTGGGCATTGATTTTTGACAGATCTGGCTTCAAATCCTAGCCTTCCACTCCCCAGCTGTGCGGAGCCTGTGAGAGCCTCTCTCTTTGCCTCAGTTTCCCCACTGTCTCCTGAGGATTTGGAGGACCCTTTCCAAAGGCAGATTTGCAAGGCGCTGAAAAGAAAAGCTTCAGTGTTCCTCACTTGCACAGGCCCCTTCTAAATAGAAATTCACTCTCATTAGCAAATCTGTATTTGTGATTGTTTGTCTTTTTTTTTTAATATTTTTATTTATTTCTAGGAGAGAGAGAGAGAGAGAGAGACAGCGTGAGCAGGGGAAGGTCAGAAAGAGAGGGAGACACAGACTCTGAAACAGGCTCCAGGCTCCGAGCTGGCAGTCAGCACAGAGCCCGATGCGGGGCTCGAACCCACGAACTGCGAGATCATGACCTAAGCGAAAGTCGGACGCTTAACCGACTAAGCCACCCAGGCACCCTTTGTCTTTTTCTTTTTTAATTTTTTTAATGTTTATGTAGTTTTGAGAGAGAGCAAGGGAGGGGCAGAAAGAGAAGGAGACACAGAATCTGAAGCAGGCTCCAGGCTCTGAGCTAGATGTCAGCACAGAGCCCGACGTGGGGCTCAGACCCACAAGCCGTGCGATCATGACCTGAGCCAAAGTCAGACACTTAACCGACTGAGCCACCCAGGCGCCCCTGTGATTCTGTTTTTCTTAAAGACAGACCTCCAAAGTATATGCTCCTGGTCCCCCAAACCTGATCTGCCTGAGGCCCTCTCTCTGGTCCTTCCAGTCAAACGAGAGGGGAGTGTGGCCACATAGCCAGCACCACCCCGCTTTCTGCCCAGAAGCCAGTGTCCATCCCACGGCAGTTCCCAGAGCCCCCATGGGGACCTGAGGCTTGGAAGATAAAGGGACTGGGGCATTGTCCAGTAAGTTAGTGTCAGAGCGGGTCTTGAACCCACATCTTCCAGAGCTCAGTTTGCTGCGGGGAAGGGGGTGGACCCGGCCCTCACCCGTAGTGCTTTGGGCTGTGACTCAGAAGAATGGCCTGGTGCCTCTTCAGGGGCCCAGAGGGGCAGGGGCAGCTGTGGGTGGGGGTGTCCAGGGATTACTGCTAAAATAAGTAGCAGCTTCCTCTGAAACGCCTTTGTGGTCTGTGCAGGGGAAGGAAGTGGAGGCCCAGAAACAGGAGGGGGCAGAAGGGTGAGAGCTGCCAGCATCTCAGAGACTGAGCTGGGGCAGCCCCCACCCACCCACATCCCACAGTCGGCCCACACCAGGCTGCAGCGTGGAGGTCCAAGGAGCCCAGGCCCACCACTCCAGGCCTCTCTTGGCCTGCCCCAAAGCACTCCCCACACTCTGACTGCATCTGGCCTCACCCTTTCCCCCACTTTCTCCTTTAAGATGCAACGCCAATGTCACCTCTTCTGGGAAGCCTTCCCTGACCACCCCTAGACAGACACATGCACAAACACGTGAGCTCGGGCAGGATCAGGCACCCATGGGACCCTCATCATAAACAGGAGTATTTACTGTGACAGCTGGCGTTTACCGGGTGTGGGGTTTACCGAGTGTTTCAGTGTTTACAACGTGCCAGCTGCCCTGCATGGATGATCTCACTGAATTCTTACAGAAACACGATGCTGTAGTCATTATCAATAGCTTCATTTTACAGATGAGTAAACCGAGGCTCCGAGAAGATAATCATCTTCCTTCAGGTCACATGGTCAGAAAATGACCAGGAGCACAATGGAGGTCTGACTCCACAGCAGGGCCACTTAACCAGATGCCATCCTCTTAGACTAGGGTAGGAATGGGGCCACCGGAAGTTGTTCAACACGCCTGCACCGAGGAGGCTTAAAGAAGCTTAATTTTCAGCCTTGCCCCTCCCCACTCTTTGAAGCAGCTGGGAGCTATAGAGTGCTCTAAAGGGAGAGAGGAAGCCAGGTTGTAATGAGGAAGCATTTCTGTGTAAATATTTCTGGGAAACTGTGTGAAGAGATCCCAGAAGTATTTCCAAGGCTTCCCAACTGTATTGGGCTTCTGCGTACAGATATGTCCCTCCATCCCACTTCCCACCCCCTTGACTGAGCTCTTCATGGGAGAGAATGAGCTGCGGTCTCTTGGTCCACTGGGGACTACTTGGTTCATCGGATGCCAGGACAGATTTGTTAAAGGAGGGAATGAAGAAAGGAATGCATGAATGCATACATGCACGAATCAATGAATGAATAGTGAATGAATGAATGAATGAATGAACGAATGAAAAGGGGTCCCTCCAATGCCATCGGTAAGTATGAGAGGCGTAATTCCAGCTTAAAACTTCTAGGCCAATCTCCCAGTGTTCCAGCCCATGTAGATAACTGGTTATCTGGAGAGAGTTCGGCCCAGTCCAGAATCGGGCAGGGGGGCCCAGGAGCCCTGCAAAGACAGCCCCCCAGCCCCTCAGACCTGGGCCCTGGTCTCTCAGCAGGGCCCACGTCTCGTCCTCCTGGCCTTCAAGCCTCCGAGGAGGCACCTCCTTTCTGCAGCTGCAGCAGGTCAAGAGCCTCATCTGAGGAGGAAGTGAAAGCCTTGTGTGGGTGAGTCATCGAGGGGCCTGGCATGGAGGGGCCTGCTGGGAGTGGCACGGGGTGGTGGAGGGAGGGACTGGCAGGAAGAGATGCCAAAGCAAGGAGGAAGAGCCAGGAGGCAACTGAAGATGCCGGGTGTGAAATCACCGGCTGGCCCCTCGGCAGACCCTGGCGTTTTCAGCTGAAGAGAATGGGCAGAGGGAGCATCCACAGTCGTGTCTCCGAGGGCTGGGGTGGGGCAGAGCAGCCAGACAGGGAAGTCACAGAGGCCAGCCTCGGGGCAGGTCTCTGGTGGCTAGCTGGTCACCTAGAGTTAGGCTGGCCACTGATAGGCGGGGTGGAGGGTGGGGCGGGGGCTCTGGATCTCAACCTCCTGCCTCAGAGCCCCAGTCCTGCCTCTCACTAGCTGCGTGACCGCAGGCACATGGCTTCCTCTCTCCATTTGCCCTACTTCCTCTTCCATCAAGTGGGGTGAGGGTCCCTAACCTGGACATTAGCCTATGAAAGGCACCTGGAAGAATTCCTGGTCCAAGGAAACCCCGCAATAAACAGTGACAATTGTACCAGGTAGGGTCTCTGCAGGAAAACTGAAACACTAGTTTTCTAAATTATTTTTAACATATATTTATTTTTGAGAGACAGCACGAGTGGAGGAGGAGCAGAGGGAGACACAGAATCTGAAGCAGGCTCCAGGCTCTGAGCTGTCAGCACAGAGCCCAGCGCAGGGCTCGAACTCACAAACTGTGAGATCATGACCTGAGCCGAAGTTGGATGCTTAACCGACTAAGCCATCCAGACGCTCCTGAAACACTGGGCTTCTAACAGAGGGAAGTTAATACAGGGACTGGTAAGAAGGATAGAAGAGCTGAGAAACCCAGCAAGGGATGGTGCTGTTACCCACAGATCAGCGACAGCAGAGAGCTGGTGGCACCCCCAAGCCTGGAGGCCAACAGGAGGAGGTGACTGATCAGAGAGAGACACAAGAAGAAGGGCAATTCCACCTCACAGCGGGGATGGGTTGTGCTCACAGAGGGTGAGCAAGGAGTCTGGGGGGGCAGACAAGGAAGGAAAGGGTGGGAGAGGGTGACACAGGCTTGGCACAGACTTGCGTCGTCTTCTACTTCCTAGTGGTGCCATCTGATTTCCCTCTCAGAGCTTCGATTTCCTCGCCTATAAAACAGAAAACAAGAATCACACATAATAGTAGCAAACACTTCTCCAACTTTCAGTCTCACACAGCCCTGTGGAGCAAGACTCCACTATTATGCCCATTTTGCAGATGAAGAAGTCAAGGCACAGAGATCCAGTCACACAACTGGTATGTGGCAGAGCAGATTGGAGCCAACCTGTTGGGCCCCCAAGTCCTGCTCTTTACTCACACTATGCTCCCCAATTTGCCATCCATGGCTCTCTCCCCAGCCGGCCTGCCCCAGATCAATGCCTCTCTCTCCTGAGAATTTTACCCAGTGCCTCCAACCCAGATTGATCATCAGCCTCTGCTCCCCATGGTAGCATCGGACAGCCGACTTACCATCTTCCTCCCAGGCCCAGCGTCCCTGGAGTCACACCAAAGTGGGTGTGAGCCCTGGTCAACCATTTTCCAGCTGTGAGGCCTGAGAGAAGCCACTTCCCTTCCAAAAGCCTCAGTTACCTCAACTATGGCGTGAGGACCTTGTCCTGAGTTCACTGGGCTCTGGGGGGGACGGCAGGAAGCCACATCCAGGGAGCATGAGGCATTGGGAAAGGAGTGTGTGTGTGCCATCCATGAAACTCTTATCAAAACTTAGTCCTATCCCCAGTCCTAGGTATGGTGCCAAGTACATCTTTGCTTTTCTCGAGTTCCCAGCCCCTGCAGAGTGCAACACGGGGAAGTACTGGGCATTGTCCACTTGCTTTAGCTCGCGCCTGCCCGGCTCCCGCACACTGCTTTTCCCAGGCTCCTTTGCCAACTGGCTTCTTGCGAGACTGGGCCAATGGGAAGTGCTGGGATGAGACGGGATGGTGGGGCACGCCAGTGTTCCAGCACTGACTGCTGCCTTCTTGTCTCCAGCCGCTGCAGAATCACCCCTTCCCCTGCGGCTAAGCCCTGTAGTGGCCCCCGCCGTGATTCAACCACCCCTAGGCAGAGTCATACCACTCCTGTGCTGCTACGGCCTGGAGTGGTAGCAGCTCGTGACCTACCTCGACTGTCTTCTCATGCGTTGTATGGCTTTTCAGCTCTTTCCTCTCCCGGGTAACCAATTCCCTGTATTAAACTCCCTCTGTTCAAAATACCTAGAGTGGTTTCTGTTTTTTTCTCACTGGCCCTGACCTTTGCAGGAGACCTCTAGGACTTGCCTTCCCCTGGAATTTCCTCCCTCTTCTCCACACCCAGAGTCCCTGTCCTGCGTGGTTGGGGTCAGAGTCCGAGCCCTGCAGGCATGCCACACCAGGACTGGTCAGGGCTCTAGCTCCTTCAAGCTCTTTGCAGTAAACCTGCTCCCGGCAAACAGAACTTTCTGGTGGTTCCACTGCCCTTTGCAGGACAGATGGAGTGTGCCAAGATGCTGTGATGCTGCCTCTTTACTGTGCTGTACGAAGGTTTGTCTATGCGAAGGCTAAGAGGACTGGCTGGGAGCTGGGGCAGAGAAGGGCCTGGACAGATCTGTGTATCAGCAAGTGTGTCTTTTCCTCCAGCTTCAGGATCCTCCCTGGGATTCAGGTCAAAGCCTTGAATTTTAAAACCAGCTCTGAGGTGAATGAAGGCTTTCTCCGTGATAGGACAGCCACCCAGGGCCCCACTCCTTAAGGATCAAAGAAGCCAGGACAGACTCCTTTGAGTGAGTGGAGGGGTGCAGTCCTGCCTCCCGACCAGTGCCCCCGGGTCCCTGTTGGGAGCTGCTCAGAGAGGTCCCCCAGCTGTGACCCCCCTACTCCCTTCTCCCGTTCCAGAGTCCTGGGTAGAGGTCACTCCAAGCAGCCCCCTGCCTCTAGGCCACAGCAGCATCTGGCCAGAGAGGTGGCTCCAGCAGGCCCCCTCAGGCCCTTTCTGGGTGTGCCCCACCCCAGGCTCTGAGTCCCTGGCTTCCCCTATTACTTTGAAGCCTCCATCCCTTCACCCAGGGGCCCAGGTAAATCCCAGGATTCCTGGGCTCTCAATCTCCTCATGTTATGCATGTTCTTTGGGGGTGATTACACAAACCCCCACAAAGTAAGGAGGAGCCCCATAACACCTCTAGTCCAGCCTCACCCTCCATGGTACAGGTAGGGAAATTGGGGCTCGGAATGCAGACATGCTGGAAACACGCAGGGTCCTTGTTAGGTTTGGGCGGATGGGCTGAAGCATGTGAGGAGCTGGACCAGGTCCTCAGGGACACGTGTCCTACTCCAGCACTCGCGTGAGTGTCCATACTTCATGTCACGCACATGTACCAGAGGCCACACATGTCTACAAACCGTCACACCCCCACAAAGACCACGGGGCTCAGCGCCAGGGCGGTCACCCTTACATAAGCACACGCACACGAGTGTCCCCCTAACGGGCAGACACGACCACCCACATGTACATGCGTACAGGGATTCACACTCACATGCACTCTCATCAGTACACACTCAGAGCCACACAACCCACACGTGGCCCCACGGAATCACAACGGTGTGCATAATCTCACATGTGTGTAATGCACATCACAGCTAACACGTACATACATCCACTCGCCAGGGTGCCCTCAAACACATGCAAACTGGTGCGTTTACTCCCAGGCACCTACCCAGGCTCATAGCCGCGTCCAGACAACCCTCTAGTATCACTCCCCTGCTGACCATGACTGTGAGGATCACCATGTGACATGCACGGCCTCCCCCCAGCTCACAGGAGATGCCGCCCACACAGATATGCACACACACAACCTCACACAGAGCCTCCCCTCTGCCTCCTCCACTGGCTCCCACAGCACATGTTCTGATCCCTCTTGCTGAGACCCTCTTCACAGAACCCAGAGCCACCTGGCTGCCCTTGGGACTACAAAAGCACCCTGTCCACCCTGCAGCCTGGCTCCTAAGCTGGGTGGCCTGGGTCCTGGGGGAGGGGAAAGGGCTTCCCAGAGCGCAAAGTCCTGGGGCCAAAGTCTTATTTGCAGGCGGAAGTTGCACAACGTGGCCCAGGCAGTCAGGGTGACTCTGGCTTATTGTCTGCGCTTCCCCTTGGCCGCAGGCCCAGCCAGCCTATTCCTCGGCCAGAGGAGGGGAAGGTGGCTCCTTTCTCCCTGGCCCTAAGAACTGGTGGCCAAACAGGACTCCACCGGTCACTGTGTGTGCCACCCGCCAAGGTGGAGATGCACAGTACTTAGAACCCAACCTCTCCTTTCCCAAAAGGGAAGCTGAGGCCCAGGAAAGGCAAGGAGCCCGCCCAGGGTCACACAGCAAGCTGAAGGCCCAGCGGGGCTCAATCTTGTTTCTAAACCTGAGATCACGGCGAGGCCTGTAGTTTAAATACAGATGAGCAGAGGTACTCTGGATGAAAGAGGGGGGGGACTCGAGAGTGTGTGAGCAGTGACCACCTTTTGCCCCCCAGTCTCCACCAAGATTGAGTTAATTCAGCAGAGAATCGGTTTGCTGAATGTCACTGATTCGTGGGGCTAGCCACATTTACCCCGACTTAAAATTTGTGTCTTTAACAATGTGCAGGAGATGAATCGGCAAGGCCTATAAAGGGCCACGGGAAGCCAGGGTCTGGGGCCCTCAGATCCCTCCACCTCTGGGATCTGCGGCTCAGCCTGGGGCGCAGCCCATTCTCCCCGGAGTCTGTTCTAGTTCCCTCCACCGGCTACACCAGGGAGGTGGGGTGGAGACCATGTGAACGTTCCTGCAAACCCCTGTAATCTGCTAAAGCTATAAAAACCATCCCATGCCAGGGCGCCTGGGTGGCTTAGTCGGTTAAGCGTCCGACTTTCGCTTGGGTCATGATCTCGCGGTTCGTGGGTTCGAGCTCCGCGTCGGGCTCTGTGCTGACTGCCAGCTCAGAGCCTGGAGCCTGTTTCAGAGTCTGTGACTCCCTCTCTCTCTGACCCTCCCCTGCTCACGCTGTGTGTGTGTCTCTCTCTCTCCTAGAAATAAAAAAACAAACAAACAAACATAAAAAACCATCCCATGCCTGCCGGCCTATTTTTCTCTTTCTTTCCTTTCTTCCCCCCTCCTCATCTCTCCCTTCTCTCCTTCCTTCCTCCTGCCTGCCTTCCTTTCTCAGTTCATCCTGTTGAAAGTCACCGGGCAGGTGCTGGTGGCTGTTGTGAGGCCAGCGTTAAAATTGGGTGGGACCGCAGCCTGGAGGGTCAGAGGATGGGTATAGACGGGGGATGGAGTGGATGAATCAACCAGGGCAGGTTGAAGGAAGCAGGTTTCTCGCTGACAAGGGAGGCGCCGATATGGAAAGGAGGATGCTGAAGAACCCTGTGGTGCTGGACTACAGTTGAGGCTGTGAGCAAGAATGTGTCATTTAAAGTGTGTGTGTGCACACATATGTGTGTGCACCTGTGTGTATGGGTGTGCACACACGTGTGGGTGTATGTGTGCCTACATGCGTGTGTGTTTGCACACATGCATGTGCATGTGTTTTTCTCAGCTCTGTTCACCAAAAAGATCTGCGAGAAGCAACACTCCAGTAACAACCAGCACAGTGAGCACCAAGATCTTATTTTCAAAATACCACCCTCCCCCTAGACAGAAATCAAGCTCTTTGGAGGAATGGCTGGCTCTGAGGCCGGGCCAGAGAAGGTCTGGGATGAGCCTGGTGTCAGAAAGTGACGGAGTGCCCAGAGAACAAAGGGATAGGTCAAAAGGGCACAAGAACCAGTTAGGGCTTCCTCTGGCGAAGCCTGGTGTGATTCACACAGCCAAACAACTGAGTGATAGGGCAGAGCCCATCAGATAAAATAGGAATCCATGAATCCACATGGCTGTGAACAAACAAATGAATAAATGGGCAGAAGAGAAGGCTTTCCTTACAACAGAATGCCAAACAATAAAGGAAGAAGAAAAGTCACTTCTTGGCAACTCTGATGATGATGATGATTTCTAGTAAGTGACAACAAGGAAAGTTAAAACGAGAGGCATAAGTGAAGTAAGGAGTGGCATTTTAAAAATATTTTTTAATGTTTTTATTTATTTTTGAGTGACAGAGAGAGAAAGAGACAGAGCACAAGCAGGGGAGGGGCAGAGAGAGAGGGAGACAAAATCTGAAGCGTACTCTAGGCTGTCAGCACAGAGCCCGACATGGGGCTCAAACTCATGAACCGAAAGATCATGACTGAGCCAAAGTTGGATGTTCAACCGACTGAGCCACCCAGGTGCCCCAGAGTGGTGTTTTTACATAGTGCTAAAGTGTCTCCACCCAGAAGCTCGTTCATATAAAAATAACACAAGACCCTGGCAATGGAGAAACCAGGTCAAGTGGTGAATTAATCGAGGTTAACACCACTAGCGTCAATAAGTTGACACTGAGTGGCACCTGAGGGGGCAGTGAGACAGCACACTATCTCTCCTGTGGTGCTCCTGCCCTGAAACGCACAATCCTGGCATAATTACCAGAAATCACAAACAAACACAAACTGGGCAACATTCTGCAAAATGACTGCCCTGTTATCTTTAAAATATCAAGAGTGTGAAACTCAAGGCAGGACGAAGGAACAGCCTGGCACACTGGGCCAGGTCACTTTCTAGAAGTTATATCATGGGGGTAACAGGTGAAACGTGGGTGAGCAAATGGAGTTCTTCACATCGTTATTGCATATTTTCCATAATTTGAAGTATCTTAAAATTAGTATTATTTTTTTCATTTTAGAGAGAGAGTGTGCACGCCAGCAGGGGAGGGGCAGAGGGAGAGAGAAAATATCAAACAGACTCCACGTTCAGTGTGGAATCTAATGAGGGCTCAATCCCATGACCCTGGGACCATACCCAAGCTGAACTCACGAGTTGGACACTCAGTGGACTGAGCCACCCAAGCGCCCTTAAAATTCTTTTTTTATCCCATGCAACACAACTTTGTAAAAGTGCTAAAGGAGACTGCTGGGTACGTCTGTGAGAAAAAGAGGAAGCTGAGGGCTATGTGATGACCTCAGCTCCTGGTAGAGAGTTTGGGGTTAATCAGGGTAGGTACCATGAAACCAAGCAAGCAAAAATCACGAAGATGAATAAATCCAGGAGAAACAGAAGTATGTACAAGAAAGTAAATGTAATCATAGTACTCTATGTGGCTGTGCTATCAATAAACATTTACGGTGTAATGTTTGTGATAAATTATTTTATCACAAAATAAACTCCGATTATTTATCTAACCAAAAATTATGATATGATCATATGAGGAAGATGTTACCAGAAGCAGGGAAGGGGATTGCATGGGAAAGAAATTCTTATTTTCCAAAGTAGAAAGGCAATAGATTCAATCTAAAACTGAAAATCAATGGGTGCCCGGGTGGCTCAGTCAGTTAAGTGTCTTACTTCAGCTCAGGTCATGATCTTACAGTTCATGAGTTCTAGCCCCGCATCCGGCTCTGCACTGACAGCTCAGAGCCTGGAGCCTGCTTTGGATTCTGTGTGTGTCGCTCTATGCCCCTTCCCCGCTTGTTCTCTCTCTCTCTCTGTCTCTCTGTCTCCCTCTCTGTCTCAAAACTCAAAAATAAAAATAAATAAATATTTAAAAAATAAACTTATTTTAAAGAAGAAAAATAAATAAATAAAACAGAAAATCAAGAAATAACAGGGAACAGGGACACCTGTCTGGCTCAGTCAGTAGAATGTGCAACTCTTGATCTCAGGGTCATGAGGTTGAGCCCCACACTGGGTGTAGAGTTCACTTAAACAAACAAACGAACGAACAGAAAGGACCAGGAAAAAGAAATAAGAGGGGAGAGAAAGAACTCATTATTATGACTTACATCCTGCCTTTTCAAAGACGATCGTATGTATTATGTGTGAGATTCCTTTGTATATACATTGATATTTTATACATTTAATTCAATAAAGGATTTTTCAAAAATAAACAATGAATTTATATAAAATTCAAAAAAAAAGTCCCAGTATGTGCATGTTATTTAGAAGCACAAAAGTAAATGAAAAAGAAACTGCTGTGTCTTGTTTATAGCAGTTTCCTCTGGTGGTTGGGAATTGAGGGCAAAGAGATTAGCTAGGACACCACATTGTAAGTCTTGCAGAACACGGGGCATGTACAATTTTAATAAAAATTGAAATCAAGATCGAAAAATATAATGAACAGAATTGCATTTTGAGCAAAGCAATACAGTTGGACAATTTGTGGAGTTGCCTATTTAGCAAAATCTGCAAAAGAATCCCCCAGATGCTAAAGGGCTGAGAAAACAGAAAAGGACTTCTTAAGGGATTTTTTTCAAAATCAGTCTAAAATGAAAATTTCCCCTGCGATACAATGAAAAAACATTCATAAGATATTATCTTAAAAGAAGAAGAAATGCCCTAGAAGAGTGTGTGTCTTAGGACGCTTAGCTTTGGTCACGTTGAATAATCCCTGACATGCTGCCAGGAAGGGAATAGATCCATTAGGAAAATGTACAGTTAACACAACTAAAGAGAATATTTCCTAAACAAGTTTTTGGGAAATCAGACGATTTGGTAATATGGGGCAGTGGCCCCTCAGTGAGCCTTTGGAGGACTAACTTTGGCCAAATTGGCCTTTGGAGGCTTGGTGGTTTCCCCTGCACCCAGCCAGACCTTCCCCAAGACACAGGCCATTCCCACCGCAGTCCAGGCCCAGTCCCCCCCAGTAGCACCCTGGAAAGGACTCATGCTCCTCACCGCAGCCCTGTGTGGTGTGAATTTACAGCCCCATTTTACAGATGAGAAAACGAAAGCTTGGGAAGATGAACTGGCTCGCCCAGAGCCTCATAGTCAAAAAGTAGCCCAACTGAACTTGGCACACAGGTTGATGAACTCCAAGGGCAAGTTTCTTTCCTTGCTCCCTCACCTCTTGGCTCTCCTACCTGCTGGCACCAGACCTAATTAGAGCCTCGCTGGCCCCTGAGATGGGCCGGGAGGCTGATGTGTCATCAGAGCATGAGATGCTGGAAGCTCTCGCCATGTGTCATTATGTCTAATTACACGAGTTCAGGCTTCTGCGTGGGCTGGTGGAGCCAGAGCGTCTCTGTGCCCAAGTGGCCAGGGAATTTCTGCAGCTGAGTCCGAGAGCAGGGGCTGCCAAAGGCCTTCATAACAGCCCTGAGAGCAAGGCCCATGTTCCCCGCATCCGCTGAAGAAAGCCAAGCTCCAGGCTCTTCCCTGAGGTTGTGGGGAAGGCTTTGGTGCGGAGGTGCTGTCTGTGTGTGCCACCTGGCCAGAGGATGGAGGAGAAGATGTTTATACAAGGACAGGGCCCCCAATCCCCTCATCCCATCCCCAGACAGATGCAGACACACACACACACACACACACACACACACACACACACACACATTACACAGAAACATGGCTTTGGATCTTATACGTGAGCCTTTGAGTAAACAGCTGCTCACACTTTCACCAACTCCATTGTGCGTTTGCTTTGAGGGAAGTGAGAAGGAATGTAGAGCCGAAGAGGAGGTCCTTGTCCTCTCTGGGGAGAAATGACCAGTGGTATCAACCTTCTCCATAAGTTCTTTTAATAAATAGGTATTGAGTTACTTCTGTGTGCCAGACAGTCTTCTAGGTGTTGGTGTTATCAGGTCTTGAGGACTTCACTTCTACAGGGTGAGAGACAGTAAACATATGAATAAATAGATAATGTACCAGATGGTGACAAGTGGTCTGATGATGATCTGGTTGGAGAAACATTCAATCAGGTCCCCCTCCCCTGACTCGCCCAAACCCAAAGGCTAGGGATGGAGAAACAGCTGGAACAAAGGAGCCCAATACCCCAGTAGCCTCCCTCTCCTCCTCTACTTCCTTTTATTCTCTAATATTGCCTTCCTTTCAAAAACTAAATATTTAAAATGTACAGAAATTATAGAAAATTACACGACAAATGCTCATGCACCAACTACCCAATCAAAGCTCCCTTACTAGTCACTAAAGGCTAAGTTATGCAAACAATCCCCAAACCTCAGTAGCATTAAATTAACAAAGACCTATTTCTCTCTCATTCTCTATAACCAATGAAGATTGCCTGGAGAGAGCTGTATTTATTGTAGTCTCCCAGGACCCCAGGCTGATGGCTGCTCCATCATTTTATGATGCTGTGATCTCAACAAGAGACTCCAGGGCTCACCACATAGGGAAGGGAGCACGAAGACTCACACATTTGCTCTTAGATGTTTCCATTTGGAAGTGGCATATGTCACTTCTGCTCACGACTCATTGCCTAAAGCAAGTCATATGTCCCTGTACAACTTCAAAGGGTCAGTGAAGTGTAATCATCTCATGTGTTCAGAAGAAGAACTGAAATGTTGGTGAGCTTTGTTAATACCTACTGCTTCTTCTATCCTATTTCCATCTGTCACTCAATTCCCAGGGATAAGCCCCATCTGGAAGCTGTTGTATATCATTTTCATCTACAGACTTTGTTTTGACTTTTTTATATACCTGTATGTATCAGCAAATAATAGGTGGAAAGAAATCACAAAGAAAATTAGAAAAATATTTTGAACTGAATGACAGTGAAAACACAGCATATCAAAGTCTGTGTGATGCAGCTAAAGCTGCATAATAGAGGGAAAGTTATAGTATTTAAAATGACTATACTCATTTTCCTTCTTTAAGTTTATTTACTTTGAGGGACGGAATGTGCACAAGGGAGAGGCAGATAAAGGAGGAGAGAGAATCTGAAGCAGGGTCTGCATTGTTAGCACCAAGCCCAGGATGGGTCTCAAACTCACAAATCATGAGATCATGACCTGAGCCAAAATCGAGAGTATGATGCTTATCCAACTGAGCCACCCAGGTTTTCCAAAGTGAATATATTCAAGAAGAAGAAATTTCCAAAATCAATGATCTAAGCTTTGATCTAAGAAACTAGATAGAGCAGAGCAAATTAGACTCAAAGCAAGCAGGAAGAAGAAAATATCAAAGATAAGAGTAGAAATCACTGAATATAAAACAACAACAACAAAAAACAATAGAGAAGATAAATGACACCGAAAACTGACTCTGAAAATGTAAAGAAAATTGGTAAACCTCTAACCAAACTGATCGTGAAAAACAGACAGACACAAGTTACCAATATCAAAAAGGAAACAAGTAAATCCCTACAGATCCTAAGAATATGGGGCACTTGGGTGGCTCAGTTGATTAAGCATTTGACTTTGGTTCAGGTCACGATCTCATGGGTTTGTGAGTTCGAGCCTCGCATTGGGCTCTGTGCTGAGAGCTCAGAGCATGGAGCCTGCTTCAGAATCTGTGACCTCCTTCTCTCTTCCCCTCCCCCACTTATACTCTGTCTCCCTCTGTCTCTCAAAAAAGAAATAAATGTTAAAAAATATTTTAAAAGAATATTGAAAAGATAAACAGGGAATGCTATGCCTAACTTTATGACCATAAACTTGACAACTTAGATGAAACAGGCAAATTCCTTGAATGATATAAAATATAATACTGTAAAACTTCTAGAACTTCTAGACTTAGTGAAACTCATAACATTTCTAGAATATAGCGCTGAGGGAGAGGATGGACTATAGGAGGGCGTGAAAGAATTTGAGGGTGACAAAAATGTTCTGTGTCTTGATTGTGGTGGTGATTATAAGACTGTATTCTATTTTCAAGAGTCATCAAACTCTACACTTAGAAGGAATACATTAATCATATGTAAATTATATCTCAATAAACCTGACATTCAAATAGCTCAGAGAAGGGGCACCTGGCTGGCTCAGTCAGTAGTTGGGGTTGTAAGTTCGGGCCCCACACTGGGTGTAGAGACTACTTTAAAAATAAAATCTTTAAAAAACAAAACAAAAGACAAATAGCTCAGAGAAAAAGAATGTGTTTATGTGTTTATTTGTGCACACCCAAGCATGCCTCCCACATGTATGTGTATATATGTATGTATGTTTATATATCTATATATGTATCTGTATTATACACCTACAGAAGTTAAAAGGCTAAGAATGATAAAGCACATATATGTGTTTATATAGTGAGGAGAAGTTGACAAAGCAAATATGGTCAAATGTTAACTTTTGAAGAATCTGAATGTATATAGACATTCTTTGTTTTATTCTCAACTTTTCCCTAAGTCCGAAATTGTTTCAAAATAAAAAGTTAACGGCGCACCTGGGTAGCTCAGTCAATTAAGTGCTTTTGTATGATAAAATATATGACAAAATGCACATACGGTACTAGACTACAGTCTTTCACAACTTGATTTTTTTCACGGGACACCATGTTTTTGAAAAGTGCCCACGTTGTTACATGCGCAGGGAGTCATTCACTTTCTCTGTCATATAACAGCCCCTCGTGCACATGTTTCACAATAATAGGGATGCTTTTCTCTGCTGAGGGTTACTGAAATTGTTTCCTTTTCTTCATCACCCTTACTTCGCTTTTTTGCACAAATGCCAAAAGCCCCTCAACGGTTTTAAACCAGGAGTAGAACAGTTAGGTCTTTAGCCATGTAAATCTTCGCCTTTGCTAGTGATCCTTGGGTGTTCTCCTTAGTGGTTGAACCCAACGCTCCTCTGCCTCATGTCTGCTCGGGGCCTTTTGATGCCATGCTCCATCCTGGCTCTGGTCTCAGCCTCTCCTCCCAGAGATGCCCCATCCCGACAGGCAGACCCCTGACCCCCTGAAGCAGTAACCAAGAGCTGAAGGAGGGGAAGGATGGTTTCTCTTTTGGTAATAAAAATGCTCTAAAACTGAGGCACCTGGGTGGCTCAGTCAGTTGAGCATCTGATATGATCTCATGGTTCATGAGCTCAAGCCCTGTGTTGGGCTCTGTGCTGACAGCTCAGAGCCTGGAGCCTGCTTCAGATTCTGTGTCTCTCTCTCTCTGCTCCTTCCCAGCTCTCTGTCTCTGTCTCTCTCTCTCTTTCTCTCTCTCTGTCTCTCAAACATAAATAAACATTAAAAAAAATTGCACTAAAATTGACATGGTGACAGCTTGCACGTATCTGTGACTCTACTAAAAACCATTTTAACATTTGTTTCCAGCTGTATTGAAGTATAATTGACATGCAACATTGTGTAAGTTTAAGGAACAATGTGATGATTTGATATAAGCATATATTGCAAAACGAGTACCACAGTCAGGTTAGTTAGCACATCCACCACCTCACCTGGTTTCTGTGTGTGTGTGTGTGTGTGTGTGTGTGTGTGTGTGTGTGTTGAGGGGAGGTGTGTGAAAACTTTTAAAGATCTACTTTCTCAGCAACTTTCAAGTATACAATAGAGTATTATGAACTACAGGCACCACCCTCTACTTTAGACATGTCCATCTTGTAACTGGAAGTTTGTACCCTTTTTATACTCAAAGTATTGAATTGTACACTTTTTAAAATGCTTATTTATTTTTGAGAGAGAGAAAAAGACAGAGCGTGACAGAGGAGGGGCAGAGAGAGAAGGAGACACAGAATCCAAAGCATCTCCAGGCTTTGAACTGTCAGCACGGAGCCCAACAGAGAGCCTGAACCCATGAGCTGCAAGATCATGAGCTGAACTGAAGTTCAACGACCAACCGACTGAGCCACCCAGGTGTCCCTGTACACTTTCTAAAAATTTGTATTTATATTTGAAAGGGAGGAAGGGGCAGAAAGAGAGAATGAGGGTGGGGGAGAAAAGGGATCCAAAGCGGGCTCTGTGTTAACAGCAGACAGTCCAATGTGGGGCTTAAACTCACGGATCATGAGATCATAACCTGAGCTGAAGTCGGACACTTAACTGACTGGGCCACCCAGGAGCCCCTGAACTGTACACTTTGAATGGGTGAGTTGTATGGTATGTGAATTATATCTCAATAAAGCTATTCTAATAATTGAGCCTGGTAATTCTCTTTCCTCCCTCGCTCTGTTTTCTTTCTCTATAATTTCTCCTTTTCTCTCCAATAACTATTTCTTGGCTGTTTCCAGGCAATTCCTGCTCTGAATTCCTTATCTCTGTCTCTTTTTACCAAATGTTTTTATTCTGCATCAGCTCATGAATGCGACTGCCAAAGAAACGATTCTCAGGGGTGGTGGTGGGCAGAAAAGCTACAGAACAAACACAGAATTCTCTCATCCATGGAGAAGGCTGCGGACACCAGAACCAGGGTGAGGGTGGGAGGCGAGTCACCAGGACACAAAATGTGTGTGCACAGGGTGTGTAGGGACAGGTCGGTACCCAGAGTGACTGCTTCCTTACATTTTCCTTTTATTGTGGTGAAATACACACGACATGAAATTTACCGCTGAAACCATTTTAAAGTGTACATTTCAGCGGTTTTGACTACATTCACAGTGTTGTGGAACGATCGAGTTCCAGATGATTTTCATCACTCCAAAAGGAAACGCCCATCTCCCCCCTCCTACAGCCCCCCGCAACCACTCATCTGCTTTTTGTCTCTATGGGTTTGCCTGTTCTGGACATCACACAATATGTGGCCATTTGTGACTGGCTTCTTTCATTTAGCAGAATGTTTGAAGGTTCACTCATGTTGTCACGTGTATCGGTGCTCTATTTCTTTCTACGGCTGGATAATATTCCATTGTATGGATATCACATATTTCATTTACATACTCATCAGTTGACGGACGTTTTAATTATTTTCACCTTTTGGCAGTTGTGAACAGAGCCGCTGTGGACACCAGTTTTTTCAGTTCTTTAGGGGTATATACCTAGGAGAAGAATTGTTGGGTCGTATGCTAATTCTGTGTTTATCGACAAACTTTTTCCTTACATTTTGTGCCTTGGGCGTCTAGCCTGCTACACCTTAGTCCAGCTCTGGTGCACACTCACCCATTTATGACCCTTCATCCCCATGTCACCACCCTCCCCATCCATATTAGCAGCTTTGAAGCAGAGGGGTTGACATGAGTGACAATTCTAAGTCACATTTTGGGGGGCCAGGAGGGGTGTCCTGTGAAGCTGGAACACAGGGGCTCTGGGACTGGAGAAATTGGTACATGTCAGAACACAGCTTGTCACTCTCAGGAGCTGAGGCTTCCCCTTGTTGGTTGCAGGGAACCCAGAGAAGAGAAACCAACTCTATGGGGGCTGGAGGAAAGGTTACAAATCTGCCTTAAGATGTGAGTTCGCAGGGAAAGGGGAGAGGTCACTCTAATACTGTTCTATCCTAACTCTGCGTCTGAGTTGATGTGAGTTTCTATCACTGTGTGGGCTTTAGTTCCTCAGATTGGAAAACGGAGACAATCCAGGCACCTGGGTGGCTCAGTCCATTAAGCATTGGACATTGGCTCAGGTCATGATCTCACGGTTTGTGGGTTCGAGCCCCACACTGGGCTTTCTATTGTCAGCACAGAGCCCGCTTCAGATCCTCTGTCTCCCTCTCTCTCTCTCCTCCTCCCTCTCCACACACTTTCTCTCTCAAAAATAAATAAACATTAAAAAAAAAAGAGGAAGAAGAAGAAGAAGAAAGAAAATGGAGATAATAAGCTTCTCCAGTGAGCTTAGGTGAGATGCTGGGCATGAGCTGGCTTCGCCACCTATGAAGCTCAGGGTAGAAGCTTCCACTTGAAATGCCTGCCCAGGTAGAATGTCAGGAAGACTACTTTAGTTGACTCTACGGAGGCATCTGAGAAGTTGTGTTGTGGTTTTAAATTCTATAACGGGAGACCCATTTACAATATACATGGGGGAGCCAACTACTTAAATGAACCAGCAGTGAATCCCCAGGCGTGACTTCTGTATTCAATAGATTGGAATTTTCATATATTGGGTTTGCAGCAGCCAGATTCTGAAAAGTTCGTCCAAACCATGTGGAGGTGGAGGTGACAAGACTCTGCTTTCTGTCTTTCGGAGTACAGGGACTTTCTCCCAAGCAGAATCTCATCTAAAAGAGGCCCAGGGCCTCCCACATGGGCTTCAAAGGAGAGAGTTCTGGACAGAGGAAAAGGAGACTGTGTTTTCCCCACCCACGAGCCTGAAGGTCAAATCTGGTTATGTTGAGGAAGGGGGTGTGGTGCCCTTACCTGGGGAATTTGGAGATTACTGAGGCTGGAGGGAAGGAGACCAGGGACCTTCTTGGGAAAGACAGGAATATTTTAGGCTCCTGGTCAATCCCCATTTGTAGAAGCAACTTTAGCCCCATGCCAGGCACTTGGTACTAATTACCACATTTCGTTTTCCCAACAACCCCTTAATTTACAAAGCCAGTAAGGGTCAGAAAGGTGCAGTGTCTTGCCAACATTATAGGGCGAGTTAAACACTGGAGTCAGGATTTGAACTCAGAAGCAGCCCCAAGTCACCTTGAACTCTCCTTGAGAGCAAAAATGAGTTAGACGTGTGGGTGGCATCTGGGACAAAGAGGATCTTCTAAGGGCTCAATGCAAATGTGACCCTGTGGGAGGGTCATTTGTGTCTTTTTGGTTCATCCTGGAAAGCCCCACATCTTTTGCAGACCTATTTCCTAGAATCCTTATGTGGAATGTATGCCAAGGGTAGCCAAAGGCCAGGCTTCACCTAGGGGCTTGTGATGGGGGGCTCAGACAAAGAGTCGGGCCCACTTGTGTGGCGCCCCTGGCCTGGGGCTGCTGCAGGTGGGTGAGCGAGCCTGTGCTCCTCAGCTCCTCTTTGTCCTGGGCATGGGTGGGGGAGGATCCCCAAAGCTGAGCGTGCCCTCCTCCATGCACAGAGACTGCATGGAGAGAGTAGAAACTTTAGTTTGAGACCAGGGTTCAAATCCCAGGCCCATCACAAGTTTCTTTATCTCTTTGTGCCTCAGTTTTTCTATCTGTAAAGTGGGACCAACACTTGTCAGCTAGAAGGGGTGAGCTGATGTGAGAGCCCATAGGATGCATCTCCTGTCAAAAATGGGGGCAATTTGAAGTGTCCTGGCATTCCTCCAGCTCCTGGCAGTTGTCTCCAAGGATCCCCCGAAGTGCTAGCGTGGATGCTTGGGCATTGCTATGACCTGGGGAAACACCACGATGACCAGTCAGGGTGCCTGGCCTTCGGGAGCTCACCATCCAGTGGGGCTGGCACAACCACACCAACCAGGGGGAGAGGGGCTACAGCAGAGGGAGGGTACAAGGGACCCTGGGAGACGGACAGACAACCCTGTCTAAGGTCAAGGAAGACTTCATAGAGGGAAAGGCTGGGGGAGACTCTAAATATTAAAAAACCTGCTTGTCCCAGTCACTGACCAATCAGAAAGGACACTGGTTGTAAATAATCCATAGGCCCCCTCCATGTGATGATTAATGCCCCGAGAAGGGGCATTTAATGAGAATCAGATGAATAAGAGTTCCTCAGAGAGGTAAGGAAAAGGGCACTCCAGGCAGAGGGAACAGGATGTGCTAAGGCCTGATGACCAGAGAAAGCAGGATACCCTTAGAACAGAATGGCTGGAGCATAGAATGCATATGGGGGTGAGAGTGGAGAAGAGAGGGTCTTTTTTTTTTAATGTTTTATTTATTTCTAGGAGAGAGAGACAGCGTGAGCAGGGGAGGGTCAGAGAGAGAGGGAATCACAGACTGAAACAAGCTCCAGGCTCTGAGCTGGCAGTCAGCACAGAGCCCGACGCGGGGCTCGAACCCACGAACCGCGAGATCATGACCTGAGCGAAAGTCGGACGCTCAACCGACTAAGCCACCCAGGCGCCCCAGAAGAGAGAGTCTTAAATACCAAACTGAGCTTGGGTGATATGGTTACCCGAGACACCTCTGATGTGGCATTCCGCACTGGTGACTTTGACAAATGGGGACTGCAGTGAGAGCTTGCAGGGTGTGAACGCTATCCCCACGTTTGTGCCATCTCCTCGGAGCTGTGGGCTTGCTTGGGGTCTAGGAGCAGGCTTCTTTCTTTCTCTAGGAGAGGGGTCGGCAAGGGCAGGCCAGGAGGCAAGGGCAGGCCAGGAGAAGAGTTCCTTCAAGGGACTCCAGAAAGTCTGTTGCACAAGGAAGTTAAGACAGATACTTAGTGGAGTGGAG
>NW_027530625.1:1693830-1700974 GCF_008692635.1 Crocuta crocuta
GGGGTGGGGGTGGGGGTGGGGGGACAGTGGTGACTGAGCCGTCCCTGGCTTTCTCCCCGAGTAGCACTAAGCCTTCTTGTCTGCTCAGGAAAAGCTCAGGAATGTTTTGGAATTAAGGGTGCCTGGTTCTCGCTCAAGCTCTGTTGTTACGCGCTGTGTGATCTTGAGCAAGGCACAAACCCTCTCTGGGCCTTAGGGTCCCTGTATGTAGCACGAGGGAGCTGGTTGATCCCTCTCCTGGAACGTAAGGGTGTGCCACACTGCTCCTCTCCTGCCCGTCATTCTACCTGTTCTTTTGGGAAACGGAAAGGATTTGGACTCACGCAGAGCAGAGTCTGAGTCTCCAACTGGGATACACCGGATGTTTGACTTTGAGCAAGTGTTAAGCTCTGGGGCTTAAATTTTCTCATCGAGAGAATGCAGACTGACCGGCGGGGTCACTGCTGTGTAGAACAAGGGAGACAACTTGGGGGTGCTGGGGACAAGGCAAAAAAAAGCGCTGGCAGAAGAACCTTGGTCCTTCCCTCGCCTTCTAAGGGTGTCCTTTGCTTGTAAGCCTCCTTGGCCGAGGGGCCCCGGCCCAAGGCTGGAGGTAGGGGGGTGGTGGGGGGGTGAGGAAGAAAACCGTGGTATTTACTGTTCTCCCAGGACCCTTTAGGGCATGCAAGGGGGCGCTGTTAGGAATAAACAGACTTAACCCAGGGCTGTCCGGAGGAAACCAGAAATCCATGACCCCCTGTTGACAGGGGGTGTGGAAATCAGGGAGAGGCAGAGGTGAACAGAGACATCCGCAGGAGCAGACTTTGGAGAGAGGGCGTGCAGTCTGGAGCTGGCTTGACAAAGTTTGCCTGCAGGACATGCTGACTCTGTGTCTCCATCTCCGGTGCTTCAGCAAAGAGCCACTTTGCTTTGCAGAGTTTGGGAAATGGATTTGGGTTGGATGATCTTTTTTTTTTAATCCTATGCATTTGCTTGGGGGCTGCTTGCTTCATTTTTGTTCTTGGATGGGACTCTCTGCTGAGCTAGGTCCTGGGCCCAGTTTTATGGGTTACGCTGGTAAAGAGGCTTTCGGGTGCCGGGAAAGCAATAGTTGCTCAGTAAATACTCGTCCCTTCTCATATTCACCGTCAAGCACCTTTGACTGGGACCCTGTCCGCTCTTGTCTCAAGCCCCCAGACTAACCAGCCCCTTCATTCTCTCGGACCGTCTGAGCCCTCCCGACTCCACACCCCTCCCCACACAAGAATTCCTAACCCAGAGCACAGGAGCTCCTCTGAGAGCCTGCTGGATTGGCTTCCTTTCCGCTTCCTTTCTCCTCCTCTCCAGTGGGGGCTGGGCTGGGGCGCAGCTGGCCGGGTTTGGGGAGGGGGGGCTCTCCCCAGACTGCTTCTCAGCACAGCCCCTCAACCGTCACACCCGGGTCTGCATTCCTCCATCCTTAATGCCTCCTCTGGGAACACAGGCTTTCAGAAACCTGAGAAGACCAGCCAGCCGGCGCAGGCCAGAGGGAGGTGGGCCCAGACTGGCGGGGGTGCGGAGGGGGAGGGACTTGGCTTCTGCCTTCGCTGGAAACAGAAACCTCAGGCCTTCCCCTCTGCTTTCAGCTGGTTTGGGCTTCCAGACTGGGGAGCAAGGAGCGTTGGCTTTTGCTAAAACCCACTTGGGGAGATGGGGGCTGGAGAAGGGAAGCTGTCACAGTAGTTTGTAAAGACGGAGGATTTTTGCCACTTCTACCTGCTGCAAAGCTTTCCACGTTGGGAGCCTTCATTGCCCTTTTAGGCTTCCAGGACAACAGGGCAATTTTCTAGCAGGACCAAAACAACCAGGGAGGTGAAGCTATTAACCCAGGATCACACAGCCAGGAAGTGGAGTGGTTGGGGTTCAAATCCAAGTTGGTTGCACACCACCGCCCTGACTCCCAAGTTCACGTGTCCCAGGTATAGTTGGCACTACGTTCCTCCTGGTTAACAGGAGCAATTCTTCAAGGGTGCATTCATTCCGTTGTCGTGAGCTCCCACCCCTGCCCCCACTGAGATCCCACCTGGAATCTTTTTTTTTTAAATATTTTTTTAATTTATTTCTAGGAGAGAGAAAGACAGCGTGAGCAGGGGAGGGCCAGAGAGAGAGAGGGAGACACAGACTCCGAAATAGGCTCCAGGCTCTGAGCTGGTAGTCAGCACAGAGCCCGACGCGGGGCTCGAACCCACGAACCGCGAGATCATGACCTAAGCAAAAGTCAGACGTTTAACCGACTAAGCCACCCAGGCACCCCCCACCTGGAATCTTAAAACTGTGACTCACTGAAGCCTGAAAGGATCATTAGATATTGATCTGCCCAATTCCTTCTCCTTATGGCTAGGATAACTGAGACCCAGAAAGAGGCCATGACTTGCTCACATCAGACCCAGACCTCCTTGGACACAGCCTGCTTCTGTGGAAAGAGTCTGAAAAAGAAAAAAAAGAAAGAAGGAAAGAAAAAGAGAGAGAGGGGGAGGTAGGGAGGAAGAGAGAAAAAGAAAGAAAGGGAGAAAGAAAGGAGGAAAAGAAGAGAGGAAACGGAAGGAAGGAAGAAGGGAGAGTCTGGTCAGCCAGGCAAACTGAGTTTGAATCCTGATTCTGCCATTTACTTTCTGGGTGACCTTAAGCCAGTGGATGTTACTTTTTTTGAGCTTCACTCTTCTCATCTGTTAAACATAGGTCCTAATACCTTCATTGAGGGATTGTTGCAAAGATTAAAAGAGGTCCTAGGTTTGGATGTAGTGTTACAGCTCCTAACACACAGTAGGTATTCAGTACAGGCTGGCTGCCTTCCTTCTTCCCTAGCAAAGGAAAATTGGATCTTAAGGCAGAGGCCAGGGCCACCCTTTATAGAACCTGGGGAGTGGGATAGATCGGACCCGAAGTGTGCTGGCCAGGTTTGCACTGGCTGGTGAGAGCTGATTCTTAAGACCCAGTGGTTTAATATTTGGGAATTGCGAAGGCTGTTGTCAGTAGCTTTAAATCAGCCATGGTGGGAGTACTTTACACCATGGAAATTGGCAAGCACTACAAACCAAGGATTTTTCCTTTTTTTAAATAAAGGCATATAGTATGGGATTTGCCAGAAGTGGGGGAAATGATTCATGGTATCATTATGCTTATTTTACAGATGAGAGTCTGGGCTAGCCGGGCCAGTTCAATATATCTGCATATCTATTAGAAGTTGCAGCTTCACTATTTCCCCCTGGCTGTGTGACCTGGGGCAAGTTACTTTACCTCTCTGAGCCTTTTTTTGTCTGGTGTAGAAGCTGAGATAAAGCCCCAGCTGTATGGATACCTGAAAAGGAGATAACACTGGCGGTCACTTCAAGGGCTTGTTGGATGATAATGAAATGAAATGACACACATAAAATATTAAGCATAGGGCGCCTGGGAGGCTCAGTCAGTGGGGTGTCCAAACTCAGCTCAGGTCATGATCTCACGGTTTGTGGGTTAGAGCCCAACATCGGGCTTTACACTGGCTGCGTGGAGCCTGCTTTGGATTCTCTGTCTCCCTCTCTCTCTGCCCCTTCCTTGCTCGCACTCTCTCTCTCTTCCTCTCAAAAATAAAGAAACATTAAAAAATTAAAATGTAAAGCGTGAGATCTTAAGTCTGATAAACAATTGATATTAATATTATTTTCAGCCAGGGGATCACTTGATATCCTTGCCTAATCATGACCTGGGGAGAAGGAGGTCATCGCTTCCAATCTCCCACTGAGGAAACTGAGGCTCTGGTTGGTGAGGGACTTGTTCATGGCCATATGGCTAGGAGGTGGCAAACCAGGCTTTGAACTCTGGTCTGACTGGCTGGCTCCAAGGTTGGGTTTCTGCCAAGCCCTTGGCCCCAGCCCAGTTCTGGAGGGCTGAGAGCAGAGCCCAGGTTGTGCTATTTGGCAACTGGCTTCAGACAGAAGGGGCAGGGTCAGCATGGCTGCCTCTCCCAGGGGTCTTCCGGAGCACCTCCACTCAGTGCCCAAAGCCCACAGTTCTGAGCCAGGCAGTGCCCACATCTGTCTCTTTCTGGACCCCCCGGACTGGCTGCTTCTCCGCTGGTGTGCTCCTCTCCCCATGTAGCCTACCTCGGGGGAGTCATCCCCAAACAGCAACGGCTGCCCCGAACCAAGTCCCTCACAATATCATCGGATGAGGGAAAATGGATTTCCTTTCCCAGGGACGGCTTAGCCCCTTGCTGCTCCCATTCCTCGTGCAGGGGGCCGGTCTGAGGATGTGGGGAGGGAGTGGCAGCGTCCAGATTCCGGCAAGGACCTTCTCAAATACGCAACCCTTTTCTGATTCCCTGCCCCCTCCCTCTTCATCCTGGCTCCCCGTGGCCAGTCTCCAGGCTCCATCTGGTTCCTCCTCTCTGTGCCCACGAGATAGGCCTGGCATGCAACACCCATTCCCAAAAAATCAGGAGTGGGGGGCAGGGCCGGGCGAAGAAATCCAATAGCCCAATGCCTGGCCGCACCTTTGGAACACTCCCTTCACGTCTGGGACCTGGGCAGGATGGATGGATGGTGTCATCGGCCCTAAATCCAGAGGTCCCCTTGCTTCCACCTGCTCTGAGGGCGGCCAGCACAAGTATGTGTGCAGGGAAAGCCCCGCGCCCAGAGGAGGCTCACCTCGGCCACGTGCTCCAGGAGTTTCAAAAGGGTGTTTGGAGCCCCTTGTTTGGTACCCAAAGCCGCCTGGATGCCTGGGGGAGAAATACGGCCAGCCTGGGACCCCGCAGACTGGGTTCAAAGCTGCGTGAGTGGGAACACAGACTGTGCAACCATCAGATGCCCCCTTACGTTGTGTTTTAGACAAACCGGCAAAAGTCATCAGTATTCTCTTCTGTAAACTTTCTCATCGGGGGACATGAGTACCTACGTCACAGAACGCGTGCATGGACCACACAAGGGCCCCACTCCGTACCCATTGGAGGTGATGATTGACTTATTCACCTGGACAGTAATTGTTCCATTTGAGCTGATTAACAAGGGGGACATATACTTGGTTGTCTGATCTAAGTCACTTTGGAGAATCGAAGGGGACACTCGTGGGGTGCCTGGGTGGCTCAGTTGATTGAGCATTGACTTTGGCTCAGGTCACAATCTCACTGTTCATGAGTTCGAGCTCCACGTCAGGCTCTGTGTGGACAGCTCAGAGCCTGGCGCCTGCTTTGGATTCTGTGTCTCCCTCTCTCCCTGACTCTCCCCCACTCTCTCTCTTTCTCTTTCAAAAATAAACATTAAAAAATCTTTTTTTTTTCAAAGGCAGGGGGACACTAGTATTAATGGTGATGGGAGGTTGGTGCTCATCACAAGTCGGTAGCATTTGAATTTGTTCCTTGAAACAGCAAGTACCGGAAGGTGGTGGAGGGAACTGCAGGGAGGTGCAGGGGTGAGGCAACATCCCTGGGTGCATCTCTGCCTCTTGCTGGGGTGGCTTTGAACCAGTTCCATCTGCTATGAGAGTAAGAATGTAATCCCCAACAGCCCTCCATGCCTTAATTTAAGATTATTAGTTTATGTCATTTCCACATTGTGGGGCCTCTTCCGGGTGTGGGGTCTACCAGGACCGGCCTGCATCGGACCCAGAGCTGGCGATGGTCACTGCCAAAGATGGAAGGAGATAACTGTTTAACAGCTCCTATCACAGGATCAGAAAAGCACAAAAAGCTTAATCAGATGCTTCTCTCTGGCCAGGAAGAGAGCCATACAAGCCTGACCTTAATGTACGGTTCCTTAGAGCTGCATCTTAGTCTCCTTGATCTTCCAGCCCGGGAGCATTTCACACTTCATCAAGCCTTTTCAGGAACACGATCTCATGCGACTACCACCATCCTGCAGAGAGGCTGACTGCCCCCATTTTACAGATGAGCAAACTGAGGCCCAGAGTGAAGAAGCGATTGCCTGAATTGGCACTGCTGAGTTTTCAAGTCTTAAAGAACCCATGTCAGGGCTCTTTCAACAGCCCTACACACCCCTGGAGCTGGGAAAAAATTAGCCCAAAATGAACTTGGGGGCCATTAGAGAAATTGCACTTCCTTCCCTGCACTGGTCCCTGCAGGTGGCAGTATTTTTTGTTTTTCTTGTCTCCGGACCAGACTGTAAGTCCCTAAGAGCTGGAGCCATGACTGAAGCTTCTGTTATCTTCCACAGTGCTTACAATAGTACACAAAGCAAGTGCCAATTTAATGGGGATTAAAGGCAAATGTGTTGGAATACTATACAGTCATAAACAAGGAAGTGGCTCTTTATGAAGTGATAGCCAGTAGTCTCCAAGAAAGTGAAGAAAACACAAGGTATTTAGCAGCGTGGACCAGATGCTATCATTTGTACAAAAAATGAGAAAACACACAAATACACACACACACACACACACACACAGAGCCACACAAAACACACCGTCTGGGAACACAGTGTGTTTGACAATGGTTCCTTCCAGGGAAAAGAAGGCAGTAGCTGGCGGGGAAAGGGAAGGAAACTTTTCACCATGTACCCTTCTGGCACCTTTTGAATTTCGAGCTGTGGGTATTAGCTATTCAAAAAATAAATTAAGTAAATACTTTAAACTTAAAATAGCTAAAAATGAGGTACATTGTTTTTTAAAAATAAAGTGAACCATATAATGGCATGCAAGGGAAGGAGGCTCCCTGCATTTTTGGTCCTTACCAAAATTGTTAGTTGATTTCCCAGCATGCACCGGGCAATGGGAAACCCTAGAAGGTCAAAGTTGACAGGGCTTTTAGACATCCACCCTTCACTTTGCCAGCTGGGAAACTGGCCCAGGGTCACATAGGGAGTAAATGGCAGAGCTGGGACGAGACGGAGTCCTGACACACAGCCCTGACTCCTTCCCCAGCCAGTTGGGTTTGCTGCTCTTGGAAAGCTCCATAAACTCTTGGTTGGAAGCGCAGCCCTCGGGATGTGGACGCGGCCCCGCAGACCAGAGGCCCCCATTTTGTACTGCATATAATGTAAAAGCTGAAACCCCCAATGCAGTGACGTTTGCACACAACCAGGTGACCCTAACGTTGATCACCCGAACCAAGACGTTTTTGGACTGAAAAGGGACGTTGTTAATAATGATCTCGTCCGGACAATAAGCAGAAATGAGACTTCCTGGGAGAAGCAAG
>NW_027530625.1:1701188-1704013 GCF_008692635.1 Crocuta crocuta
GGGAAGCCGGCAAGAAGACCTTTTGTCCAAAGGACCTGGTTCTGATCCTAATCTCTCATGCCTCCTCTCATCTCCCGCTGCTTCCTCCCCCACTACTGACAACAATGGCAAACGTGGGTTCAAATCCTGACTGTGTTCAAACCACTCTATTATCCTGAGCCTCAGTTTCTTCATTTGTAAAACAGAAAGCACGACCCCCATCTTGAGAGGTGCTGGGAGAATGAAATGGCTCGTGCAGAGCTGGGTGTGGAGAAGGCACCAGCAATAGTAGCTTCTCCTCCCCTACTGCAGAGAAATAATGAAACGCCATGGGCTTAATCCTGAAACTCTTGGGGGTGAACAGAGAGAGGCTTTCTCCCAGACTAGATTCACAAATGCCACCGTGGGAGGAAGTGTCAGCCAGCGAGCGCAAGGAGATGTTGATTCTAATTCTAGGAGTCATTTTGCGAAGCACCTCTTCACGGTGACTCATCTGGGGACTTGCTGAAAAATCCTTTGAGTTAAAAACAAAAGTCGAATAGGGCTCAGGTTGCGCCCATTTCCCTCTACCCCCTACCCTGGCCAACATAGCGGGGGAAGTGCAGGGACCTGGAGGGGCTCTGGGCTGACTTTTACCTGCTTTTTTCTCCCCTCAGCGTATCACCTGGGGCTGGGACCATGCCAGAGGGAAGGAAGTGGGTGAGGACGAGAAAAGCCAGGAAAACGGTGAATGCTCCGCCCTGCGAGCTCCTGAATTATAGTCCAACAGGGCAGGAAGGGAGTGGGGGAGGTGCACAAGCCTTCTTTCTCCCCCTGACACTCAGCACTGGCGTCAGCTCACCTGCAGTGTGAACCTTTTCTGCTGACTGCAGCTGGCTGTGTGCTGTGTGACCTGGGGCATACTGCTTGACCTCTCTGAGCCTCAGTTTCCTAACTAGAAAGTGAGGATATTAGGACTACCTGTTAAAGGGGTTCCACGAGGCTGGGGTGGGGCTTTACAAACTGCAGAATCCTCCAGCAGCATGTTCAGTGGTCCCAGGGCTTCTCTTCCCGGTGGTCTGGCAGTGCTCTCAAAGTTTCCTTCAAAGGGGAATTTAGGGTTCTTGTTCTGTAGCTTACCAGGACTGTTCTTGGAACCTGGGGCCTGTTCTACATACAGAACACCTCTCATCACTTCCCCTCTGCTCAAATATCACTTCATCAGAGAGGCCTTCTTCCAGCACCTTCTACGAAAAAGCACCCCTGTGCTCTCCTATCCCTTCCCTATTTTATTTTCTCCACCAAACTTATTAGCCACGCCATGCCGGATATTAGCAATTTCTTCTCCCCACGCCCCACCCCCAGATTGAAGCCCCAAGAGAGTCAGGGCTATATTTTGCTCACAACCATATCCCAATGCTTGGAATAGTACCTGACCAGTATAAGATGCGCAGAGATATGGGTCAGGTGATTGAATGAAGAAATTACTGTTTGCTGCATTGATATGGTCAATACCACTGATCTGCTAGTAACACTGCAACACGTTGTCTCAGAAGTTCTATTTATTTCTATTACTTTTTGCAATGTTATTGCTTATAGTTACCTCTTCAATCTATCTGATATTTATTGTGATGTATATCATGTGAAGTGAGGTTGTAAGTAAGTCCCCAACTAAACGGCTAACGAATGTGCAGAAAGATCCATTCTGCTCCTACTGGTTTGTGGAAGAGCTGGGACTGGGCTGGGTCCTCTGGGCCAGCTGCCTCCCCATCCGTCCTCTCTTATACCAGCAGCCCGGAGCTAAGTTGTTCACGTGGTAGGATTGCCTAGATTAGGTACACAGGCATTGTAATTAGACAATCTGTCTGGTCCAGCTATCTGTTCAACCCTTTCCCAGCTGGGTGACTTTAAGCAAGAGGATTTGTTTCTTTCAGCTTCTGTTCTAAGCCTCATTTATTCCCTCTGCAAGATGGGCATGAAAGTAGCAGAATGCCTTCTTCACAGAATGGCTGTGCAGTCGTGAGTCTGGCACACAGTGGGTATTCAGTTGGTATCGTTCTTGTCATAGATCACAGCAGGGTGAAATACTGGGGTATCCTCTCCATCCCCAGCACGGTGTTGTGACCAAGCTGGACAGCCGGCAGGCAGGCAGTGTCAGTCCTTGGTTCCAGTCCTCCTGGGGGACAGTTTTGCATGTGGACGAGAAGCAGCCGGTGTGGAAACAGGAACTGTGTAAGCTAGGAGTGTCCCCGCTAGGGGGTGGAGGGTGGGGGGTGGGGGAGACCGGTTCCCTTAGGAACTGAAGCAGGGAACTGAGCAGCAGCTTTTGGGGCCCCATGGAGACTCTGTGTCCTAAGCATTCATTAGTAGAGCCTTCTCCCAGAAAGCTCTGCACATTGACTCTTACTAGTCTTGGGGTCCACAGGAAGTGGGGAGCTCCAGATGAGGAGACGCTGGCACTTTGAGGGCAGGGAGCAGCACCTTCTCCACATCAAGATACCCTTGGAGCCTTCCTCAGTGCCCACATTCAGTAGGCGCACAATAAGCCCTAGTTGACTGGCCAGTATGCCCAGGACCGTGAAGGGAGAGCAGTGTTAGGTGACGGGTACACAACGATGGGTGAGAGGGGGTCCACGAGTTCGCTGATTGCGGACCCTAATCCTAAATGTCTAGAACCCGAGAAGGGGTGGAGGGGAGTCAGCCGGGCCTGACTCCCTGTGAGAGTTTGGGCCTCAGTTTCCCCATCTTTGAAATAGGGCGCGGGGTGCGGCTCAGCAGAGCGGATCACTAGCGGTCCAAAAGGCTCCGGGGCGCGGAACGGTCCCGGCGCCTCGCGGTAGCCGCGAGGCGCCCCCCGGGCCAGCGTG
>NW_027530625.1:1704225-1769917 GCF_008692635.1 Crocuta crocuta
GCGAGTCGGAGTGTCGTTCGCGGGCGTGCGTCCGAGCGTGCGTGGGCGGCGTGTGTCGGTCTGTCCCTCGGGGTGTACACCCGAGTGTGCGCGTGCACGTCGGAGGGTCTGGGCGGTGTGGGTTGCTGTGAATGAGTGTGGGGGACACGCGCATGGCTCCCTTTTAGAACAGTTATTGTTTACTGTTTGCCAAGGAGTGCGCTTCTCGTGGGATCCCAGATTTGTGAAGGAGTTGTGTGGGTTCTGGGAGTACGTGCGCGCACGTGTGTGTGTATTCACAAGTGATTTCTGTGTGCATTTGTGAGCCTTTGAGGACTGACGTGTACAGACGTGCATGTGAATGTGTATTTTGTGTCCGGGAATGTGTGAGTGTGTTTGTCATGGAGGCCGAGGGCCCCCCCTTGCACCCACCAGGCACGTTGTATGATGCGTCAGCCCCTGGCCGCGGTGCCAGGGAGCCCACGGAGAGACGTAGGCCAGGGGTGGGCACCTGGCGGGTGCTGGGCCTTGAGTGGTGAATGAGGGCCAGAGGTCAGACGGGAGCCAAGGCTGGGCCTGGCAGAAGAGGAGACCTCAGAGCCTGGCCTTGGTGGGGCCCACTGACGGGACCCTGCATGGGGCTCCCGTGCCCAGGCTGGGCCGGTGCTGTGGGGCTACTTGGCCTGGTGCTGGAGGACTTGTGTTCAGTTCTTCCTAAATACCCTTTCTGGGTCTCCTGGCTTTGTTCTTGCCGGTCTCTGGCCCTGGCAGATCTCTGGCCTGACCCTGGGGGGACCGGGGTCCCAGGATACTTGTCTGTGTGTCTGAGGGTCTCTGTGTCCCTGCCTACTCTGCTAACTAGATAAATATTCATCCGATTTATTCATTTGTTGAGCCTGGGCTCCAGGCATGAGCCCCCAAGACCGTCACAAACCGCACAGCAGGCTTGCGACGCTGGTTTCCAAGGTCTGTCCTGCAGCTTTGAGGGGCGGTTTTGGGGGGGGACTTTAGACATGTTGAAAATCTCTGCAGTTGAAGGTCTCGGTTGCTTTAAGGCCACCTTTAGAAACTGCGGAGCTCCCTAGTTCCCCTGAATTTTCAAAACTCAGCTTGCCTTTCTGGGAGGAAATGTCGTGCGCAGGCAGATCTTGGGACACACATTTAAAAATCGTGGTGTTAATGGAAGAAGAATTTCATTGAAAAGGACGTAGAGCCGGCTGTTCCCAAAGCAGCGGCTCCCAGGGTGAACTTTGGACGTCTCTTTTAGCAAACAAAACCTGGAAGGAAACAAAAAAGACCCACATTCTTTTTCTTTTTTGTCCTTAAAAAAAAACAACAACAATGANGATGAGTCACTCCCTGGCAGAGAGCCCCACGGGCAAACATTTGGGAAGGTTCTTGCCTAACTTCCCAGAAGAAAAGGCCCAGGATTTAAAATGGTCCCTGTGGTTTGTCAACCACTGCCGTCCCAGTCTGCTTCGGAAATGACTAAAAAGTAGTTTCTGTCTTCGCAAAACAAAGTCTCAGGCTGAAGCTGTGGCCCAGGTTGGTCTGGACACTTGGGGTTTCAAGAGGGTTTAAAGAATCGAAGCTCCTGAGTTTGCTGGGTGGCACTGCCAGTGGCTCTGGGCGAGGTGGGGGCAGGGAAGGGGGAAAGGAAGCCCTGCTCATGGAGCCCCTGCTGTGCCCTGATCACAGTTGTGCCACAGAGAGGTCCAGCCTGCGTCCTGGGTCTGCGGAAAGGAGGCGGAGGCAGAATCCTGTCACCCGCCTGACTTCAGGCCTGTCCTCTTGAAGGTGCACGGACTGGGTGCTTGGTGTTTCTACACACATCTATTCACTTAATCTTCACCATGATGTAGGGGGTTATTATCGAGCCTCAGGGCTCAGAGATGAAACGATAATTTTCTGGAAGTAGCGCTACGTACAGCTAATGGCCATCATTCGTTGAGGGTCTTCTGTGTGCCAGGCACAGTACTGAAAGCTTTAGGCTTATTTCACTCAATCCTCTCAGCAACACTATGGGATAGGAACTGTCTGAATATTTAAAACATTTTTTTTTTTTTAATTTTGAGAGAAAGAGAACATGCGTTTGTGCAGGGTAGGGTCAGAGGGAGAGAGGGAGAGAATTTAAGCAGGCTCCACGCTCAGCACGGAGCCTGAAAACACAGGGCTCGATCCCACGACCCTGGGATCATGACCTAAGCCAAAATCAAGAGTTGGACGCTCAGTTGACTGAGCCACCCAGACACCCTTAGATGGGAACTATCTTGATGCCCATTTTACAGATGAGGAAACTGGGGACACAGAGAGATTAAATAGTGTGCCGAGGATTGTGGGCTGCCATGCGGTTGACCTTGGAGTTGAACTCAGGCTTGTCTGAGCAGAGCCAGCGGTCTTCCCACTGGACCTGGAAAGTACTGGTCACAGTCTTCCAGGTTCCTTCAGGGCTGGGTTCCTCAGCCGGCTCCAGCCTTCCGGGACAGCGCTTCCTGAAGGTGCTGCCCTTCTCCCTTGTCCACTCTCGCCGCTCTGCTGTAGATGACCCACGCCCAGGGCCAGGACTGTCAGATAGAAAGGTCTACAGTTCACATTTTTTTCTTTGCTCATGAAGTGCCAAAGATTGGTTTCAGAAGGGAAGTGCCAAAACAATTGTCGAAAAGAAAAGAATATTCCCTTCCTCTTCGTGGGTGAGAGCAAGCAAGGGAATTAGAGGGTGGAGAGTGGAGGACCCTGGTGAGTCATCCGAGATTAAATCTGGGTTGGCATCTCTAGGCCCGTGTAGGGAAGGGAGCAAGCTGGGACACTTCCTGCAGGCAGAGCCCAGTGTTCGACCCCCAGTGATGGCGCGGTACCTCCAGGGCCCCGACTCCCAAATCTGAACACCTGACGACAGGATCATTTCCATGTAGGCTGCTTGTCACTTGCCATTTTAGCCCTGTGCTTATCTCTCTTCCTTGTTCATTTTCCTTTTTATGATGGTTTATACTATGCTTTGCTTGAAAGGAGTGTTGTGTGTCAGGACCTGTGTGGCTTGGGGTGCGTGGTGCCCCTGAAAGTGTCCTTTGATGTTGGAAGCAAGAGGTATTTCTCTCCCTTCTGAGTGTGTTCTGCAAATTGATGAACATTTGCAAATTGCTTTGAGATGCGTTAATTTAAGGTGTGAAATAATAGATCTTGTGTGAAGGCTCAGCCACATTTCTGGCATTGATGGATTTCTCTCCCGTCTGGCCTGTGATTTGGGGAGGTAAAAATAGTCCTTGTTTCTACATTTATTTATTTATTTATTTATTTATTTATTTTTGCTGATGTCATTCTTCGGAAGTGGTGTGCACATACCACGGACTTTTCTTTTGGCCATCACCTCGGATGGTTGCCAGAATGTGGATCTTTGGGGAGCAAGGCTACTCCTGGAGTGTGTTTGTGTGGGGGGTCATCTGGGGTGGTCTGAGCACCTTCTGGGGGTCTGTGAAATCGCTTCAAAATGAGTGGGTGGCAGATGATGACCAGGATTAGCCAAAGATCCTCAGTGGCTTTTTGGTATTTGGCCATCTTTTAATGTCTGACTCTTGGGTAGTGACAAGATGGCCTTCGGAGAAAAGGTTTTATGTTTTATGGGGTTTTTTTAGCCTTTTATTTTTAAAAGTAAGCTGTATACCCATTGTGGGGCTTGAAATCATGACCCTGAGATCAAGAGTCAAATGCTCTATCGACTGAGCCAGCCAGGTGCCCCGACAATATTTTATTTTAAAAAGAAAAAATCAGGTCAGTGGCTTCACGCATTCTTGTCTGAGCTGGGTGACACACTCACAGTCTCTTCCTTTGGCCCAAACTGTGTTAAACCAGCAGCCTTCTCAGACTCAGCTTCCAGACAGGAGCGGACATTGGGGCAAATCAGTTGGTGGTGTAATTTCCTGTGACGTTCAGTTTGGGAACTTGAACGTGGAGTGTGATCTAGCAGTTTGACATCTGTCCCTCTAACAGACTTGCTTGTGTGGAAACAGACCCACATACACAGCCTCTGCTGTGTTGTCTCCAATTCTGGATTTTTCCATAGACGACTGCTCGGGTGGTCTGGTGGCAAAGGCCCGGTCTTCTGGCTGGGCCTCTTGGCATCCACCAGCAGGATCGCCGCACCCCAAACCCCACCGGTTGCTTTGGCTGGATTCTGGGGGCTGGACGAGCGAGGGGCCAGCCGAATTGAAAGGTGGCGCAGCCAGGATCTGAAATGCATTCAGTTCCAACGGCCTTGATCCGCATGGAGCCATTCTTTCTTTCTCTTAGACATCTGTGTGATGGTGACCTCATAGAAAAGAAAAAGGGGCTTTATGTAGGAATTCCATAGAGTGTGAAGGAATTTCTGCAGGGGGAGGGGGAGGGAAGCTGCCATTGAGAGCCTGCGGTGCTACATTTCCTTGAGTTGTTGGAGCCCCACACTTCAAAATTAGGCTGGGGGAGGGGCAGCCCTTGACCTTGGCAAACGGAGCTGGCGCCTTGGAAGAGACCTCCTCCCCAGATCCCCCAAGTTGTAGTTGAGGACATGGGGCTAGTCCCTCAGACCCGTTCTCACTGCAGGGGAGTGGCAGACTTGGAAGCTGTCCATCACCCCTCTCCCCATGGCCTCCCCTGCCTTGTCCCTTGTTGTCCCCAAAGTCTTTGAAACTGGGAATTGTCAGAAAGAGACCTGCAAAGGGGCATCTGTTACCTTGCAAATGACCTTTAGCTCTGGTCAGTCCAGAGCAATCCAGAAAAGAACCACATGCCCATTGTACAGAATGGAGACTGAGGCCCAAGGAGGGGAAGGCACTAACCCACAATCACATTTAAGAACTTGACCTTTGGCACCACACGGAGTGAAGTGGGAGTCCCAGAGCAAGTCCTTCGGAGCCTCAGGTTCCCCAACTGGAAAACAGACAATATTAGGACCTCATAATGTTTGAGGGAAGGACTACAGGAAATAGTGGATATAAAACCCTCAACACATGGGTAGCACCCCGGAAGCGCTCCCCCGAGATTTTATGGGAGGTGAAAAAGCTAATTGTTAAGGACCCGCCTAGGCTCACGGGACCAGGAAGGTCGTTTCTCCGTCACGAGCATTTTCAGTGTCCCTGCCTACTGGGGCCCTAAATGAGGCTGAAAGCAATGTCGGGGCCTCTTCAGGTGCCGCTGAAGCACTTCCCCGTGACCATGACCCTCAAAATAGACCAGGAAGAGACGCGGCAGTTTGGACCGAGGCGGGCTTTGAGTCAGGGTGCTCTGGGAGGCTCAGGGAACCGTCTAGAAGTCAGTGTTTTGTGCTCCCCTCCACCTGCCCCCCACGCGGCTCGGAAAGGGAGCCGTATAAGGTTCTGACGTGTCTTCTTGGAGTTGGAGGGTCTCGGGAGGCCCCGAGCGCTGTGTCAGCCACAGTGTGTTATTAAGCAAGGCAGATGTTTTGTTAATTATTTACACAGCGTCGGCCCCATCAGAGGTCTGTGCTGACAGAAGCGGCTGTCACAGACCTGGGCCCGGGGGCACGCAGAGCCCTCATGGAGGATCCACACAGCGAGGCCCCGGGCTGGGGGCAGGGGGGAGGCCGTGCGTGTTTGGCGCTCCCTCCTAAGCCGTTTGGGGTTCTGTCAGGCTGGCTTGTTGTCCCTGGGCGGGGGGAGGGGGGGAACGGGTGGCATCCTTGTCCCGCGGAAGTGGCCGCCTCTCCTGAGGCAGCTTCTGTGGGCGACAAGCACTCTTCACACCTGAGACCCTGCCAAGGTGCATGTGGTGAGGGGAGAGCATCAGCAGAGCCACCTTTGAATGTAGCTCCTCTACTGCCTCATCAGGAAAATGGGCCAGTAGCACCAGGCTTGAGGCCCTTGATTCTTGGACACCGTTTGGCAGGGAGGAGGGTGGGGGGTGATTTGCCTTAGAAATCCAACTTTAGGGCACCTAGGTGGCTCAGTTGGTTAAGCGTCCCACTCTTGATTTCAGTTCAGGTCACCGTCTCGTGGTTTGTGATTTCAAGCCCTGCATGGGGCTCTGCGCTGACAGTGCTGAGCCTGCTTGGGATTGTCTGTCTCCATCTCTCTCTCTCTGTCCCTCCCCCCACCCCAAATAAATAAACATTAAAAAAAAAAAAAGAGGGACACCTGGGTGGCTCAGTTGGTCAAGCATCCAACTTTAGTTCGAGCCCTGCGTCGGGCTCTGTGCTGAGAGCTCAGAGCCTGGAGCTATTCTGTGTCTCCCTCCCTCTCTCTCTCCCTCTCCCTTTCCCTTTCCCTCTCCCTTCCCCTCCCCTGCTCAGGCTCTGACTCTCTATCTTTCAAAAATGAATAAACTTCCAAAAAATTTTTTTTAAACAAAAAAGAAATCCAACGTTAGAACCAGATTTGTGAAAAGAAAAGGGTCTGGGAACAGAGCCTTCCCTGAAGGGTCACCGAGGTAGAGGGACTCTAGCTGGGGAGGTCAGGTGGGGGTGGGGGGCGCAGGGCAGACCTGCCCCTGTCTTCCCACAGCACTAACCCTGTTACCTGTTTTACATGAGGAAGGTTCACACAGGAGTCCTTTTAAGAAAAGGTTCTCATACGAAACATCCATAATCTACAAGTCCATGTGGGCACAGAAAACAGATTGCTGGTTACCAGGGGCTGAGGGAGGGGAGCATGGGGAACAACAGCTTAATGGGTACAGGGTTTCTTTTTGGGTGATGACAGTGTTTCCGAACCAGAGAGAAGTGGTGGTTGCATAACACCGTGAGTGTGCTAAAAGTGAATTGGTCACCTCAGAATGGTTCATTTTATGTTACGTGGAAAAAAATTTTACAAGGTTCCGATGCTTAAAAATAAAAGCATGAAAGCCTCTCATTTTACAGATGGGGAGACTGAGGCCTGGAGAGACTGTGGCCAGCTTTCAAGGTCACGGACGCTGTCCCACTTCTCAGGCCAAGGCTCTGGTCATGGTGCTTGCGCCTGAGCTGCGGGCGAAGAGTCTGATGTAGAAACACAGACCCGTTCACAGTTGTGCGGGAGGAGTGGACCCTGGTTAAGCAGACCCACCTGCACCCGCTGGTATGCGGCTGTCCGTTCGCTCGTTCATTCGAGAAAACATCCCACCGTTCTGGGCCAGGCATTACTCTGGGAGCTGGCCCAGAGACGCTGTCAGGGCCCCACCCCACAGCCTCTAACCACCTGGTAAGGACAGTGGTTGCGTCACCAGCCCCTCTGGGTGCCCATGAACATCTGCGGTAGCATCTTTCTGGGTCTCATTCTCTGGGGAAGCAGGAAGGCTTTCCAGGAGGGAGGACGTCTGAGACAGCCGTGAGGGAGACTCGAGGTTTGCCTGGAAGTCTGAGAGGGCTGGGATGAAGGGTAGGTGGGCTGCAGGGTGAGGGGGGGTGGGGCTGCGGGACGGGGTCCTGGGCTGTGGGCAGACCCCCAGCAGCGTGAAGGCGGAGACCTCTGCCACTTGCCCAGCTCTTGACCCCTTCCGTAGGGGATTAACTCGCTGGGTCCACCCAGCAGTTCTCCGACGTAGATGTCCTGATGCCCATTGTGTGGACAGAGAAACAGAGGCTGAGACTCCAGGACCCCTGTGCTTAGTGAGTTACAGTCAGCGTGAGGACCGGATGGAAGCTGGCCGCCCCCGGGGTCTGGTCTGTGAGTCGGAGGGGGCAGAGGCTGCCATCTGAAAGTGCCTGTCATGTGGGCTGTGAGTTGGTGGCCGGGCCCAGGGCTGGGAGAGGGCCTCCTCGGCAGCTGGGAGGAACAGCACATACCAAGGAGCAAATGGTGGGGGAAGAGGCTGCCGAGGCCTGCGGGGACCTGGGGGGGATTTGGTCTTTACTGGAAGGGCCGTGGGGCTCCACTCCCTCTGCGGCCTCACAGCTCAGCAGTCTTTTCTTGCTGGCTCCACTTGAGCCGTGTGGCCCCCTGAAAGCTTTCCTCAGACAGGCCAGCAGATGCTGCCCTCTGTCCCCTCTCCTGACCGCCCCCCCCCGCCACCTACCAGTATTCCCCTGACTTGCTCCTAGCCACAGAAGTCACTTCTCCAGAGTGACCCTGTAATCCCATCCTGTTGAAATGAGTCCCTCACTCCTTTACTCCTGTCTCCCCGACCTGGTCTCACTTCTCTTCAGGACCCCTACCCCTTCCTGATTTCCAGACTAGAACGTAAGCTCCGTGAGGGTGAGACTTGGCCTGCGGATCACCACTGTATCCCCTGCACGCAGCACTGTGTCTGGCACATAGTAGGTGCTCAGCTGATATTTACTGAATGAATGGAAAGTTTCAAGTGGGCAAGTGGCAGGATCCTTGAAGAATGTCTACGTGGAGTTACCGAATCTGTTAGCAAACTTTGCTTCTCCCAGCGGACAGGGAAGGGCTGAGTTGTGTCCAACTGACCCCTCTCTGTTCAGAGAAGGTTTCTTAGAGCAAGGCTCAAATCATTCCACGGGAGAAAACTATACTTCTAGAAGGGCCTGTACCTCTCCGAGTTACTGGTATCTTTTTCTTTACTCCTTTTCCTGCAGAGGTCATTCTTGATGGCTGTATAGGAGCGACTTTGGGTTGGCTTGAGTGAGTGCGTGGCTTAAAAAGCTACATTATTTTATCAAGCATACATTTTTATTTTCAGAGGACATATCTTTTGGGGGTTGCTTAGGGCAGGGGAAGTGTTTAAGCCTCCCAAGCCACCTCTGGGCATAGCCACTGCTGTGCAGCAAATGAGCAGAGCCCTCCAGAGTCCACCCAGCCCAGAAAATGGGGGAAAGAGGAAGTGATTTCCTATCTGGTGTGGCCTTGGCGGGCCACCAGGGTGGGTGTCCAGATGGCGGGACCTCTGGGGACCACATGGCAGACAGACAGGGAGCTGGGAAGAGGGAGCCCACCCATACGTTTGGCAGGTCCCCCGAGTCCAGCCGGGTTTAGTTACACCAGGATCTCAAGTGCAGACTTGGTGTGCCTGACTCAGTGTGCATGCATTTCCTTCGCTCATCTCCCCCAGGACTTTTAGTGGCCTTTTGTGTTTGTTTTAAATGCCAGTCTCCTCAGCTAACCCAAGAGGAAACAGGACTGGATTTTTGTCTGTGCAGAGGCTGGGAACAAGGGTGAGGGCTGCCCACTCTCGATGGTGACTGCACAGCATCTGGGAACTATGCAAAGAAAATAGTTGTACTCCAAGCTAACAACTTTTGTTTGCACATGCTTTTGTGGCATCCCAGGCCTCCAGATATCACCGATCTGTAGGTTAGACACAGGATGAGCAGTTTCCAAACTCTCAAAAGGACGGCGGTTTATACACGCTTGTTAGTGATGTTTGGGGACAGGAGAGGCAGTTTGGAAGACGCTGTTTGGTTGCTAGTATGTAGGAAGTTCATGGATGCTTGAATGACTTACGGGGCGGCATCTTTGAAATTGCACAGTGCTGAAAATTCTAGGACATATGGTCACTGTGATGTGCTAATGTTAGCAATCGAGATATTTAATTACCCAGAAAAAACCCCTTTGCCTATCCACTACGGGTTACTGGAGAGCCTTTATTTCTCAGGAGGAAGGTCTCACACTGTGTAATCCGGACCAGCAGACAGGGAGTCATTAGCCCTCATTAATTTATTAGCTAATTAAGTGATTTATCTGGTCACGCGTTTATTCTTTCCATTGCTGTTCATCAACAACATTTGCCGGGTCCCACTCTGTGCCTGGCCTGGTGCTGGGCACTGGGGACAGAATGAAAAGCAAAAGCAAAAATTACGGAATCCCTTCTGGGTGTCAGCCCACTGGGTGGTTGTGTGGGCTACAGGTGAATTCATTTCCCTGTGGTCGTTTACTGAGCACCTACTATGCACAGACCCATGGAGATGTGGAATGACAATGACCCAGTGCCTTGTGGTTTGAACTCTTCCCGCATTTTGATGGGGTCTTTCGGCTCTGGCCCCACGTTTGCTGTGACAAACCCAGCCAGCCACCATTCACAGGCCCTGGAATGAACCAGAAACAATCCAGATGCCCCAGGAACCGACGTGAGAACAAGGCATCTCCTTCACACGTTGTGTCTCAGTTCCGCATCTTGCCACCACCCAGCATTTTGAGACAGAATGTGAGATCTCGTGGTTGGCTAAATACATAAATATTTTATGTCTCGATATTCTGAAAACGAAGCCCAAATGCGCAGAACTGCAGCACATCGGTGCTATAGATCATATGTTATAATAATCTGATGACATGTTGTTTAAATATTTATGGACTGATGCGCCATGACAATGGGGGGAGAGTGTAGTCTTGGAGCAGAGTCGGGGCAGATGCTAGAAAGGAGGGAGCAGATTCACGTGATCCTGGGAAGCGCCGTGCGATGCTCAGGGTTCTGATGTGATGTTTTGGGGTTTCATGACAATAGCGGTGGCTGACATTTATTGAGCACTTGCTGTGAGCCATACCCTTCACCGATGTCATTTCATTTAATCCTCAGAGCAACCCCCTGAGGATGAGGCTCTTGATAATCCCACGTGACACGGGACACTGAGGCCCAGGGCAGGTCAGACTCCACAGCTGGAGTGGCCCAGGACCAAGCCCAGGCTGGCTGCAGTCTGAGCTCACGGTCACTGTGTATTCTGCTCTGCCCATGACCAGTCATATCGGAAAAGTTGCCACTGCCACCTGGTACTCACTGGACTTTTCTGAATCACAGAAAGAAGGATGACGTCTGTGAGATGTCGGGCGGGAATAGAAACCCCGGGAACAGATAATCTAACCCAGCAGGGGCGACTATGCACCGGCAGAGCCACCAGGCCACACTCCTGGCACGAGGCGGGGACCCTGGAAGTGGCTGTTCCACCATGCTTTTCGCTGTTGGTTTTGTGGTCATCCAGGAGGGAGCTGTCGCAGACCATCCTGGGCCTTACCCTGTCCCTGCAGGGTGACGCGGGGGCACTCACAGTAGCCCCTCGGTCTCTGATAGCCCTGGGAGGGAAGCCCCATGTCTCCACCCTACAGATGAGGGGCTCCTGCCATGCCCCACCCTGGGAGGCAGTGCGTGTGTGCCGACCATTCCTTCCGTGCTCCCCCACCCCCGCCCCAGGATCCACTGGCCAAGCCTCCCTCCACCTGTCTGTGCCACCATCGGCCCTGCATGTTTTTGTCCCTGCTCAGCATCCTGTTGATCGTCACATCCCCAACCCTGGAAACGGGGCCTGGCCCCCAAGACAGCAGTAAGTGACTGACCACAGGGGCTCAAAAACGAAGGTCTGTGGGCCAGGGCGAGGGAGGGGCCAGATTGTCGCAGACTGCATGGTGTCTTCTAGTTCTGCAAAGGCCTAGGGATGTCTCCAAGGGCCTCCAGGCCAGGGGATAGGGGTCAGAAGGTTGTATAAATGGAAGGTAGGGCCCGCTACATAATCTCTGAGGCCCAGCACAAGGTGAAAATGCAGGTCCTCTTGTTTAAAAGGCAGGAAAAATCTCTTTCCTTGTCAATCTTTCTCCATCCATCACAGTGGCTTTTATTGGCTATTAAATGCCATGCTTCCTTGGGCACAGGGACACTCACAGGGCAAGGGCAGACCCTCGCAGTTACCCCGTGGCGCACCTGACCCCTGCCTGCACCCAGGCCCCTGCCAAGGGTGGCGGGTAGCAGAGATTACTGGGTTAGGGGTCAGGAGCCAGAGCACTTGTAAGCTCAGGCTCCCAGCCCCCAGCACGTGCACCATTGTTCCACCAGACTTCACTTAAAAAACACAAGTTCAAAGATAAAGTGAAGACTTTAAGGCAGTGGACACAGAGCAGGAAACCCCAAGCACGGGGCTCCCTCCCGAGGGCGGGGTGGGATGAAACTGCACTGGTCATGTGCACGGGAAGCTGGCCCCAATGGGGGGGCTGTGGCCTTCTTCCACCAGGATACACATTCCAGGAGCGTGGCCCCTGTGTCAGGTCCTGCGCGGGCTTGGGGCCAGATCTCATCTGGGGGAGAAGCTCCCCTGTGAGGCGCTGTCTGCAGACCACTGGCCTGCGATGTGAATGCTGTCATTGGCCAGCTGGTCTCTCCCCTCACCCTGGGCCTCTTGTGCCAAGCCCACACAGTAGACAGGGACATGAGCCTCCTTGGAAATGCCCCCCTTCCCAGATTTCATTCCTCACGTTGTTGCCAGATGTTATTATATTGACAAACCTTTCCCCTCCGACTTATCCTTGAGTGACAAGGGTCAGACATCAAATGACAAGATCTTGACCCGTTCACTCGGGAAGAATGCCAAGCAGGTGGTGCCCCAGAGATCAGAGAGGGCGGTGCACTCAGATTCCACCAGCTTCCCACGCTGTTCTTAGCCCTGAAACTTGAGGGGCCTGGCAGCCGCAAGATGTGGACATCTGGCCGCTTTTGAAAACACGAATGAGGGAGGCTCGGGAAAGTTAACTGTGCTTATTATTTAGTACCTACTGTGTGCCAGCAGTGTGGCCCAGTGCCTTATGTGTGTGGCCTTAGTTAATCCCCACCACAGCTTTGGGCTGGCCCCGTTTTTCAGGTGAGGATAACTGAGGTTCAGAAATTGAGGCCACCAGTCCAAAGCTATAAGCCACATGGTTTGGAATCTGAGACTTGAACCCAGGCCTGGCTGACCCCCAAAGCCAGTGCTCTTTGGCTGGGTGCCTGGGGCCACCACCTGGCTGAGTCTTCTGCCTCCACTTTCTGTCGCATGTGCGTGGGGACAGGACAGGAGCCAGACACTCTGCTTGTCAGCTCCTGCCTCTGAGCAAACCCCCTTGTTGGCAGGGAGCGGATCCCGAGGCTCTAGCTCCAGCTCATCCCCTCTGAGACCAGCCAGCCCTGTGGCCCGTCTTAGGTGCAGACACAGAGGAGGCAGGTGGGGGGCTAACCTGGACACCCTGGCTGCAAGCCACGCCTCCACCTTTTGCTCACCACTCCCCTTGGCTTGCTGCTTCCCACTGGGGGCTTCAGGTTTCTCCGAGCAGAGCGGAGCGGAAATCTCAGGTCCTGCCTCTGGGGGAGTTTCCCTGGCCCAGTGAGGTAGGCACGCACATAACCCATTCAGCAATTGGTGGCTGTTACCGTATTGACAATAAGCAACATGGTGTGGAGCGAGGACTGTAGCTTGGTGGCACCTGTGAGGCTCAGGAACTCCTCTGCACCCTGGGACCACGTTAGCAATCACTCAGCCCAGGGCTGCCCTCCCCGAGGAATTCTTCCCTTCCTTGCTTTGTTTCGTCATTCATCGATCCAACAGAGCCAGGCACTGTTCTCAGGGGCATAATGAACAAAAGAGACAAAACCGGCTGGCATTCTGGTTGGGGAGAGCCGTCATAAACAAGAAATGAGTCAAGCATGTCCAGTGTTAGTGGTCTGAGTGCCGGAGACAGATGAACGGGAGTTGTGGTGTGGGAGGGGTGGGGGTCCCACCCTTCCCCGCCACGAGGCTCCCTCCTAGGGTGATGCTCCCGCAGTCTCTCCCTTCCCTCCAAGGGCAGTCCCCTGAGAGTTCACATACCGCCTTTTCTAGGTCCCAGCTCTCCGGTGGGGGCGGGGGGGGGCGGGGNGCTTGCTTTGAGAAAGTGGTTTTCCCAGCTGGGATGTGGGAATTTTCCCTCAGGCGCTCCCAGGACTTTTCAACTGCTCGTTCTCAGGGCCGCTGGTTACCAGGGCCAACCTGGGCAGGCGCTGGCCGTGTATCATTGCACTGACTCCTCTTGGACACCCTGTGACCCAGGCTCTTTAGTTCCATTTTACAGACCAGGAAAGGGAGGCTGAGCGCAGCTGAGTAGGTTGCCCGAGGGCACACAGCATGTCTGTGGCCAAGTCAGGATTCGAGCCCAGGCCTTGGGCTCACAGAGCACACACATCCTAAACCACTCTGTTCTAGTGCGGACAGATATTTTTGTTTTTCTAAGCATCAAAAACCACCTGTTCCACTCAGAGCAGCAGATGTCCAGCAAGCGCCTACTGTGTGTCAGGGCCGTGCTGGGTGCCACGGGAGAGCGTGGTCGAGAAGAACGTTCAGATTGGCCTGAGAAGTGACTGCAGTTACTCTTTCCTCCAGGCCTGTGAGGTGGGTAGGGTTAGCCCCATGTTAGGCATGAGGGGGCTCAGGCCCAGAGAGGTTCCACAGCTTGCCAAGGTCACACACCCCTGGGCAACCTGACTTCACTTGCTCTGCCTTCTATCAACCGCGGCTGTGTCACGCCGGCGTCACCCTCCACCCTCATTTTGCACTTGGACCAACTGCAGCCTGAAGAACGATTCGGCGGCTTGATTCTGAATTGGAGGAGGGTGGACCCTCGCATACTTTTGGAAATGGACACCCTTTCCGCAGCAAAATTGCTTTTGAGATGCCCCTGACCCTCAGGGCAAGAGACCAGAGAAATGACAACAGGCACTGAGGGCCTGATAGGCATGGGACTGGGGAAGGGGGCTGTGTCGCAGGTCCTCCCCGGACTCACAACCAGGGCAGCAGGGTTTCCTGACATCAGGGACAGACGGGCCTTTTAAAAGGAAATGCTTCCAGAGCTGTCCCGTCCCGCCATTAGCAAACAGTCCTCAGACAGCAAGGAAACTGCCTTATTCCATATTCACGAAATGGAGAGCCTGCGATCAGACCTATTTATTTAAACCCAGAGTAGATGAGGCTAAAGACTTGAGCTGTGAGCGGGCGCGCCGCCTCACTGCAGCAGGGAGCCTAATCTGCAGGGTTTTCTTCCCATTTACGGGTTTTTTTTTGTTGTTGTGTATTTGTAAAATGAGGCTTCTGCTGGCAAAAGCAGGTTTTAGCGAGTGCGGCAGCTCTTTCAAGATCTAATAAGGCCCCAAAGGAGGGTGTGTTCTGGCAACACTTTCCTTCCCCCACCGGGGGCGCCCGATTCGGCTTGCCTCCTGCACTTGGGGCACCAGAAACCATCCGTCTTTCTTCCCATTAGCGGAATTACCGCCGTCACGTCTGCAAGGACGAGATGGGCCCTTTGGAACTGCCTTGGGGACAGAGGCGGGGGCGTCGGCCACGCAGTTTTGCTTAGACGGGATAGGAAAGAAAAAGAGAGAAAAACCAAACTCTCACAAATGGCTGGTTCCTTAGGTCTTAAGAGCCAGGGCCCAGGAGGAAAGAGGCGGCCGGGCGGGTCCAGTCCCGCTTCCTGCCCGCATTCCCGGGCAGGATGTGCCGTGATGCCTCTCAGAGGAGAGCGGACCGCACAAGAGATGGGGCCTGCGGTCGGAGATCTGGGATCCTGCCGGCAGACCCCTGTGTCAGGGAGCAAAGCAGTTGGGGCTGCAGGTTAGAAAGAATGTTCTGCCGTGGCTTGAACTGCTTCAGGATGTCAGGAGTGATGTCCTGATGGGCAGCCAGGGGGACGGGGCGGGGTGGGCCCAGCCTCTCTGTCCTCATCAGTAAAGGGAGGGACCATGAGCTCTGTGCCTTTTGAGTCTCCTTGGTTGGCTCTTGATACTTGGCTTTGGGGTGCAGCCAAGGCCCACAAAAGCCAAGGGTGAGCCTTGAAGCGAGAGGGAAAGCAGGATTGTAAAGCAGTCATGACCTTGCAGCATATTGAAGCATCCTTTGGCTCCCGGTGAGCTCAGAGCGAGCTGGGGGCCGTGTGTCCCTGGGGTGTGTTCAGGGGGGAAAGTCCTGCACCTAGCCAGGGGTGGAGCCTCCCCACCCTGCGCCCAGCACCCCCTCTGCCAAGGCCAGTTCTCTTAACGGTGCGTGATTCTTTATGTAGAATTGTCAGCTATCTTTTTCTAAGCGCCCCTCCTCTTATTGCTAATATTCCTTTGTCATCAGAGCACCCATCAGGGGTTTACATGTGCTATCATCAGCTAGTCTTCACCTTTAAACAGCTCCGTTTTATAAGGGAACCCCAGACTCAGAGAGGTAAAGGGACATACCCAAGGTCACACAGCAAGGATTTGAACCCAGATCTGTCTCCCCTGGGAGCTGCTGTGCTGATAACCTGGGAGGATCTGCAGGTTGGAGGGGGCATGCTGGGCAGAGCACTGGGCCTGTGAAGCAGGGGTTGTGGGAAACTGGAAGAGGCTCTCTGGAGCCAATGTGGCAGATGACAGGTGCCACCTGGGACCGGGGTCAGACAGGTAAGGAGGCCTTCGATGCTAAGCTCTGGAGTGATGGCTTTATCTGGCTGCTTCAAAGGCTAACGTGGTGTTTGTGGTGGCGGGTCTGGAAAACGGTTGGGCGAGGGTAGGTGCTAAGACCAGGAAGGGGTGAACAGGCAGCAGTGTGGACAACAGTGTGGACTGTCTCTGAGCCTCTCTGCTGCCCACGGCTGCAATCCCATCCCTTTGGCTCTACCCCAGCCCCCCACCTCCCCGCCTGCCACCCCAACCCTTCCTGCTGGGTGTCTGGCGGGAGGCCCCTCACCTCCGCACCCCAGCCTCCCTCACAGCTTTCTTGTGAAAGGCAAGGCCAACGCCTAGGACTTGCTGGGGACAACGTGAGAATAAATGATAAAATATGTAAAGCTTGCAGCACCGCTCTGGGAATGGGGGGGAGGTGCCATGGAGGTGTTATTTTCCCTAACTCCGATTTCTGCTTGTCATTTCTTTCCTTCCCGTCAGAGAAGCTGTTTTGATTCTGGGATATGAGAGAAGTCAGAGTTAATGCCAACGCACCAGCCAAGGGCCAGGCCCATTTAAGCTGTCTGTCCCTGACCACGTTCATTTCCCGATTTCCAGGCCATTTCATTGATTTGCAGGAACCCTGGTTCTAACCTACTTCCTAGGGACCCAATTGTGTTGTCACTGTGATTGAATTCTGATTCTCTCTCGATTGATTGATTAATTGATTGGTTGATTGATCTGGAGAAGTCAGAGGCAAAGCCATGAAAACAATCGGCTCATCCCCCCACCCCCTCCAAAGGGCCTAGCACCTGCTGGGGATTAGTCTGAATGTTTTTATGTTGAGTGGACAGATAAGGGTGAGGAGATAAATGTGTCACTTACTGGCTGGGTGACTTCATGTATCTAGGGTCTCATTTTTATCATCCCCAGACCCCATATTTCAGCTGGGAAGACTGAGATTCAGAGAGGTGGGGATTGTGGCCAAGACAGCCAGCAGAGAAACCTCAGGGCTGGTCTGCCCACGTGTGTGAACTTCCGCTCCCAGGAGAGCTCTGATCCATCTGCCTGGCCTTTCCTTCCAGACACCAAGCTCCTCCACAGCTGGATGCGGGCTGCCCACACCAGGTCCGCACTCCTGCTCCCGTGCCGGGGCCCCTCCGTCCTCTAAGCACCCCCTCCCCTCAGTGTTGGGCAGAGATGGGGCAGATGCACCTCCTGGGTGCACGCTCTGTTCACTTGAATTACACCATGTCATTGAACAGGCAAGCCTTTGATGTAGGTCTTCTCCCCATTTTCAGATCATGAAAGCAAGGCTCAGAGAGTTGAATGAAACTTAGCCAGGGTTTCCCAGCAAGTAAGTGACGGATCCCAGGTTCAAATTCGGGAAGGACAGTCACCTGCTGGCTGAAGAAGGGGTGGCTTTAACCCATTATTGTGGGCATGATGTCAGAGGCAGCGCTTTCACTCGCTGAAGAAGCAGGAAGTGTGCTGGGGTTGGGCAGGGTAGGGGGTTGCCCCTTGGTCCCCAGGAAATGTGGGGCCAGTTAGGGCGCCAAACCCACTTGGTCCCTGTGCATCCACCCCAGGCTGCCTCTTTCTGGCCTCAGTTGCTCTACCTGTGCAGTGGGAGGACAGGAGGACCTGGCCTGAGTGCCGATTACGTGCTAAGCAGCTTGCTGCACAGTCTGAATTAGTTGTCCCCGTGACCATGTGAAGCCATCATGTCCTCATTTACATGGCCTGACCCCCTCCTCGGCTATGCTTCCGTCACAGCGCTTGCTGCTGTGCAATGTCTGTATCTACCACTTGACCACTTGACCCCTCCAGGGGTGGGGGGATGGGTAGGACCTGTGCCTCAGACAGCCCTTGGCTTTGTGAGTTTCTCAAGAAATGCCTGGTGCGTGACGATGGGATGGAAAGGAAACTGAGGCCCGTAAAGCCCCGGTCAGTCCGGCGCCAGCTGGGGCCTCACTTGCTGACCGGCTCTCAGCCTAGAATTCCAGGTGCGCCTGTCTGTGTCCCCACAGGTTCACGCTGCCCAAAGAAACTTCCAGTCTGCACTTGTGGCTTTGGATCAGCTCTGAAAAAGCGTGTCCTGTGACCGCTCAAGGAATCTGGGCCTTTCGCCCAGAAAAGAGTATGTTTCCTGGCTTCCTGAGAACTGGGGCCCACCCTGCCCCTGGCCGGGGCATACAGAATGGGAGTGGGGGAGAGATGGACTCTGGCCCGGAAAGCAACGGCATCAGACCTTATCATCTGAGGTTGGCCGCCCTGTGCCGGAGACTGTCCCGGCAAGGCCACCTTGGCATGGCCGTTAAACCTAGCAGCCTAGGCAGAAATTTCTCCACTTCTGGGGTATCTTCTGCGAGGGAACTAGTGCTCTTGAGTTACTGGAAAAGAAGCATTCCTCACCGCTCATGCAAAGTTTTATCCCTTGGACGGCTCTCCCGGCACACCTCACGGGTTACCACGTGGCACACGTGGGTGCGACGTTCATGAAGCACGGGGTGACTGGCTTCCATTGGGTCATCAGGCCGCTGGGGCCAGATGTTTCGAAAAGCTCCTTCTGGAGTGCCTGGCATCTAGCCTCCCCCTCCGAGGCCGGGTGTGGGTTTATGAGGTGTCTTTGAAGAGAGCTGGAGTCATCCGGCCCGTGATGTCTGTACATTGAGTAATTTCACGATTTGGTTTTCTTTTCAAAAGAAGGATCTGTGCTTCTTTCTTTTTCCCCTGCTTTTTCCTTTGTATTTTCTTTTCCTTGGGACCCTCCCTCATTGAGTGACCTGCAACGCCTCCTCCCTGGGGTGGGAGATCACCCTGTCTGGAATGACCCACAGGTTAACTGGAGTATCCTGGGCAAATTTCCAAGAGGGAGAAAACCTTTTTTGTACATAGAGGAGAGCGGGAGAGGCCAGCCTCACTTCTCCTCAGCCAGGAGTGAATAAAAATAATCACTCCACAGGGCACACTGGCTTGAGTTTGCTGGTTCCCCAATGCCAGACCCAGGCCAGGCCTGGGGCTGTGTGAGATTTTCACCCATCTATAGTGAAATGAGAAAAACTTAAAGAAAGTTTTCTTATGTCAGGTGTCCTCTTGTGTGCTGGACAGTGATAATAGATGGGAATTTTACCATAGATGCTACCATAGATGCCAGAAAAAACATTGGCAACCTTACAAGGTCCATCTTCAAAATTTAGGGGAAATGTTACAGGCCTGTGAAATCCCCAGACCTGGGAGCCACATTTACTTCCCCTGCAGCCTGAGAAACAGAAGTGGAGCCTGGAGTCTTCCACAAAGTCTTCAGTGCCTGGGGAGGCTGGGGAGCTGGCAGCCTGTGAATGGTGGTCATGCTTGGGGGTGCGTTTCTCAGGGCCCCCATAACAAGTCACCCCAAACTGGGGGCTTACAACAACCACAGTTTACTCTCTCACGGTCCTGGGGCCAGAAGTCCAAAATCAAGGTGTTGGCAGGGGTTCGTTCCTTCCGGACATTCCGAGGAAGAGTATGTTTCACATCTCTCTCCTGGCTGCTGATGGCTGCCAGCAATGCTTAGCGCCCCTTGGCTTGTAGACCCATCACTCTAGTCTGTTCGTCTGTCATCACACGCCCTTCTTCCTGTGTGTCATTCTTCTTATTAAGACACCGGTCATTGGGTTTGGGCCACTCTAATCCTGTGTGACCTCATCTTCCACTCTCTACATCCACAAAGACCCTATTCTCAGGTAAGGCCCCGTTCCCACGATCCAGGTGGACACGAGTTTTGTGAGGACACGGTTCAGCCTGGGACAGAGACTTGAGGGCGGAGGAGGAAGGCCTGCCTGCATAGGGCGCTGCCAGGTGTTCATACTTCAGAGTGTCTGCTGCTGTTTGAGTTAAAACAGGGTCCCCAAGACGGGCCAGGGCCCCGCTGTTGCAGGCAGTGCCGCCAGCGCAGCCTCGGCCTGCTCTGTGGATAGAAGGTGGCCTGTGTGGCAGGAAGGAGGGATCTAGTCTCTTCTCTTCCTTCAGGGACCCTTATCTAGTTTGGCACTGTCTCTGAGGTCTAGCATCCCAGCCTGGACACTTCCTAGCCAGTCATCTTGCTCAAGCAAGTCCCAGGGCCTCTCTGGGCTCTGTGTCTCCCCCACCGTGAAATCAGAGTAATGATTCTAGCCCTGAACGATTAGGAGATGGCTGTGCGACTGAGAGGTTTATAACGCCCTTTCCTGCATTCTTCCAGTACCCAGCACTGAGCCTGGTACACAGTAGGTGCTCAGTAAAAACAAGCCAGACAAGAGAGCATATCTTGGGGCCTGGAATACACTTCACAGCACTCTTGAGATGTGGTCCTAACATAGTCCCTTGAGAGGTAAGTTCTGTAGCCATTTCCTTGCTCCTGTGCACAGACACAGTTACCTGAGCTGACCAGGGCAGGCATGGGGAGGTCCGGTGCGTGCAGGTAGCATTGGCAGAGGAAAGGGGCCGCTAAACGACATCTGGGGCTTTGATTCCTCACATGCTGCACTGAGTAAAACTATACCTGGGCTTGGTGCTGTGGGAGGCAGAGGAGTGTGCAGAAGAGCACTGGAAGGGAAGTCCGGCTTTGCAGCCCTCTGAGCCCAGATGTTCGCTGGCCCTCATCACTCCTGCTGAGCCTCCCTCTCTGCTGCGGACCTGAGGCCGCTGCTGTCATTTGGGTCTGTCCCACAACTGCTGCTAGACTTTCCTGGCCTTCAGGCCTTTGCACCTGCTGTACCCCCTGCCCCTGGTCCTCTGCTCAGAGATGCTTGCTGTTCTGAGACGGGACAGACGGACTGCACGTACCTTTCCCCGTGTTTCCACACCTGGGCATATGTAGCAGTGATCACACTGGGTTGTTGGTGTTGGTGTGAAACACCTATCTCTAAACAGGGAGCTGAAGACAGAGGCTGGTCCTAGTACACGTTTGAAAATTGAGTGAACAAATGATTGAAAGTCCTTGGACACTTCTCTGCTCCGTTCCTTGGTTTCCTGTCTTGAAGATGTTGGATGTGGGCTGGTGGGTGGGTTCCTTGGGGCCCTTCTAAGGTCTCTGGTGAGACGTGAACTCTCAAATGAGTGGATTCAGAGTTTCCTCTGCTTCCGGGAATAGAATGGGGGCGTGGCAATGGCACCCGTTTGGCTAACAGTTGCTACGGTATGAATGGGGCATGGGGGACTTTCTAGGTGCTCAGCACAGCATCCTCAGTTAATGGATACCGGTGTCTTTGAAAAGGCAGGACTCAGGCAGCATCGCTGGTTATTTTTTTTTTTTTTTAATTTTTTAATGTTTTATTTATTTGTGAGAGAGAGAGACAGCATGAGCAGGGGAGGGTCAGAGAGAGAGCAAGACACAGAATCTGAAGCAGGCTCCAGGCTAGCTGTCAGCACAGAGCCCGACACGGGGCTCAAACCCACGAGCTCTGAGATCATGACCTGAGCCGAAGTCGGACACTTAACCGACTGAGCCACCCAGGTGCCCCAGCCTCGCTGGTTATTTTAACTGCAGTTGGGCCAGCCCTTCCCCACCTGTCCCTCTGCAAGACTTATTCCCAGGCCTGTGGAGGGAAGGATGTGTGCAGGATTCTGTCTTCTTCCATGTCTGCCAGGGCTCCTCCTGATGGTGCATACGGGTTCTGCTGGGTCCATCCAGCTCCAGGCTGGCACGGATTTCAAACCTCCACCTCCACTGTCTCCCCGCTGTGCAAACTTCTATCTCTCTGAGACTTAGTCTCCTTACTTGCAAAACGGAGACAGTTATTCCCACCCCGTGGGAACGAGCAAGTGGACGGTGTGTGGCCTGGGGTGGAATCACATGATACGGTGGCTTTATCTTCTTAGCCTGAGTATTCCTCACGTTAGAGATCAGGGCACAACAGATCAGCAGTCTGTTTTCTGAGGCCAAAAAATGTCTGTCGTCTGAAGAATTTTGTTTTGGAAGGCAGGTTTTGGGTCAGAACCTTATTCTCCCAGGAATTTCACAGTTGAGCATCCCAGGCATGTTTTATAAGCTGGGTGACCACCCGAAGCCTTTGAGCCTTCCACGTGGATGTTCCCAGGTCAGGCTTTTCGGGAATCTCTTGCACAGCTGGGCTGCTGTCACGTCGGTAGCCGGTAGCGTCCTTTCCACAGAGAGGGCTCTGTCTGGCTATGAACAGACGTTTTTTTTCCCTCTTTCTTGGATGCCTGAATGGCAGTCTCCCTCCCGCGGTCCCAGAGGCCGACCTGAGTGTAAAACTCCAAAATGGACATCAGAGCAGGGCCGTCCATTCCTGCTCGGACTCCCGGCACCCAGCGAGGCTCAAAGAGGTGGGTCGATGGCTGCAGTGACCCAGGAGCCTCCTGAAGCCCCAGGCTGTGGTTAGAAAGGCCGCTGAGCAAACAGACGCGATCAGAGGTCACGGAAAAGACAGCCGCTCAGAGCAGCAGCCGAGATTGAGGAGGATGGCCCCGTGTCTTTGGAAGCAGGCCTGCGGGCATCCAAGCCCCAGATGCAAGCCCCCTGGAAGCAGGATGCCTGCTGGAGATCAGCAGGGTTGGGAGAACCCTGGGTGGGAGAACTCCAGGGTGAGTTCTGGAACCATACACCTTGCTCCAGATCCCAGCCCTTCCGCCAGTACAGTGTGCCTGACCTTTTCATGCCTCAGTTTCCCCCTTCTGTAAATGGAGATAATAATGTACCTATGAGGGGTGAATAGATTCACGTCACTTAAGTCCATTAGAACAAGGCTTGACGCATGGTAAACGAATAAGGGTAAACTGAGGTCCGGAAAGGGCAAGGGATTCATCTGTGGTCACTCAGCAAGTCACCGGGGCAGCCAGGCTGAAACTCATGATTTCTGGTCCCGTGGACATTTCCCTCCTCCCCCTTCACCCTCAGTCAGACTTTTTCAACTCTGCCTCTTGCAAAGGAAATCGCGTGACCCTTCAGCCCGCAAAAATTCAGACTGCACAGAATTTCGGAAACCTCTTTGGGCTGGCTGGGGGCCTTGCTGCAATTCTGTTCAGCTGCTAGTTCTTTTTTTCTCCCCCTCTTTTTTTTCTTTTAAAGCTCCAGAAGATTTCTCCTTTCTTGTCTCCCCAAATAGAAAAATTAACATTTTGGTAAAGGAGTTTGAAGACTTTGATCTCTACTGTGAATCCCTGAACCAACCCACCCACCCCCGTTCTTGGGCCTCTGTTTCCCCATCTCTGAAATGAGAAGTTTCCGTCCTTTGCAGGTTGATGGCCCCCACCTGCCAGCCCGTGATTGCTCTGGGGACAGGCGGGCCACTAGGTACCACCCGAATTCAGGTCTGTGCTGACGGTCGTGTGAGCACTGACTGAGCAAAAGCTGGTGGTACATCCTTCTAGGAAGTGAGGTGAAGCCCACCATGATGCCACCCACTTCTGCCCACCTCCTGGTTGCAAAGGTTATTTGAGTCATTAGAGTTGCCTGTGTTTTTTTCTCACTCTCCTGCTTCAGCAAAATGCTCTGCAGTCCCTCTGGGCTGAGCCCAGGGTAGCCAGGAGCGTCACATCTGTAGGCCTCCGGGGTGTCAGAACTGAGGGGCTTGGTGGCTTCCTGATCTCTGCTGGGGACCCCAGCCCCGAGCCCTGGATGCTGCCAGCCTGGGGTCACCCCTCTGAACTTAACTCTCCTCACCTGTGAAATGGGCAGATGAGCCCTGCCCAGCAGGGGAGAGAGCAAGCCCAGGATAGCTGGATCAGAGCCCTGCGCCATCTCATCCCCTCTTCCTTCCCACCCACTAGGCTGTGGCTTACCTGGGACCCAGCCGCAGCATAGGAGGCATTGATACGCCTGCATCCTCTCTGGCTGTGGCAGCCCAGGACACTTGGCCAAGCCAGGAAGCCTGGAGACAGCTGCTGGCCCATCAGGGCCAACAGCAGCCTAAGTGCAGCCCTTTCAGCGTTTTGACTGAGATCCTGGGGCCCAGAAGGGGAGGGCCTGGAGCAGGGAGGCAGTGGGGCCAAGACGGGCAGCCAGGACACTGGGCCGGTGCCACCTCACCCCCTAGTCCTCCTCTCTTCTATGCGTGGTCACTCTGAGGTCAGCCTGGCAGCATCAGGGGCCCGGCCCAGCTGAGCCTGGGAATTCAGAGACAGGTGCCATGGTGGAGCTGGAGCAGGAGGCAGTGGATTCAAGGCTGAGCCCCACCTTGCCACCCCCTTACAGGGACCTCAGGCAAGTCATGCCCACCCGGAGCCCCCCTCTCAAACGTGCTGCTCTGCCCGCCTCTCCAGCTTGCCATGCGGTATGGTATGGATATAAATCCCTCTGCAGACATTCAAGAACTGTCTGGACGTGAAGAACATAGTATTTATCACCCCCAGGGGCATTTACATACCCCCCTCTCTCAGTGTCTGGTACGGAGTAGGTGCTCCGTAAGTGCTGAATGAATAAGTGACAAAAGTTACTATTTATTAGGTGCCTGATACATATCAGACACCACACAGGGGGGTTCCCATAAGGTGCTCTAAGCCTCTCAGCAGCCCTGGGAATTTAGGTATGTCCCCATTTTACTGATAAGAAGAAAGCTGAGGCTCAAAAAGAGAAATTATTTATCTGGGGTCACACGGCAAGTGGTTGAGGAAGTTAGGGTTCACGCCTGACTCTGAAGCTCCTGTATCCCACAGTGGCCCACTGGGCCCCCCCCAAGCCCGCTGCTACGTGTTTAACAAACAGCTCCCTGGGAGGGGGCACTTGTCCAGAGCCCTGACTTGTAATGTTTGCCAGATTCCTTGGTGTAAATCTTCCTCCCGTGTTTGATTTCAAGCAATCGAAGTGATAGCAACTGTCTGTCAGAATCCCTGAGAATGCAGCAAGCCGCCCTCCCGAGCCAGCCAGCGGCTCCAGCGCCCCTCTGCACCCTCCCCTGTGCGTGCCCGAGGCCACGGAGTTAGGAGTGTCCCCGGCCCGGGGCCGCAGACTGGAGCCAAGCAGCTGGCTTCGGGGTGTATGTGTGTGTGTGTGGGGGGGTAATACGTGTGCCTCGGACACATCCCCAGCCCTGTCCCACTAGAGCCCTCACAGCTCCTTGGGGTCTCGGTGTCACACACAGACTTGGGCGGGATGGATGAGACCCGGTACCATCACTGCAGTATTAAGGCCCGCCGGCCCCACCGTGTGCGATATTCCTGCCAGGCCCGGAGCAGAGCCCTGTAAACGCCAGGATATAATGGACAATAAAAGTCGCTGGAAAATAGTGAGTCTCCTAGGACCACCGGCGTCCCTGCCACACGCCGCCTGCCAGAACCGCGAGCCCTGTGATCATGAGGCACGATCGTCATGTAAATATATAGGGTCTCTTGCCAGCCGCGGGCCAAGATTTATTTTATTGAGACAGTTGGGGGAGGGGGGCTGCTCAGGTTCATCGTCCTGGTAACTTTGTGAAACGCTTTGCCATCACTTCCCAGCTTCTGAGGGAATGTGGCAGGAGCTAGCGCAGCCTCGCCCACGTTTCCAGTAAGGGGGGATCCCCCAGAGGCCACATTGGCCCAAGGACCTGGCTGGCCGTGAGACTGGGGTCCCCTAGAGAATGAGGACTGGCCTTATTGAGAACAGCTGGTTTGCAGAGCGAGCTGGCGGAGAGATTTGCTGTTGGATCAGCACTGTTCTTTTCACGATGATAATGGTAATCGTGATAGCTGCAGCCACGTTTATTGAGCTCCTGTGTATGCCAGACCCCCGATAGTCCTAGGCTGGTATTTTGCCTGCACATCCTCGCTTAACAGCCCTGAGAGGTGGGTCCTCCCCAGACCCCTGTTTATAGAAGAGGGAATGACAAAGAGGTGACCCGTACTGGCCTGGAACTCGTGTGACTGGACAGAGGCAGCACAGGATTTGAACTTGAGGCTCTCTGACTCCAGAGCCTGTGCTGGGGGCTGCCTCCTGACTACCTGGCCTTCTGGTCCCAGGGGGACCAAGGGTCACCACCTCCCTGAAGCCCTCTTAACTGGTTCAAGTTAGAAGCAGTGGCCCCTTTTGTGATTTTTGCAACACAGATAAGCACTTTGCTCTGCCCCCCCCCCCCACATTTGCCTTTTTCCCTGAGGGCAGGGACCCATTCTGTACACTGCAGGGAGTGTCCAGGTGAGGATGCAATTTTCATCCAGGGTCCGCCTCTCTCCAGCTGGGATGCCTCTGGCAGGTCACATGACCTCTGGGCCTCGGTTCTCCCAACTGTCAGGTGGATGCACTGTCTGCCGTGCAGGGTTATTTTGTGAGCACACGAGCTGCTCGAGCGTGTGCAGCACTCGCTCCCGAAGGACCTGGCCTAGCATGTGGCACTTAGGGGGGACTCTGCGTGATGCCCCCACATATGTACCTCACCTCCATGGTTGTGTGTCTGGGAGCCTGGGGGACATCAGAGCCTTGTCCCCATCTGCTGTGGCTTGTCGTGAGCGGTGAAGGGCCGTGTTGAGGGAGCTTCTGGAAGTCCGAAGCCAGACAGCGCAGCCCCTCAGCAATTCCAGACCCAGAAGATCGGGTTTTCCTCCCAGGATTGCGTGCCTGATAGATGCAGGATCCCTGAGCTCGGCCGTGGGGCCTCCTACAACGCATCAGCACAGAAAGAGCCCCCCGAGTGTGGAGCTAACCCACTGTGTTGTAGGTGGGGAACTGAGGCCCAGACACAGGCTGTGGCTTCCCCAAGGCCATGCAGTCCTGGGAGAGCCCCAGGCCCTGAGGTCCCCCACAGCCATCATGCCACACACCACAGCTCAGAGCAGAAATCACCTGCATGGGTTACAAATGGCCTTGCACTTCCCAGGCCCTGCTTGGGTCAGCGAGGGGAGGAATCACGACCCAGGAAGGTGCAGGAACCTCACGTGCCCCAGAAGGTGTGGCCCCAGAAGCTATGATTGCCTGTTGGACCTGCCGGGTGGCAGACTGGGTGGAGAAGTGGAGCTTAGCCTCGTGGACATGGTGCTGGGGCCACGTGGTAGCTCGGGAGGCCCTGCCGCTGATGGAGGGGCTGGTGCACCTGTCTGCGCCCCTCGGCACTGCTCCTCCCTCTCTTCCATGTCCCAGATGGATGGGTGGGGGGAGAGCGTGACCAGCAGTGAATGTGAGTGTTCAGGGGCACAGGGGCTGAGCAGAGCTGAGCTAGACTTCTGGAAGTTTCTCACCACTTCAGGCCCAGGAGGAAGAGGAAAGCTCCCTAGGGTTGGCTCACATGGTGTGAACCTGTTTTCCCCGGGCGCTGTGCTGTGTCCCGAGGGACAGGAGCACGCTTGCCCCTCAGAAGCAGCTCTCTGCCCTGGAGAGAATTCCTCTCCAGCAGACAGGAAACCAGAAGCAGAAGAAAAACAATGTTTAGTCAGAGAGTGCTCAACTTGGGGACCTGTCTGGAGCTTCCTCTGTGAGTCAAGGCCGAGGACACCCCCATAGCGAGGTCGTGGAGGACGGTCCTTGGGTGCGGCACGCACCAGGGCCTGGGTGCGGAGTCTACCCTGCAGGCCTATGGAAGGCTGGCCTGGGCCCAGCAGCGCCCACCCAGGGGGCCAGCACCTGGCATATGCCCGACAGTTGGGCCCGGCCGGCGGGGAAGGTATGCTGGCAGGTGGCCGAGCCGCGGTGCCAGGATCTGGCTCGGTGTGTCCTCTGGGGCCTCAGCTGCCATATGCCTGTGTCAGTCCCAGCGGTCGAGCTGCAGATGGGGCGTTGGTGGGGGGGTGGTTTGCCCAGAGGGTAGAGGTGGCCCTTGTCTGGAGGAGGAGGCAGGTGCGGGCCACAGGGGTCCTTTTCGGAGATGTGGGCTGGGCCTGCCCGGAGCCTTCCCTGTGTTCACATCTGTGCGGGTCCGCCCACCTCCGTGCCTTTGATCGCACTGTGTCCCTTCCCCTCTGCTCCTAAACCTGCCCATCCATCTAGGCCACCTCAGACTCTACCTGTCGTAGAAAGCTGTCGGTGACTGTGCCTGGCCCAAAGTGAGAATGCGTCAGTCCTTTTCCTGGGGGCACTTTTCCTGTTCTTCTCTGGCGTCTGTGTTTGGGGGTTCTCTCCTGGGGAGACTGTAAAGGCAGCGGGGCTTTGAGTCACCTCAGGGTTACCGGCCACCAGTCCAGACCCTGCACACAGAGAGCAGCTGGGAAGACGTATGGAGGGAGGAGGGACAGGGACACGCTGAGTCCTCAGCTCCAGGATCCACTGCCCTGTGGGGAGAGTAGGGGTCCTGAATAAGGAGGTAATAATAGTCAATAGTAACTCCATGGACTGGGTGTCTGTTACGTGCTGGGCCCATGGCTAAGTACTTTTGATTCACGTGATATCACGGCCCCGCCAGCAGCCCAGGGTGGTAACACTGGGGCACGCGCAGCTGGGGCGCGGCAGTGCCAGGACCCCAAAGCAGGGCTGCCTCCCACCAAGGCTCTCCTCTCTCAGGCAGCAAACACCTTTGTCTCAGCTTACAAAGGAAGAGACTAGAAAGGGTTAGGCTTTTCAAGGGACAGCAAGAACTTTTGTACTTCTTAGCATTCGCTGGGGCCCGGCAGGGATGGGTGGGGATGGCGTGCAAGGGACAAGGGGAGGGTCACCTTGTCCCTCCCAAAGCCCAGGCTGGTTTAATCCTGCCACCTGCTGTCAGTGTGCCTGGCTCTGGGTTGGGGGAAAGGGGTTCATAAAGAGCCCGGAGAGCACATCCCTTTGTCTGGGCAGTGTGGGCTGTGGAATGGGTTAGGGACGCTGGGTCCTGGCCACATGCTGCCCCTGCTGTGCTCACAGCCCTAGCGAGCTTCTTGTCCCCCAGCCTCAGTTTCCTGGAAGGTGAAAATGGGGGAGCAGGACTGGGCGACCCCAGAGTACATTCTGATTGCATTCCCAGCCTGCTGGCTGGGGGCACACCTGATCGTTTTCCTAGACTGGTGGCCGCTGCCGTCAGATTCCAGTCCCTGGTGAGCATAGGGCTCCCTGGTGGCCGTGACAAGTTCCACTCACCACAGAGGTGGCAGTGGAGTTATTTTTGGAACAGCGCGTGGTGGGGGAGTTTCCTTTTGGCAGTGACTGGAGATGGGAGTCTTGGGCAGGGGAAGTCCCGTACCGAGACAGGGCCAGCCCCCCTTCCCTCACCCGCCCTGGCACAGAGAGGCCTCCCAGATGCCCGGAGGCCCCTGCATCGCACATATCCACCCTCGCCCTGGAGCTGAGCAGCACCCCTCCCAAGCCTCTCAGGAGCCACTCTGCAAGGTACTGGCCTTTGCCCTGCCTCTGGCTGCGGGGAACCCCTCACTCCTTCCTGCTGCCCCCTTTGCCCCGAGGGTGTGCCCAGCAAGTGGCAGGGAGGCAGGCAGGGGAGACTCCTGGGGCCCCTGCCCTGGCCGTACCTCTGCCACTGCCGCTCCCTCGATCCTCGGCCTGGTGGGGGCTGCCGGCGGGTCAGTGCCATCACCAGCCTGGCATGACCTTTGTCGCCACCCAGCTTGGGGTGAGGGCAGTTGCCAACACCAGGCTTCATGCTGAGTGATCGCAGGCTCTGCCGGAGCCCCTGAGGTGATGAGGGGGGCAGAGAAAAGAAACTTTTATTTCTCCGGGGTGAAGTTGGGCTGCCTGGGCTCGTTTCCGGTGTCTGAGCAGTGAGTTCTCCACAGAAGATTCTCCTGCCAGGAGTAGCCATTGCTTCAGACCTTAAAATGGGGGCAGGAGAGCAAATTAGGGGAGGCAAGGGGTTCAAGAACGTCCCGTGTGTGGAGGCCACTGGGCGGGATTATGGTTGTTCCCAGGTTACACTTTTCACAAACACTGAAGCCGGGGGCTGTCCCCCTGGGTTTCCTCCTTTGGTTATTGGTTGTCGGCAGTGGCTATGGTCTGAGACAGGATATGGGGGTAGAGGAATTTCTCCCTGGGATGAGCTGGCCTCAGGACCTCAGGCTTCTCCTTCCTGGCCTCCTGTGTTTACGGACTAGATCAGCAGCCGTTTACCTGGCCCTCCCTTTGTGGTCTGCTGGGGCTGCAGAGGTGAGTGGTTTGGTCTCTACCTTCAAGGAAATCTTCATCTGGGGAGAGAAAAGCATGTGGACAAGGAGGGACAAAGGCTGTGGAACCAGGGAGTAACCGACTGGGGGAGTCCAGGAAGTCTGCCTGGAGGAGGTACCCCAGGTTGGGTTCTGAAGCAGGAGCCAGGTTTGCCTGGAGGCAGTTCATGCCAAGGAGAGGGAACAGTCTGCAGAGGCCTTGAGGAGAGATTGAGTTCGTTTATCTAAAGACCAGGGGCCCTTGGGATGGTGGGATTGGCTAAGGGGTTTGAGCTCCTAGCAGAATGAGAGCCCAGCTTCCTGCCAGCTCCGAGGTGATCTCCACGGATTGTTCCAAGCAAATGAGATTAAAACCGGGACTTTGGAGAGAGTTAGGTCTAGGTGCAAACACAGGGCTTGCCATCCTGCTAAAGGCATGGGCTTGCCGGGTCGCTTCTCTGTGCCTTGGTTTCTTCTTCTGTAAAATGGGGTCATTGCAGACCTCACGGCAGGAATGTGCTGAGACGCTGCATCGGCATAGTGGGTGGGATGCGGCATGGCCTTCACCAGGTCCTGGAGCCAAAGGCCCTTCCTGGACAGAAACCAACTGCCTTGTTACTCCTTTAACTGAAAGATGAGATGTGTACCACCCTTATATTTCCCCTCCAGAATCGGGTTTTATTAAACAAGCAGGAGGAAATGAAAGGTGATTAGGAACCTTCTCAATTTTAAAAAGGCTCTGGGAAGCCGTGCAGTGTGAGGGGAGGTCTGCTCTGAGTGGCTTGGTGACTCCTGTCTGATCTGAGATGGTGGGGACCCTGCGCATGAAGGCACACGTTTCTTGCTTGGGTGTCAGGGCCGTGGGAGGAACTCCCGGCTTCCCCACCCCGACTGGTCATAAGCATATTCAGCCAGCTCCCTGTCAGGCCCTGGGCAAGACGCTGACGGTGTAGCGATGACCACAGAGGTGGGTTTCCTGCTTGAAAGGCCAGCAGAGGAGGAAGAGAGGGTGACCAAGAAAGCAGTTAGACACCAGCAGATGGGGAAGGGGGGTAGCACCCCACTGCCCTGCATGCCCATTCTTCAGGCTCTGACTGTTTCCTCTTTATGGAAGGAGACATCCAAGGCAAGACTTTACCAAGACCCCCCCCCGCCCCCCCCGGAAGTGCTGAGTCTGAGTAGGACCCAGGATCTGGTTCTGAGGCATGAGTGGGACTTTGGCATGCGGGTATGTGACTGGGAAGGGAGGCCCTCCTGTTAGGGGGCCTGGGGTGGGGTGGAGGAGCTGGGAAATGCAGGGCAGGCTCGTGCTGCTGGGCAGAGCTTGGAATGCTGTGTCCGGGCATTGTCCTGGGGGGCTGTGGGTGGGACGCAGCAGGCAGACAGGGATCTGTGTGTTCAGGGCAGGGGAGGGAACCTTCCCGTTGTGGGCTGGAGGTTCGGTTATCAGGCAGGAGGCCCTGCCACCCTAGCAGGACGAGGCTGGTTGTAGTCCCGTGTCTTAAGAGAAGACGGTCTTCTTCCGGTCCTGGAGCCGAGGCATCTGAACTGCGTGTGTGGCTTTGGGGCTGGGGGGTGAGGGGACATAGAACCGGTCAGGAAACCAGACACCATCTCTGGCTCATCTCCTTTGGCTCCCAGGCCCCCATGACTCTGGCCTGAGATTGGCTGCTTCCTGTCAAATGATGAATGGGTAACGTCTGCTTCTCCCCAGACCAGAAGAGAAGTGAGGCCAGGGTGGGGGAAGGACGCAGCAGCCAGAGCCACACCTCTGGGCCAGAATTCACTCCCATTCATTCATTCATGCATTCGTTCATTCATTCATTCACTCTCCCAAGGCAGCACAGACTAGGGAGTCAGACAGACTTGGTTTCAAGTGTCAGTTCTGCGTATTGCCTGCTGTGTGACCTTGGGCTCATCACTTAGCCAGTCTGAACTTGTGTGTTCTCTTCTGCACAATGCAGATCATAGCAGCCGCCACCTCGGGTTGCTATAAGGGGGCAAGGTATGTGCAGCACATGCCGCGTGCAAACACAGTGCATGTTAGTGGCGGCCATTCCTGTGTTCTCCCCACCAGCCAGTCTGCATGGGGAGGACATTCCTTATGGCCCCAGACCTTGTCCTGGGACATGAAGTCAGTGGAGTGCCTTTGGTTGCTCACAGCCTTTCTGGTCTGAGAAGCACGTTTAACTGGCAGCATTCTCTTATAGGTAGACTCCAGCAAGGGCTGTTTCTCCTCAGAGCCTCAGTTTCCTCATCTGCAAAATGGGGGTAATGGCACCTCTTGGGCTTCTTGGGAGCCATTCAGATCACTCAGCTCAGGGGAGGAACTTGAAGTGGATGTTCTGGCGCTGAAGCTGGTCCGGCCATGACCCCACCAGTGGCTGGTCACTGTGAGCTGCCACGGTTCCTGGCTGGGCCTCAGAGGCAGTCTGCCAGCCTGGGAGCCACGTTGACCTTCACTGCTTCCACCTCCGAATGAGGGGCAGTGACACCCCTGCTTTAGTTGACAGACCCAGATCGTGGCCGGACTCAGAACCTCATGGTCATCAGGACCCTGACCTGCACGCCCATGTTTTGACAAGGGCAGGCAGGACATGCTGTTTCTACCTCAGGTCTTGGGAACAAAGTGGGGTATAAACAAATACCTGCGCCCACACAGTATAGGAATGCAGTACCTTGAGACCCTAATACACAGACCCTCACATGCACAGACCCCCAAACCCGCCCCAAGCTGGGCCCTTCCCTGGAGCCTTCCTGAGCCACCTGGAGTCTTGAGTCATCTTCCATGGGGAGGGCAAGGGCCTCAGTGAGCTGCCAGCCTCCACGAGGTGCGGCATTTGGCAGTAGGGAAAGGACAGACACGACTCCTCTAGATGAAGTTTCCAGAGATTGGGAGGCAAGGTCAGGGTGACAGTCTTGGTCAGAGAGGCCACTGGAGAAACCTCACTGGCCAGCTCAGGAGCCGTTCCTTCCAGGCAGTGCCCAGATGAAACCTGGCACCACATTAGGAAGAGCCTTGTCTGAAGTCCAGGGCTGGGAGGAGAGTGTCGGGGGGCTTTGCAAAGGTAGCCGGGGTTCACGTGAGTGATGAAAGCATTCATTCCAGTGTGATCCCAAGGAGGACATGCAGTGAGGCAGATCTAGCAAGATCCGGGGGCCAACAGCCCCAGCTCTGTCACTTACTGGCTGTGTGACCCCGGGCAAGTCCCTACCCATCTCTGAGCACCAGTTTCTGTGCCTGTCACATGGAGGTGATCACTTAGCCCTCCGTTGCCCAGTGAGGATTAGCGATAATGATCTTGGTTGCAACTAGCGTCTCAGAAGGCCTTCACCTGTGTCAGGCTCTGCCGAAGGGGTTTACATCTGGTCACCCAAAGAGGAACATCTTACTATTAGCCCCATTTTCCAGATGAGGAAACTGAGACACTGCATGGTTAAATGAAACCAGGCCAGGATTCGAACCTAGTCAGTTGGGCTCGCAGCAGGCCTTGCTTAAACCCCTTGGACGCATCCTGATGTGGTCCCTGGGCACCTGTAGACATGCACACGTTGAGAACCCAGGCCGGGAGCCACACTGCACATCCTCACTGCCTGGGAAATGCAGGGCCCTTGCTTCCTGTAGAAGAAAGGCCCTTTTAGGTGGCCCTCAGTGTGGCCTGTGCCTGGGTCTCACATTCCGTGGAGTTTTGGCCCCTGACTTGGGCTTTGGCTGCCTGGGCCTCATTGTTCTGCCACTTGGCGGGAGCGGCCGGGCGCAGGCAGCCAGTTTGCTCCCGCTGCTACCCAGAGATGCCCATGTATGCTGGGGGAACTTCCCTGCTCTCTGTGTCTGTGTGCCTTGGTCTTTCTGCATCTACACTCCCTAAGAAGCAGTTTTTGGCAGGAATTTCCAGGGTAAAGGGCTTGGGTTTCCACTGAGGTATCCACAGACAGAAGGCAAAATCTCTGAAATCCAACACCCCTGGAGAGCGAGAGGCAGTGGCTGTCTTGGACCTGGGAAGGGCTTTGGAGTCTCCCCATGCAGCTTACTAGCCACATGACCTTGAACCTCCCCTCTCTGAGCCTGTGTCCTCATCTATAAAATGGGTCTCCCAACCGCCCCAGGATGCAAGGGAAAGATCTGGGCCGCTGGAAAGAACTGACGGTTCTTTTCAGAGAAACTTCCATGCCTTTCTCCCAACCATCCCCTCTTCCATTTCCCTCGCTCCTTCCCACTCCTTCTGTCCTCCCCCTTCCTCCTCCTCTCCTCCTCACCTCTCCCCTCCCCCCTTCCCTCTTCCCTCCTTCCCTATGTCGTGTCCCCCACCGCCGTGACACTTGGGGATCTGACTAGCACACTCCTCCTTGGCCGCTTCTTTCCTAGAACAAAGCCCCTCTTCCTCACTGGGGAGGACGTGGGGCCGCCCTTCCATTAGGTTCTGGACAGAACAGCTCGGAGGGGCAGTAATTTACCAAAGCTCCAGGGGGTTGGCAGAAAAGACAGCTCTGCTGTCACCATGGTGCTGTCCCAGAGGGCGTGGACTCTGGGGGGCTCCTGTCCTTGCGACCCCTGTGGGGGGAAATGGCCCCTCATGGCCCTGCAGCCTCGGGATCACCCCTGCCCACTCAGCACAGGTCCTGTTTTTGAGGGGAGTGTTTGTTCAGTGGGGAGATGATGTAGGAAGTGCTCAACTTTGTACGTAACAAAGAAAGATAGTGAATTGCCACTAAGAGCATGTGAGGAGTGCAGCGTGGTGGTTTTAGGCAGTGATGCCACCATGGGTTTGAGTCCTGGCTCCACTGCCGTGGATCTGGGAAAATCTCTTGACCTTCTTGTGCCTCAGTTTCCTTTTCTGTAAAATGGGTCAATAATAGACCCTGTCTCATGGAGTTGTTAAAATGAGGTGGGCTAAGAGGTGAAGTGAATGGAGCAAGGCCTGGCATAAAAATGGCACATAATCGTTGACTTATCACTGTTATTACTGTTATTTCTGATGAGGCCAGGGACCCCTGGACGGTGCTCCCGGAGTCCTGTGTGAGGCCTGGGGTCTCCCGAGAAGCCCTGTGCAGTCTGCTGGCTCTGGGTGCAGGTGTTGGGAGTGCACACAGGGGGAGTGACCTGGGCAGACACCTGCTAAGCTTCTGCCCGGCATGATGGCCAGGCTCCCAGCTGGTGAGTGACAGTGTTGAGATACAAATCCAGGCCCATCAGCCCCCAGAGGCTGGGTGGAGTGGGATAAGGGGAAGGAGACCCAGAGTCAGCAGGTGCGTGGGTGGGCCTGGCCTCTAGGCCACTCTGGCACCTTCTGAGATAAAGACAGAACCTTCTTGCTGAAGACAGTTCTTCTCCAACCTTTCCCTGGAGGTCTCCCTAAGGGCAGAGGACCGTGAACATGTCACCCTGAGGGGTCTGGGGGTGCAGCCCGAAGCAGCCGCAGAGCCCGCAGGAGTCTCCGGTTTTATCTTAAAATGCATGTGCATTTTACATGCTGTTGCCTCCAAATCCGGTTTGTTGTCGCACACATTTCCCCCCTGAGTAACAGCGCTGCCTCGGGAAGCTGCTCGTGTTTGTCTGTTTATCCTGGGGCTTTCCCTCCTGGTCCTCACCCTGTCGCCCTGGGGGCATGCGCTGGGGTGCAGGGGCTCAGGCACAGATGGTCGGGAGATGTGGCCCACACGGAGCGGGGCTGGGTGAGCAGGGCACCGACAGGGGACCCAGGTGGGAGGTGAGTACCCACTGGGCCAGATGCAGGGGGTATGGTGGGGGGAGAGGCCCCAGAGGTACAGACACTCCCACAGTGCCCTCTACCCCTGCTGCCTATTTGAGATAAGAGAAAAAGAGAGTAAGATCTGTCACATAAAATGCCATGTTTGTGGGTCAGACCTGGTTCGTCTTGGCAGCTTCACAGCCAGAAGATAGCACGGGCCCATGCTTTGGCAGGACGCAGCCCCCACCCTGCACGCCCTCTCCGCTGCTGAGGGCTCCCCCTGCTAGCCTGAGTTGGGTGCCTCGATTTTTGCCGTCTATTTGGTGTTCTGGAGAGCAGCTTTCTCCCCAAAACCACTGAGCAAACGTGAGCGGGAGGAGCTGGGCCCGTCCGGAGGGCACAAAGGAATCCTGGGCTCTGGACCCCAGCAAGCCAGGCCAGTGAGCGGGTTCTAGACTGGCTGGGGGTCCCTCGAGGGGCAGAGCTGAGGAGGCAGGGCTGGTGAGTCAAGCTAAGTGGGTCATTTAGGGCTTGGCGGACATCCTTTGATAGATCAAAAGGCCTCACAGACATCCCTCAGCCTGGGAGGGCTGGATGCCACCCACTGTGGCTGGAAAAACCTAGGCGGGGAGGAAGGAAGAGATTCCCTGCCCGCTGCCCAGACACCCCGTTAATGGGGGCGTGTGTTTACTTAGGATGTGTACCACAGCTAGCTGAGCCTCTAGACCAGGGGAAGGCCCTCCGTTTGGGATGTGGCTGGTACAGATGACCAGGTTCAAGATTGAGAGAGACAGAGTCCATCCAGGGAGAAAAAGCAGACCCTGAAAGGGCTGAGGGGGGGAAACGCATAAGGGAGTGGGGGAGACAGACAACCCCCCCCCCCCGGCCCCACCCAGGGCTCTGGCATGCGGGTTATACCTCAGAGTATCCTGACCTGAGGCAAGGGCAGTGACTTTCATCTGGACCCCCTTGGTCATTGACTGATGTTATCAATTCCTGGCTTTCCAGAGGATATAGATGATACTGCTCCAGTAGCCTGGGCCAGTCCTCACGGCTTCTATTTGGGATGTGTCGAGTCCATGGGAGAGCCAGGGCGGGGTCTGGTAGAAGTAGCAGCAGCCAGATAAGGGGGCCATCACCTTATGCCTACAGTATGGCAGGTGCCTCCTGGGCGTCAGCCCCTTTCATCCTCCATGGGCCTGTGGGCACCCAGGCCTGACCCTGGACACAAGGTGCTGCAGAAATGCCTGTGGGTGGAGGAAAGGCTTTCATCCCAAGGAGAGCTTTTTCCTTTGCATCCAGGAAGCTCCTGGTAGCCAGATGCTGGCTCTCCCCTCCGGCTGTACAGATGCTTCTGTGTGCTTCTGCCTTGGTCCCTGCCCTCAAGGCAGGCCTCTGCTAGGGGCGGCTGGCCGAGGCTGCCTGTGACCCCGAGGGTGGAAGTGATATTGGGAGTGATTCTTAGAGGGCATTTAGCGCCAGCCTGGGCACCTAGCGGGTGCTTACTCAGGAGCAGCTTCGGTAGCTAGTGTCCTTGACTCTCCTGGAGGCCTCTGACGTGGCGGCCCCTCCCCTGGGGATAGAAGGAGCTGCTCCCCTGTGCAGAGGGCTCTGCGCCTGCCCTGAGGTTTATGCAGCACTGTGAGGGCCCCCGCGGCCTTGGCCTTCCCAGTGTTTTGTGCACTGGGACCCGGCGAGGATGGAGAGGCTGGGTCCTTCTTATAGCTGCTGCATGTAGTCTTGCCCACGGTCTCTCCACGCAGGCTGCCAACCTGGGTTTTTGTGGGGGTGATAATGGGACAGGGCTTTGTACCTGTCTCCCAGGAGGCATGGGGTGGACAGTAATGTGGAAGAACAAGGCTTTGGAGCCTAGCACTTGTGGATTGAGTCTGGCACATCCTTGGCTGGCTGGGGGGCCACCTTTAGACCTTTCCCTGCACAGAGCCTGTTTCCCTCTCCCCTTATCCAGTGGGGGGATAGTCAGACAGGATCATGGAGGGAAAGTGTGTCATGTGGGGTATGGAGTCCTAACCCAGGCACTGCTGAGCTGGGTGCCTGCCCTGTACCTAGGCTGGTTTATCTGCAAGATGTGAAGTCTGACAATCCCGCCTACCCCCTGTGTCGTCCAGAGGAGAGAGTGAACAGGCGTGTGTATAAAGAAAGCCCTCGTTTTCTTTTGCAGCCCGTGCCTTGTGAGGCTGGCATGCAGGATGGCCGGACAACCCAGCCACATGCCCCACGGAGGGAGCCCGAACAGCCTCTGCCACACGCCGGGGCCCGCACACCCTCCTGACCCACAGGTGAGGCCGTTTCCTTCATCTGCAGAACACTGGGGATTCACCGAGCCCCTGAGGCTGCTTCATCCCAGCCGCTTGCTGAGGCCCCTCGGCAGCCACCCAGGGGCAGGAGTGGAGCACGCTTCCTGCAGGCTCAGCCCTTGTTTCCGTCAGCAGCACTCCGAGAAGCCTCTTCTGTGCCCGAGTCTGGTCTGTCCCTGGGATTTCCTGCAACAGCTTTATCTCAGTGGGGGCCGTGCTGGGTAGGAAGGCCATGTCGTGGAGGCCCCAGGAGATAGTGAGGGGCTCAGGAAGGGACGGCATGGGCGCAGGGTCAGAAAGTACTTCTTCACCCTGCACTGAAGTCAGCCACCCTTTTTGGATTTAGCTGTGTTCTGGCCCCTCTTCATTCAGCCTCTTGGTCTAGAACCAGCAAAGCGCCAGGCCATCGGCTTCCCTCCACCTGCCTTGGCCTGGATGCGGATCCTGGGAGAGCCAGGCAGCCACACACCCCCTGGCTTTGTGTATGCTGTTCCCCTGGGCCTGGAGGGCCCTCCCCGACTCCTCCTCCAGGCCTCTGTCCAAATGCTGCTGCTTCTAGGCAGCCTTCTGGCTCCGCCCCACTCCTTCCTCTGTGCTGCACAGGCACTGGGTCATGGCCATGGCACCCTGGGGGGAGCTGGAGCTGGTGCCAGAGTCTGTCTCCCTTCCTAAACAGAGGATCTTTTAGGGCCGAGGTGTCACGGGTCACATCCTCCCATGCCAGAGGAGCCCCTCGGTGCCTGCTGACTGACTGAACTGCAGATGCATGTACAGCCCTGCCTGGCCAGGTCTGCTCCTAGGAAGCCATGGCCTCATGGGAGAGAAAGATAAGATGCTGAGCAGAAGAAACTCAGGGGCCCATGGAGCTCAAAAAAGGCACGTGGTCCAGACTAGATGGCCAGAGAGGCTTCTTGAAGAAGTGGCATGCAACGGGGGGATGGGGACAGAGAGCCCAGGCCAGGTACTGTAGGGCCTGGTGCACAGCCCGGAATGATGAAAAGTCATGGGTTTTTTCCCCAAGCTGTGAGACCTGAATCAGAGGGAGACTCAGAGACAGCTATCTCCTTGAGCCATGGAAGGCTTGTCACAGCCTCTAACTGCCTAGCTCCTGTCAGAGGATGTCAGGTGGACTGGTGTTTGACCTGCTTGGCCAGGATTGCCATGTGCAGTTATACAGGTACACACTGCACAAAGGTGCCTGGCCAAGGAGGTAGACGGGTCTGAAATCCTTCTACACCTGAGCTCCCATCAAGCCATGCTTCCTGGGTAGAGAGCTGCCTCAGCCCAAGGGAGGGAGCACCTTTATAGGTTCATGCAGAGGCCAGACATGTGAATTGGTAGACACTGTGTCTGCTGGTGTGTGTGTGTGTGTGTGTGTGTGTGTGTGTGTGTCTGCACGTGTACGTGCGCGTGTGTGCTCATGCTCTTGCACTCACAGACTGTCTAAGGGCATCCACACTCTTCACACTTGCTGTTCCCATTGCTGGATGGGATGCGGGCCCATTTCCTAGGTGGAATTTGGGGAGGCAGATCCCAGAAGGCCCAAAGGCTTGTGGACACGGCTGGTCCAGAGTCCACCAGGACATCTCGCTGATGGCTGGGGGCAGTGGGGCCTCCTTGGGTAATGTAGCAATTTGTCATATTAAGTCATTCACTAACAATTGAGTCCCCCTTGATTAATCTCCCAGAATTAGCCAGTTGCATTTTGAGCAATTAGGGTTAATTACAGCCTCATTTGGCAGAGGAGAGAGCCCCGTAATTATTTCACGAACAAGGCGAGGAGCGGCGGGCTGCGGCGGCCGCCGCGTCCCGGCGCCTCGTCGCACATGTTGGAGTGGGTAATGACATAGTTAAGTGTAATTAGACCCGATGACTCGTCGTTGGGCAGCGGCTGCTGGTGAAGGTGCCCCAGTCCCGCCAGCATCTGGCCGGGTTTGCAGAGCTGGGGAGCGTAGCCGTGTTCATACCGGCGCTGTTGCAGGCTGGTGGGAATGAAGACAGCCACCTCCTCTCTCCTTCGCTCCTGAAGCACCGGTGTTTAAACACCATCTGGGGAGACATCGTGGCCCGAATCTCGCCTGTTTCGGGGCATAGAAACACCTCAAATCGACAGCGGAGGCATTTTCCTCTATGGAAGGACACCTGCTGTTTCCCTGAAATCGTCCTTAGAGGAAGGAGCCAGGGCCCACAATGACAGGAGTACTGTGCTCTAGACCAGGTGGGGCTCAGCTCCCAACTCCATCCCTCACCAGCCAGGTGACATTAGGTAAAGTACCTGTCTGAGCCTCAGTTCCTGCATCTGTAAAATGGGGCCGTGAAGACTAAGTGAGATGGTATACTTTAAACCAACATGGCATCTGACATTGTGGGTGTTGAGGAAATGTGTGTCATTGATTTTATTCTTTTTTAAAAGTTGATTTATCTTGAGTGTGAGTTGGAGAGGGGCAGAGAGAGAGAGGGAGAGAGAGGGAGACAAGCAGGCTCCTTGCTGTCAGCACAGAGCCTGGTGTGGGGCTCGATCCCACAAACCGTGAGATCATGACCTGAGGTGAAACCAAGAGTCTGCCCTTTAACTGACTGAGCCACCCAGCTGCCCCTGTCACTCATTTTATTCTTTTGATTTAACATTCATTTTAGTTTTCATGTTAAAGAGCCCAGAGCTGGAAATACCCACAGTGAGGAAAAGAACAACTTAGCAAACATTCAGCCTGGTTTCGTTAACTTTCTGTGCTACAGGCTAATGATTGGTCATTTCAAGGAGCTTTCTAGCTGTGAGACCTGTCAGTTTATGAAAACATGGGTGCTGAACCCAGTGGATTCACATGTAAAATTATTGAGATTTCAAATGAATGAATGAACCCAGTGGAATCACATGTAAAATTATTGAGATTTCAAATGAATGAATGAATGAATGAATGAATGCAGCCGAGAAAAAAGAGCTTTAGTGCCCCCATGCTTTATGATTCTACCAGTTTGCTGCAGACAGTTTTCATCAGGAATGAAACACAGCTGACCCACTAAGAACCACGTGAATTTCCAAGAAGGAGAAAGGTGCTCTTGTCTGAGAAAGCCCTGGTTAATGTGTCTTCCATCTGGAAAGTCTTTGCAAACCTGCTTGGGGCGTGCCAAGTTCAGTTATATTCGGCCCTATTCAGAGAAAGAGAAAGTGCGTTACTTTTCAGGGGATGGATAGACGGCTGCCTCTTCGATCTGAATCACACAGGCCAACATCTTTATGAAAATCTTTCCAGAGCAGTGTTGGTAGTTAGGTAAGATTTAATGACCAAATATTAACAGCTATTAAAACTCAAGAAGTGTTTGCCAACGTGTCGTAAATTCAGCAAGGGCCTGTGTCATTTCTGCCTCGGGTCTGCTTAAAGCCCCACACAGAAGTAGAGATAGTCAGTACGGAGGTGGAAAGCCCCCCAGAGGGATGGGCGGTTGCTGAGGGAGCCCAGAGGGTGGGGTGGGATGGGGACACTCTAGAGAGATGACGTCTGGCCTGGCTATAATCAGGAGTTTGGGGCAGGACAGGGAGAGGGTGTCCCAGGAGGAGAAAGGGGCCAGGGCCAGCCTGAAGGGGCAGGACCAGTCAGGTTGGGCAGGTGTTTAAATACCAGTGCTTCCTGGTGTTTATGAAAGGCCGTATCATCTGGAATTGAGTCTATAGTGAATGAGTGATGAGCCCATCAGAGGTTTAGATAGACAAGGGAGTTTGCATTTTTTTGAAAGATCACTGATTGCTGGTGCTCAAAGCACAAGTAAGGTGAAAATAGGAGGAAGCCTCCCTCCCCTCCCCTCCCCTCTCCCCTACCTTGGACTTAAGTGGCTGGACACAGGGAGAGAAGATTCCAGAGACTTCCAGGGGGAAAAAAGCAACTGCACTTGGTAACTGAGGGCATGAGGGAGAGCAAAGTTGAGGATGTATCCAGCCTCATGGTGGGATGGCTGATGCTCTCTGTGGCTTTCCTCCGTCAAGTCTTGGCTCGTTGGTCACTGCGGCTGGTTCCCAGATTCTTTTTTTTTTTTAAGAGCTTTTTTTTTAATGTCTTATTTATTTCTGAGAGAGAGAGAGAGAGAGACAGCGTGAGCAGGTAAGGGTCAGAGAAAGAGGGAGACACAGAATCTGAAGCAGGCTCCAGGCTCTGAACTATCAGCACAGAGCCCGACGCGGGGCTCGAACCCACAAACCGTGAGATCATGACACTTAACTGACTGAGCCACCCAGGCGCCCCTCCCAGATTCTTTTATGTATGTTTAAGCTCAGCTTTCTCTGAGCTCAGCTTGTGGCAATTGTCCTGGGGGACCCGCTGCAGCTGAGACGATCCTAGGTTACCAGGTGACTTCCAAGTTTTGGGCATCTTGCTCACTGTTTCCATGCGCTGATGGCCCTCAGAACCTGAATATAGACTTCCAGGTTGGGACAGTCATGGTGGCAGTATTGCCAATAGTGACATCTCATCCATCTTCCTCCCGACTCGGAGAACCAGGTCTTATTCAGAACTCTGTTTCGAGGAGAAGGAAATCGAGATAAGTGATGTGTACGTTTTGCCCTTGAGGGGCAGAGCCAGCATTCACACCGAGGCCTGTGGCCCCAAGGCACCCCTTCTTTTTGTCACAAGATCTGCGAGAGGGAAGATGAGCTTTGGTTTGAAATTAGCCACATTGTGAGAGCTGAGCAGGGACGTCCTGTCAAGAGCCTGACAATATGGACTCTCTGTAAATCGTGCCCTTCTTCTGTGTAACACAGATTTAAAACACATCACCATATCCATTAGAAGTTCCCTACACACAGTGTCAGATGTCTTTAAAGGTGAAATTCGTTTACAGGAAATGTCATTCTGATGAAGTATGCTTTTTAAAATCACAGAAACAGTTGCCTTAAAATTAATGATGCATTGCAAATATCAGGGGAAAAAAAAGACCCATTCAGTGTAAAGATGATTAAAATTCAGGTCAGAAGTCTGACTTAGTCAGGCTAAATTTTTTAATGAGATTTCAGAAAATTAATTGGGCGAATGCATTTTTATTCTTTTAACATGTGATTTTATGCTCTTTTTTTTTTTTTTTTTTTTTAAGGATTTGTCGATGGCTGAGACTTACTGTGGTTCAAACATTTTAAACTCAAATTAGCACAGGGTGGGAGGTGTTCATGGCCTAGTTTGACTTGAAGAAGAGAGCCCGGGTTTCTCTGAGCTTTCCGGGGTGGGGGTGTCCTGGGGTTGTTCACCAGCTGCCCACCCCATGTCTGGCCTTGGCCTGAGAAGGCTGGTGCCGTTTCTTGGGGGAGGGGTTGGATTAGGGAAAGAGGGGACTCGGGAACCTTGACCTTCTCCGTGGCTCCTGCTTCAGCTGAGCCTCCTGCTGTCCAGGGAGTCCCCTCCAGAGGCTCCTCTTCTCTCTGAGATGGTGTTTGCCCCTCAGGGTCCCTGCAGCTGGCAGCAGAGCGTGGTCCGTGCCCCCGCCACCTCCTCCTAGCCTCTGCCCATCTGCTCCAACTCTGGGAGAGAATTAAGGGGCTGCCATCCTGGGGAAGGAGGCTGAGGAGTCAGAAATGGCTTCTGGTAGCCTTTTCCCAGTGAGTAGCTCGCAGCATAGCCCTACAAAGGGAGGCCAGCGAGCCTGTTGTCTAGCTCAGTCCTTTGGCAAACAGTCCTGGATGACCCGTGCAGGGGGCCCGTGAAGTCAGAAGGCTACAGGGGCACGTCCACCTCGCTGCTCTACTGCAGTCAGGTGACGATGGGTAAATGGCCTCTCTGAGCCTCAGTTTCCTCATCTGTAAAATGAGGCTGTGAAGACTAAGCGAGATGGTATACTTTAAGCTTTTTTTTTCCTTTGAGAAACAGAGCACCAGTGAGCGAGGGGCAGTGAGAGAGAATCCCATGAGGGGCAGAGAGAAAGGGAGAGAGTGTGGAGCTCGAAGCATGACTCAAGCTCACAAACTGTGAGACCGTGACCTGAGCGGATGTCGGATGCTTGACCAACTGAGCCACGCAGGTGCCCCAAGATGCTATACTTTAAACCCCCAGCATGGCATCTGACGTCATGGGTGTTAAGGAAACGGTATACCATTGATCTTATTCCTCTAAAGTTCATTGTCGTTTTCACAGCCAAAGAGCCCAGAGCTGGAAATTCCCCCAGCGCAGACCCTCCATGGGGTGGGGATGGTGATAACAACAGCTGAGAACTCCCTGCCTTAGCTCGTCCCCAGCCCCCGTGCAGGCAGGCGCCCACCTTGTGCGAGGTCCACACAGAGAGCGGTGTCAATACCAGTAATGACATTAACAACCCTATAGCATCTCCCATGTGCCAGGCACTCTTCCAGGAGCCTTCATTCAGGAACTTTCTTACCCCCCAGCAGCCCTCTAAAGAAGGCACAATTATTACCTTAATTGTACGGATTAAGGCCCCGAGGGTTTATCCAAGGTCCCCAGCCAGGAAGTGGCAGATCTGGGATTTGAACTCAAGCCTCTGCGCCCCAGTGTCAGTGTCTCAGCTGGTGGAGCCAGAGCAGGGGTCACCCCCCTGCCAAGCTGTGCTCCAGGACTGGTGCCTGTTCTCCCCAGGAGCCAGCAGGGGGTCCAAGATGTAACGGGACAGTGAGAATTATTAGATGAGCAGTTTTCAGAAAGGCCATCAGGGCTAGGGTATTACCTTGAAGTCTCCGTCTCCCCCCTGGCCCGTCTGCCCAGCAGCTCAGAGCTCCCTGGACCCTTGGCACCAGCATCCTCTCCTGGATCCCTCAGAGGAATCCTGGGGCTCATAGCACTAACGTCCCCCTGTTGGGGATGACCTCACTCAGCTGCAGGGCAAGAGCGCAGCTCGCTGAGGGCTGACCCAGCAGGGAAGGAGGCCTTGGAGGCGGCTAAGGAGAGAGGCCTGGCCTTATGGGGCCAGAACTCCGTTCACCTTTTCCTCTTCTGTCATATCTCCTGAGTTAAGTCCGAGTCATGGCTCTCCTGGCTCAGGCACTGCACCCTGTGTCCCGCAGTGTCCCCCACCTGAACAGAGGTCACCTGGGGACAGGGCCCTATGCCCACCCCTGTGAGGATGGTGGTGGCNATCCGAGTCATGGCTCTCCTGGCTCAGGCACTGCACCGTGTCCCGCAGTGTCCCCTACCTGAACAGAGGTCACCTGGGGACAGGGCCCTATGCCCACCCCTGTGAGGATGGTGGTGGCCCCAAGCCTGCCCAGACTGTTCTTCTCCTCACTAGTGGTGGTGCTGCCAAAGGACCCCGCCTCCCCCCCCAACAGGAGCTCATTCCTCCAATTAGGTCCAATGGGTTGTGACAGGAAATGCAAATCTGGGTCATCGCATATGCAGATGTGCAGCTGGAGTCTCAGGATGCCAGCCGGGATGTCACCCTGCCCTCCCAGAGTGTCCTCTGGGCAGCATGGCCTTCAGGGCACATCTCCGGGGTGGACAAGAGAGTGCCAGGGACTCCAGCCACCTTTGACGGCTTCTCGCCTGGTGTTTGCAGAGCAGGGACCCTAGGAGTTCACCTCCTCCAAACTCTTCACTGTCCTGGGGGGAAACTGAGGCTCAGAGAGGGGAGGGGCCCTGCCCGTGTCACCTCTCAGTGCAGCTGGCTCTACATGGTCAGGGAGTTCAGGGTCAGCTCCCTGCTGACCAGCTGTTAGGAGATTTAAGTCACAAAAGCTGTGTAGGCAGCTAGTACAGTAACTGATGCATCGTAGATCGTTTTCCTGAGGCTGTGTGATTTCAGCTGCGCTCACAAGGGACAGTGGTGGCATCACCAAGTCCCACAGCACACCGGGTTGCTTTGAACACATTCCACTGTGGCATTGGACACATGTGCCCTGAGCACTTGCTCTGGGTGGGTGAGGGCCTCAGCTCAGGGGACATGGAAGGGACTAAGGGGCGCATCTTGGAGAGGCCTGTGTTTGGGGAACGGGGTGGGGCTCAGGTGACTGGACAGGAAGCAAGAAACAGGAAGCATAGACCTGGCCAGTCACAGGGTCTTGAAGGAAAAACAGAGGAGCAATCTGAGTTGGGAGGCCACTCAGTATAGCACAAAGGGCGTGGACTCTGGAGTCTCGGGTCGTGGGTCCAAATCCCTCCCATTACTCACTGTGAGGTCTAGAGCTGGTCGCTGCCTCCCCTCTGAGCCTCAGTTTCCTAAAATGCGGACAACAGTGATGCCTACTCACAGGGTCATGGGAAGTGTTCTATACGGTGCCTGGCACACAGTAAGTGCTCAATAAATGCTCGCTCTTTCTTACAAGGCCATTTTGTGTATAAGTAGGTTGATTGTTGTTACTGAAGAACCTACTTGACAGACACTGGCATATGGTGGATAAGATTGGGGTCTTCCTCCTCCACCAGCCCTCACTCCTGCTCAGCACACCCAGGAAGCAGCTTCAAATCTCTCACCAGAAGAGGTAATTACGCCTTAAGCCTTCAGAGTCAAGGTTGGCTGAACTATTGCCTTGCTATGGGAAGGAGGCAGCAGGCTGTGAGTCTCAGACCTTGGCAGGAGGGTGCTGTTAGGATTTCCTTGGCACAGAGCTGGGTCTGGGCAGGTTCAGAAAGGCCGAGAGTAAGGGTGAGGAGTAGCAGCTAAGGGCCCCTCTCTCTTGCCCCACCCCCACTTATTACCTGTCAGTAATAAGAATGACTGAGCACCTACTGTGTGCAGAGGTAAGGGGGACTCAGCAATCTCACATGATCCTTCCAGCAACCCTAAGAGACAGCCCTGCTTCTATCCCTCTGCCTTACAAGGAAACTGAGACGAAGAAGCTTGTGTAACTGCCCAAGGTCACCAGCCAGCAACCCAGAAAACGTACATCAGGAAATATACATAAGGGTGTTTATTGCAACATTATCTGTAGTGACAGGAGACTGGAAACAAGCTTTCTGTGGCGCGTATTGGGCAGTTATTTAAATCACTGTCAGTGGACAATATGCATCAGTTACTGAGAGGGGAAAGCAAGTCTTAGAGTTAAATGTTCACCCAATTTTGTGGGTTTTTTTTTTTTAAGTTTACTTATTTGAGAGAGCGCACGTGTGAGTGGGGCAAAAGAGAGGGAGACTCCCAAGCAGGGTCCACACTGCCAGTGAGGAGCCTGATGTGGGGCTCGAACTCACAAATTGTGAGATCATGACCTGAGCTGAAATTAGGAGTCAGATGCCTAACTGACTGAGCTACCCAAACACACCATGATTTTGTGTTTTTAAAAAGTACATCATCTCCATATATGTGGACATTTGTTAACTGAGCGAACATTTATTGAGTGCCTACAACATGTCACACACCTTTTTGTGGAGTTGGGAGACAAACAAGATAACTAAGTAAAATACAGCATTTGGAATGCTAGAAGGAGAACATGGAGGGAGTCGGAAGTGTGGAAGGGAGACAAACGGTAAGGCTTCCAAGGAACATTCCAGACAGAAGGCCCAGCGAGAGCACGAAAGGATGGTCAGTGTGGAAGGAGCGAAGTGACCAAGAGAAAGTAATAAAGCAGCAAGATGGCAGAGGTGTGAGGGGTGTGAGTGGGCAGAGCACGTGGGGTCTTAAAGGCCTCGTGGGGGGTTGTCGGTGAGGACTTTGAGTCACCGTGCCAGGTTGTTAACTTTACTCACCTTACTGTGATGCCGTGCTTTCCTTATCTTTGCCTGTTTCACATTTCAAACTGAACACATTGGCATAGTAAAGAAAAAGAAGGAAAAAAATCGAAGCTGATTGAGAACAGACATCCTGAAACAGATGCCAGCCCCCACAGGGCCCCACAGGCTCCTTCTGGGGCTTATTTGTCTAAAAGTTGGTATTTGGGTGAAGGAGAGTTCCAGAACGCAGCCCAGAAAAGTTCCAGATCTTCCACCCTCTTGGATGCTTCCGGCCCAAGTCTGGGAGAGGCCTTTTCACGTCAGAAAATTCAGACACTTGTCCCTTCCTGCTTTGGTGGGACTCTTGTGCCTCCCACCCCACCCTCAGCCCCTGAATGAGCTCCGCAGACGTTTCTGTAGCCCTTCTACGTGTGAGACCCGGTCCTCCCACACCATCCAGCCGGGGAGGGCCCCCAGTGGCGGTGATCCTCTGCCCCAGAGTGGCGCGGGGGCACGGTCGCAGGAGAAGGGCGCATTTTGCCAGGCCGACGCGGGGCAGACCAGAGCCACGGCGTCCTCTCCTCTTCTTCCCCTTTCCAGGGCCCAAGTTGGCTCCCCCTCCTCTCCTCCCCAGGGTACTTTGCGTGTATGTTGTAGGGGATGGAAGGGGCTGCGTGCCCACTGCGGGCAGCGCCGTCCCCGGGCAGGTCAGCTGTGGGTTCAGCACTGGGTCCTGGAGAGTCATCGTGAAATGTCTGGATCCTTCGTGTCGCCATAAAGGGGGCAATTTACCCAAAGAACAGGCTCAGAATGGTGAGGCTGCAGATTTAGTCTTGGTTTTCTCACCTCTTTGATGGGATTGGCTACCCCAGAAGGGGAGGTCGCCACATCCTACGATGACTTGTAGGGTTAGGGTTGGGGCTGACCCGTGGAGGGCCCTGGGGCCCGTGACGCCAGTGAGAGCCAGCAGGGCCGCCCCCTAGCTGTGTGACCTTGGCAGGCCGCTCCCTTCACACCTGCTCTGCCCGCTGGCTCCAGCCTGGGCACAGGGGGGTCAGGAATGAACAAGGTGGGTGAGGCCCAGGCCCCAGGGAGCCAGCCTTCTGGGCGTGCAGGGCAGCAACAAGCAGATGAACGCATGATCAGGTAATGAAGCGTGGTGCTAAGTGCCATGGCGGAAACCAGCGGCCTCAGTTTCTCACGTGCGGAGTCGGGGGCGTCGTGGTGTGGACAGCACCCTGGGGGCTGGTGGGGTCTCCGACTGTGAGGGTGGCCTTCAGAGTCTCTCCTGGACCTTAGAGGAGCGCTGCTGGGGTCGCCGGGCTCCGGAAGGGCCCCCAGCTGCCCAGGGCCCGGCCCCTCACGCAGCCCGGCCACTGACAACCTCTGTTTCTCTCTTGCAGAGGCACCCAAACAGCCTGTCTTTTCGCTGCTCGCTGGCAGACTTCCAGATCGAGAAGAAGATAGGCCGAGGACAGTTCAGCGAGGTGTACAAGGCCACCTGCCTGCTGGACAGGAAGACGGTGGCTCTCAAGAAGGTGCAGGTGAGCCCATGGGGTCGAAGCCACATCATAGAGCCAGCTTTTGTGTCTAACACTGTGGCCTTGGGCCAGTCCCTTCCCCTTCCTCTAAAACCCACACCTGACTCACAGGGCTGTGGGAAGGATTAGGTGGGCCCCTGTTGATGAAAGCTCATTGTGAGCCTTAAAGGGCAAGGCAAATGAGCATGCATTGAGCACCACTGTATACTGGGTTGTATCTTGAGAACAGCCCCGTGGGTGAGGGCGGTCATCCCATTTTTCAGATCAGAAGAACCGCAGAGGCGTGAGTGTCTATCTCACTGGGCCCACGGAGCGAGCGGAGGGGGAGCTCAGACTCCGACCCACACCCACCCTCCCCGGGACCCACACTTGCCGATCACCTCTGGGTTTGAGAGCCTTTCCTGACCTCCATGTCCCTCCGAAATGGAGGAGGGGGCTCGAGCAGACGGGTCGGCAGCCACAGAGACCTGCCAGGCTGCGTTTCAGTGAGAGCCACTGGGCCCATCGGAGCCGCGCGTCACCACAGAAGGTGGCTTTAAATTCTCCAGTGGAGCTCCCCGACGCGCATTTGTCCTTCAAGGATGAGATTAGCCTGGGCAGAGGAGGCCCCAGGGAGAAGGTGACTCAGACGCAGCCATGGGTGGGAGCCAGGCGACCGTTCTTTGCTGGTCTGTAAATGGCACGTGCGGCTCCAGGTCGCTGGAGGAGAGACAGGCTCCTCCGGAAATGGCCTGCTTTCTGCTCATGGCCTTCCAAGGAGGGGCCCACCTGGCTCTCTTTGACTTGCTTTCCGGTGCCGTGACGGGTTTTGTAGTGGGGACCTTCTGTTTGTTGCCAGGGGTCAGAGGTGTTCTGAGGGCCCAAGACAAGGCAAGGCTCTGAACAGCCCGGGGTGTGGGGGGGCGGGGGGGACGGTGCCAGGTGCTGTGCTTGCACCATCGTACTCCGCCCACGTGACCACCTGTGAGGTCAGGCCAGGCTGTTGGCCCCATTTCCAGGGGTGAAGACTGAGGCTCCAAGCATGTTTCCTGGCCTGCCACTTACCAGTGTGTGGCCTCAGCAAGTCACTGCACCTCTGGGTCTTTCTCTGTAAGTCGTCACCAGTAACTCCTGCCTCACAGGAGGATTCAGCGCAGAGCGGTCGGCACAGCGCCTGCCATATGATGGGCACCCAGTAAACAGCTGTCGTGTGTGTGGGGGGTCCCTCGGCGAGGAGGTGGGAGAGCCAGGGTGGGAGTTCCTGTCCTCATGGCTCCCGGCGGGGGGCCCTGGAGCTGGATTTTAACTGCTTTCTCTTTTTCCTCTCACCCAAGATATTTGAGATGATGGACGCCAAAGCCAGGCAGGACTGCGTCAAGGAGATCGGCCTCCTAAAGGTGAGTGCCCTGGGCTGAGCAGGGGCCCCTCACTTCCTTGCGGTGGCCTGGTCTCCAGGCGGGGCCACCTGTTGGCCATCACAGACCGCAGCTGGTTAGGTTCAGAAACAACGCCCTTTTGAGGGTCAGTGGTCCATTTGTTTCCTCGTGACTGGGTGGGCGTGGGCCCCACCTCACCTCTGTCTGGCCTCATGGCGCCCCCAGACTGGCCGTCCTTGTCCCACGCTGATTCTGTTTATGGACACCGGCGCCTGGCACCAAAGTCCTTCCCCTGAGGGCACCAAATCACTGCCACCCGGGAGATGCCCCCACCTGGGGTAACTCAGCAAGGCCAGCCAGGGATGCTGGACAGGATTCACAGTCAGCTGTGTGGCCCGGGGCTCCTGGTGCTGGACGATTGTCATCCTGTTAGGCTCTTCCCAGACCTATCTAGACAGGAGGTCGGGGGGTGGGGGGTGGTATCTGTGGCCTTTCCTTTCCCCTCCCCTCTGGCCTCCTCATTGGCCTCCCCAGAGTCAGAGACAACAGAACTTTCTGGACTAGACTTGCCCCCAGCCTAGGGCTTCTCTCTCCTGGAGATCCCTCCCTGCTCCCCGGAACCCAGGGATTCTGCCCCCGGGTCTTATGGGCGGTGGAGGATGTTGTGTGTTTTGGAGGCCCCGGAGCCTAGGTTCAAATCCTACTGTCTTCATTTACAAGCTATGTTACCTTAAGCAAGTGACTTAGCCTCTGGGAGCCTCAGTTTGCCCATCTGCTCAGTGGTGAGATAGGCCTCATGGGATACAGGCAGTTAGAGAAGATTAAATAAAATAGTATCTGAGGGAGGCCCGGCACAAGAGAGCACAGAGTAGGTGGTCATGCGGTGTTCTCCCCTTTCAGGAAACAGAGAGCTTGCTCAGCACCTTCCGGTGAAGGGGGGCTGCTGCGGGATTTCTGGTTAGCAGTTTACACTGCCGGGTCTGCCCTGGGCTCTCAGGCCCGGTCCCCGCCCACCCTCAGCCGCTCCCAGGCAGCAGGCAGCGGGCAGCCAGGGTGACTGTTGAAGTGATGCTGGCTGACCCAGGGGCCGGGGAGTACAGGATCCCGTCCCAGACTCAGGAAGGCTGGGGGATCCCCGCGGCGTGGAGCTGGGGGGCCAGGCGGGGGCAGCCTTGGACACCACACTCAGGATGTGGGACTCGAACGCAGGAACAGCAGGGGAGCCCCTGAAGTGGCTGCGAGCAGGGGGTGTGTGGCCCCAAGTGATTTGTGACCCTGCCCATGATGGGTCCCGGGGAGGCTTACGGGGAGGTGTCCTGAACTCGAACTAGTACAGGTCCAAAAATCCCCTCCAGATAATCTTTTTAAAGTTTTACGTAAAAGTTAACTTTGGGACCCAGTTGTGATCTCAGGGCTCTGGCTGATTTCCCCGCCCTTGGGGACCTGCTGTGACGGTCACCCACCCTCTCTCTTGTCCTGTGGCCAAGAATGCACGCGTGCCGTTCACCACGAGTAAGGAATTGTATTGCACACGTACTGAACCAGCTTGTTCCGGGTCCCTGGGCTTCAGGGAAGTCACAGGCGAGGCTTGGTGCGACCTGGGCCTATTCCGGGGGCTTCCTCAGGCTGCAGTGTGGCCGAGTGCCATTGACCATGGCTCTGGAGGTGGGCACACCCCTCACGCACTAGCTGTGTGACCGTAGGCAAGCTGTTGACCACTCGGGGCCTCAGTTTTGTTGTCTGTAAAAGGGGGTGATGATAACAGAAGATGGGTTGGAAGGGCTCAGTGTAGCATATCTGTTGCGTGTAAGTGCTTGGTCACAGGCAGCCCTTGTCATTGTGGTTACAGCCTGTGCTGCTCACCGCCAGCCCTTCTCCAGAATGCCGATCCAGCTCCCCAGTCGGCCCACAGGAAGTCAACAGGATGTGCCAGGGCACGAGGTGTTTCCTGCAAAACAAAGGGAAACACAGTTCTCAGGGGCCACTGGGCAACATTATTCACGTCATTCATGCCAGGACCCGAACCCCAAAACCTCCCAGTGCGGAGGCCCCCCAGACATGGGGCGGGAAGGGAGGCCCTGTCAGAACACAGGCATAGATGGTGTGTTCATACAGTCAGCACAGTTTGGGGGAGCACCGAGTGCTGGGCACAAGGATGCAGCCAGCAGGGAAGACAGATCCGAGCAGACTGCTGGATCAGGTCCCAGCGGGGCCACAAGTGGGACAGAGCAAAGCCCCCGGCAGCAGAGATTCGAGGGAGGGAACCTGAGCCCTTTACTGTCACCTCTGCCTTCCTTCTCTCTGGCCGTCGCCCATCCCTCAGTAGCCAGCACGAAAGCCAGGCCTGGCCCGGGGCCTCAGGGACAGCCCCACCCGGTGCAGCTCCAACTTGTGGGAGAGAGAGAGATGGGTGTGGATTGTGGGGACACCAGACAGCGAGAGGGCGGCCGACGCTGCCAGGAGGAGCTGCACTGGAGATGGATCTTGAGGGGTTGCTTACATGAACCCCAGATACGTGAAGCCAAAGCAGCTACCCCTCTGCCCTCACAAACCGAGAAACCCCGCCCCTCACATCTTTTTTTTTTTAAACAGTTTCATGCCCACAAGTGCCCTCCTCCATGCCCATCACCCCCCTTCCCTTCCCCCCCACCCCATCAGCCCTCGGTTTGTTCTCAACATTCAAGAGTCTCTCATGGTTTGCCTCCCTCCCTCTCCCCCGCTATTTTTCCCCTTCTTCTCCCCGATGGTCCTCCATTAAGTTCCTCCTAATCCTCCTATACATGCAAACATATGGTGTCTGTCCTTCTCTGCCTGACTTGTTTCGCTCAGCATAACACCCTCAAGTTCATCCATGTTGCTACACGTGGCCAGATTTCATTCTTTCTCATTGCCATGTAGTATTCCATGGTATAGATAAACCACATCTTCTTGATCCATTCATCAGTTGATGGACACTTAGGCTCTTTCCATGATTTGGCTATTGTTGAGAGTGCTGCTGTGAACATTGGGGTCCATGAGCCCCTATGCATCAGCACTCCTGTATCCCTTGNTTTCCTTTTGTTGTCTGATGGCTGATGCTGGGGCTTCCAGCACTATGTTAAACAACAGCGGTGAGGGTGGACATCCCTGTCGTGTTCCCGATCTCAGGGGGGGACAGCTCTCAGTTTTTCCCCGTTGAGGATGATGTTAGCTGAGGGCTTCTCATAGATGGCTTTTATCATGTTTAAGTAAGTTCCTTCCATCTCGACTTTCTCGAGGGTCTTTATTAAGAAGGATGCTGTATTTTGTCAAATGCTTTTTCTGCATCTATTGACAGGATCATATGGTTTTTATCTTTTCTTTTGTTAATGTGCTGTATCTTTGGAGCACTTCCTACATTCTTGGCCCAGGTGTGTCCCCTTTAAGACACACCTGGGCTCCCCAACGGGCTGCAGGCTGAGAAGGGAATTCTGGGTGGACAGTGGTCCTCGGTCACTGGACCAAGTTCTGGGCTCGGCTTTGTTCTCTGGAGTCAGTCCCTTCCCTCTCCAGGCCACGGGGATTCCCCCCAGCTGACCTCTGGGGTCCCTTTTTGACCTGATCTGTGCCTTTGTGGCCTAGAGGAGTATTCGAGGGAGCCCTCACATCACCTGCCCTTCTCAGGCCTGCCCTGGAGCTGGGAGAGAGGCCTCCCCCTCCCCTCCCCCTCCCCTCCCCCNGTTAACACCCGCCCCTTGACTGAAGCTTTCACTCTCACCCAAACCCCCTCCAGTTTTTCCAAGTCATTCGAAAAACCGTGATGCCTAGTCTGCTGATGACCTTGGTGGGCATCAGGGAGGGATCCTTGACCTCCCAGGAGGTGTCCCTGGGAGGATGTATGGTTCCCCGGGGAGGGGAGCAGCGAGGTGGCGAGGTGAGCTCCAAGAGCGAACTGAAAGAACAGGGGACTGTCATTTATAATAATAACAGCGCTAGCACTTCATAAGGTGCATTCATGACTCTAAAGCATTTTCAACCTGATTGAGTGCCAGCATTCCATTCGCTTTGATACTTTTTTTGTAAATGAAAAGTATCAGCTGATGTGATGGCCAGTGTTAGCTCCAGGAAGACCTCAAAACAGAATCTGGGTAAAGGTGATTTTTTTAAAAAATTCTGGTCACTACCTGTTTATTTCTTTTGCTCATTTTTCTTTTTTGTTTTTTAATAGTTTATTGTCAAGTTGGTTTCCATATAACACCCAGTGCTCATCCCCACAAGTGCCCTCCTCCATGCCCATCACCCCCCTTTCCCTCCCCCCTCCACCCATCAGCCCTCAGTTTGTTCTCGGCATTCAAGAGTCTCTCATGGTTTGCCTCCCTCCCTCTCCCCTACTATTTTTCCCCTTCTCTTCCCCCATGCTCCTCTGTTAAGAGAAGGACAGACACCATATGTTTGCACATATAGGAGGATTAGGAGGACCTTAACGGAGGGCCATGCAGGTAAAGGTGATTTTTGACACAGCCACCATAGCAATTCAGTGCATGAAGGAAAGACTCTCAATCCAGGTGCTAGGAAAACTGGCCATCCGAAGGGACAGAAGTGAGCCTTGACCACTACCTCACACTGCACATAAAAATTTATTTGAAACGGATCATAGGCCTAAATGTAGAGGCTAAGACTATATGCTGGCTAAGGAGGGGAGGCCCAGGGGCGGGCCCAGAGCAGGGGTCCTGAGGCCTGGGACGGGCGGTGGGCATCAGGGTGGAGTGGGGTCAAGGGAAGGGCAGACACATGGCCAATGACAGAGGCCACCTGTGGCTCCCGGGGCTCTGACTGACGGGTGCCCACGATTCCAGACCCGCCTTGGGAAAAGAATTAATGGCAGATAGCAGAGCCATGTGATGTCTACCAAGGTCCCTCTCGTTTTAGAATCCAAAGACAGGTGTAAGTCGGCACACAGCACAGTGCACGTCCGTCTCACAGCAACTTCCACGTCTTCTAGAAAATGTGTGCTCCAGTGGCCTCTGCTTGTCTGCTGACGGCCGCCCCCGTTCACTTGGCCGACCAAGCCCTGGCAGAATACTTGCATCCCCTCTGCTTTCCCAGACTCTGGGATCATTTGGTGGAAACAGTCAGTTTGAGTTATAAAAAGTTGCCAAGGTCTGTCCCCTCTCAGCCGGGGGGGGCGCTGGCTTCCAGCTGGTGGGGCGCTGTCCTGTCTGGGAAGCACATGGGCCATGGTGGTCAGGCCAGAGCTTTGGCTTGGAGCAGAGCACTCAGAGCGGCTCTCACGCCAGGAACTGTTGGTTTTTTGTTTTTTTTTCCCCAAGATTTCACGAAGATGTGTCAAATTGAGAGGAGGGAGGGAGAAGGGAGATGGGCGCACATGGGAGTGCCAGCACAGGCCTGCTGAGCACAGCAATAGGGCGGTGGGGGCCTGGTCCTACCGTTGAGGGTCACAGGTGGTGAGGAAGACGAGGAGGATCCTGTCCACAGGTGTCCATAGAGTCTCAGGTCCGGGCAGTCACCAGGTTAGATTGTGTTAGGGGTCTCGGCACCTCTAATGCTCACTACTGCTCATCAGTACATTATGCCCATTGTACAGATGGGGAAACTGAGACTCAGAGATGCGGAGGGCATTTCCAGTGTTGCCTAGGTCTGCCTGACTCCCAAGTACAGGGCTTTCCCCCAAGACACTCCCCTCTGTAGCAAGGCCAGGGCCCTGCTAATGAGGACCTGCCGTGAGCCAGCACAGGGCAGGCACTGGGCTAGACTGGCCCTCATTGGTTCTGCCTCCCCCTCTTTCTCTCTTTGGACAGCAACTAAACCATCCCAACATCATCAAGTATCTGGACTCATTTATTGAGGACAACGAGCTGAACATTGTGCTGGAGCTGGCCGATGCTGGTGACCTCTCGCAGATGATCAAGGTGAGTGAGCCTGGCAGGCAGGCTGGCTCCGGGGGCTGGACGGACACAGGGAGCCCCGGATCTAGCGGCCCCTCAGCCTGGAGTCTCTGCTGCTGTGGCATCGGGTGGAGGCTGTCCACCAGGGCCACTCAGCCTCCCTTGCCATGCCCCATAGGCCTCAGCCGTGGCCCGGAGGGTGCCCACATGGGCTCTATCCCCATTTTCTAGGATGGGGGAGAGGGTCAACCATGGACAAAAAGCACGCCTCTGGCTGCCCCCACTGCCCCAGCCTGCCCATAGGTGGCCTCATGGAAGGGACAGGAACAGAACCCTCTGTTAGGTCAGACCCCAGCTCACAGAATCTGCGAAAATGTGTTGTGTGTCCCAACTTTCCAACAGGAAAACCGAGCCCAGAAAGGCTAAGAGACTTAACCAAGGACACGCAGTAACGCAGGCGATAGCACCATGCCTGTGTGGTGCTGCTCTCTGTTTCCTAGCCTGGGGCCCTCCACACATCAGCACCCAGATGATTTCCCGGGGGCCCCTCCAGCGCTGGAGGGACACCTTCAACTCCCGTGCAGTGGCTAAGGCCGGGGCTCTCTGACAGGTTGAGTGACTTGCCAGGTCTGGCTCTTGCTCTGCCTCCCGTGGCAGCCCCCACACTGCTCTGCCCCACCCCTGCCCCTCCTCCTGAGGCCCAAGATCAGGCCCACTGAGAGTCTGGCTCAGAAGCCATTGCAACTCCATCGCTGCAGCACCTACTGTAAGCCACAACCACACTGAGCACACATATCACTGGGTGCACACTGTCCTCAGAGAGTAGAGCTCAGAGAGGTTTAGTCGCCTGCCTGAGGCTACACAGCCTCTCAGTGGGACCCCTGAGCCCAAGCCCTCAGCCCCGCTCCCTGCTTCTGGAGGCCCTCACTCCCCTGCTGGCTTGACCAGTCTGCAGACTGTCCGCCTTGGGTCCCCACCGCCTCCTTCCCCCAGCCCAGTCCGGCTGCTTCTGAGTGAGGCCAGCGACACCAGAGCCCCCATCTTGTTCCCAGCAACACTTGCAGACAGGGCCAGACATGGATTCCCCGCCTTTCCCACCAGGCGCTAGGGATTGAGCAATTGCTCAGTGCTTGCTCTTCTGAAATCTGGCTCCTAGGAATTCGGGTGTCGTTGGGAAGCGGTATTACTTGAGCTGTTATCACCTGCTTTTATATTTTCGTTGACATATTAATGTGTTTGCAGGGATGTTAATCTCCACACAGATCCCTGGTGGGAACAGATGTGCTCTATCATGTCTTGGTTCTTCCTTCTCTCCCCCACCCCCACCCACCCGGTGTTTCTCCTTCACGTGTCATTCTCTTGCTGAACACGCACGCATCCAGCACCCACTGTGTGCCAAGACCTAGGTGTGGGTGCTGCCCTCAGGGAGCTTGCTTTCTAATAGGAGAGCAGACCCATAAAGCGTCACAAGTCCATGTGAGCAAGCCAAGTTCAGGACCTGGGGGAGCCAGAGAAGGCTTCCTGGAGGAGATGACCTGAGATGGGGGTCTGGTGACAGAACAGCTTGCAAGAGCCCAGTGGGATGAGCAGTCCAGGGTCCACAAAGCACTGGGTGAGGTGGAGGCAGGGGGTGTAGGAGGAGGTGAGGCAGTCGGGTCACCCAGGGCCTCACTGTCTGGGCCCAGGATTCGAGGCCTTGCCCCAAGGTCAGCCAAGGAGCTTCCCAGGACTCATGGTGGAGAGTAGACATGATCCACATGGTGTTCTGGAAGAAAGACTAGATGCCCAGAAGGTGGGGTTGGGGGTGGGAGTGGAGTCGGTGGACAGGAGCGGAGGGGAGACAGAGGAAGGGCCTGTGGCCAGGGTGCTGCACCCTGAAGCCCCTGCAGACCCCGGGCTCCTTGCAGTCTCAGTCTGCAGAGTGGGGCTGGAGTCAAACGGGGGTGGGCGACTGGGCCACTCAGACCCCTGCCCCACAAAGCTCGGTTTCCATCTTTATCCTGGGGGTACGTGAGGGACTGCGGGGGGCTGCGGGGCTGGGCGCAGGCTCCTTCTGGGTGAAAGAGAGGAGGTAGGCACGTGGGTGTCCAGCAACTCGTGCCTGGCCTGGAGGGTGGGGCGCCCCTCCCCAGCTGCCCTCCCCTTCTCCCTGGCCTCCTCGGGGTCCACACCAGCCCAGAGATCAAGTTGGTCCCTTACCCGCTAGGTTTCTGGGGGCCAGTATCCTGGTTTCCAGGCCTCATCTCAGGAGCCCTCCTGACCTGACATGGTGCCTCCTCTCCCTGGGTCACGGGGCCCTCCCTCCTGCCCGTTCCTATTCCCTCTGCTCCAGCACCCGGCCCTTCCCCGTCAGGGCCCTGCCTGGGTGTTATCCCCAGCAAGCGGGAGAGGCCCCTGCTAGACCCTCCTCCTTGGCGGGGGCGGGGGGCGGGTTCCTATGCCTCAGTTTCCCTGTCTGTAATACACTCTTCACAATGCCGGGGGCTCAGTTTCCCTCAGTGGCCTTTCCCACTCTCTGGTTGCCTCTGGGTACTGAGGGGACCTGGGGACCTTGCTGGGGCCCCAGTCTGGGGCTGCACCATAGTCGCCCCACTGGGCTACTCTGAAGGCTGCTGGCCAGTAGGCCTGCGTCCCAAGGGCCCGCAGCCTCAGGCCAAGCAGCGCCACCACCGCCACAGGGCAACGTTATTTATGACGGACAGTGAAGCTGAGAGTTGCCGCCACCCCAGAACCCACCAGAGACTCTGCGCCTTCCCGCTAAATGTCACACGGCGCTTACAGGACGTGACATTTAGAAAATCACCATTTGCAGCCGAGCTTAAAAGCTGTAATGAGGATTAACCAACATCACAGCGTAAATAACGCTGCAGCCCAGCCCACTATGGAGACCTGGGGTAGCCTGGAGGGTAGTGGGGTCTTGTGCCAGCGGTCTGTGCTGGGGGCCTGGACAGCTCACCATGAGGCCCCTCTCCCAGAACAGCCTCGGGAGAGCCTCATGGGGCTTTACTGCCAGGCCAGGGGCTTTTGGCTATGACTGTCCCATTGTTGGAGGTGCCCAGATCCAGTCCCAGCTCTGGCACTTCAGCTGTGTGACCTGGGGCAAGTTCCTAAACCTCTCTGAGCTCAGTCCCTCATCTGGTGGTTACTGGTGTCATTCAGAGTTAATTAGGGTTAAGAGTGTAGCTGTGGGAGGCTGGGGTCAAGGTGTGCCTGCCCCTTACCAGCTGCTGTGTGGCCCTTGGTTTCCTCCTGTGTAAGATGGGTGCAGTCACCCCTGCCGAGGGCCCAGCACAGTGGCTGCACCAGGCAGGTGCTCCGCAGATTTGGCCCAGGTCTCATCTTCCACGCACACACCCTTCCCTGGGCCAGGAGTGTGTCCTGGGGCGGCCACTATCTCCCCTGCACCAGAGCGGCGGCCCGAACAAATGGGCCCATGGCTTTGCCTCTGGTGCTTTGGAAAAGATGGTTCTGGAGCAAAACACCTCTGAATGAAAACCCAGTACTCAGGTTAGCGGTGTGTGTGAGTCATTGCCCCCCGCACCCCTCCCCCCCAGGCCTGACTCACAGGAGACTCCCTGGAGGGATGTGGATGAGGACCTGGTCCATTTACTCCTCCTGGGACCTTTGGTTGCCTACAGCTCACTCAGTGCAGCTTGGGTGGTATTTTGGATTTGGTTTTGTTTTCTGGAGCATTAAATATATTTTTTCAAGCAATGAAGTAGATTAATGCCTGTTGAGACTGTGGCGGGGGTGGGTGGTCTATTCAAGAATGTCCGGCTGTTTCCTTGCTGCACTGAGATTTGCCAGTTCCCAGGGGCAGGGCAGCTGGGATTACCCCCCAAGTATCAGATACCCCCATTCTGGGCTAAGCTGGGGCTGGGGGCAGAGAGAGTCCATGGCAGTCCACTCTGGCAAGGAGCTTCCCCTTGAGGCTGTGGGAGGAGATGGGCATGTGGCTAGAAAATGCTAGAAAAAGTGTGATTGGGAGAAGCCTTGAAGATGCGGTCTGGGCATCCTTTTCGCAAAGTCCTCCAGGACCTTTGCTCTGGGCCTCCACCCTCAGGGAGGTCAGTGCTGAGTGGGGACAGACAGGTGGCCACTGAGGGCCATTCGGGGCTGGAGCACACGGGAACGCCGCACCCTCTGTTCCAGAGGTATTGTTTGTTCGGCAGCCTGACCACCCACCCCGTGCCAGGTGCCAGCTAGCGCTGGGGACAGGACAGGGGCACTGCCCCATGGTCACCTCCCTTGTGGCCCGTCACCCAGGCCTGTCTGTCTTCCCCACTGCAGTACTTTAAGAAGCAGAAGCGGCTCATCCCCGAGAGGACAGTTTGGAAGTACTTCGCACAGCTATGCAGCGCCGTGGAGCACATGCACTCTCGCCGGGTGATGCACCGAGGTATGCGCCCACCAGAGCCAGCAGGGGGCTGGGCACCCCTGGGGCCCAGAAGGCAGCGTTCCCTGCTCTGGGGAGAATGCTTTGGGGACATCCGTGAGGAAGTCGGACCATTTTGTACTCCCCAGACAGGTGGGTGTCGAGCATCTTGCCGGGGCAGTCCAAGAGTCCAGCCCAGGGCCTCACCCGTGCCCATTCTCTGATCTCCCGAGGACACGCAAGATGCTCAATGCTGTGGGTCCTGCCCTCCCCTCCCCCCACTTCCCACCCTCATGCCAGCTGCCTTCTCCTTCCTTTGTAGACATCAAGCCTGCCAACGTGTTCATCACGGCCACGGGCGTCGTGAAGCTTGGTGACCTTGGCCTGGGCCGCTTCTTCAGCTCTGAGACCACTGCAGCCCACTCCCTAGGTAAGGAGGCCCGTGCACACATCCTGGCAGTGGCTGCTGGTCCTGGGCGACCCTGTGTGGGCGACCCTGTGAGTGGTGCGAATGTTCACCCCACGGGGCCTTTGGTCCATGAATGCAGGAAAATGCCTACCCGAGCCCCAATCTCTATTAGCCTCTTCACCACAGTGACCCAGAGCGCGGTAAACCGAGAGGCCTTGGAGGGGGCTCCCCTGCACCTCACGCTGCCTCACGCCCCTTCCAGGAAAGGATGGCGGAGCCTGTTTGATGCAGCTCTGTGGTCGTACAGGGTGGCCGTCCCGTCTTTCTCGTCGCCGTGTCGTGTTCCGGCGCATGGGTGGACTGCTCAGTCCAGTCCTCCTGGGAGGAGGGGAAGGACACTGGGGCTCTTTCAGGTTTTGGCTCTTACACAGCAGTTTTGAAGCTGCAGAGTCCAGATTCCCAGGTTCTCACCCAGCAGGAGGTGACATTGTAACTGGATGTGAAGGGTGAAGGGGAGCTGGTGGGGCAAGGAGCGGGGGACGGGTGAGCCAGAGAGTGGGGTGCGCGGGGGTGCCTAAGTGTCAAGCTTGGTGGGCCATGGGGAGCACCTGAGGGCCGGACTCAGGGATACACCTGGGCCTGTGAGGGTTTCGGGTTCCGTGAAGCGATGCCCAGTTCAGCATCTATATACTGGGTGTGTGACTGGGTATGAAATGTTGGAGGATGAGCAGTTTTTGTTTGATTAGAACATTAGACCTCTCTGCTTTAAGAAACCAGAGGAGTCCCCAGTGGAACATAGATGCGGGGTCCCCTGTGCGTTACAGCAGGGCATATCAGCATTTGACCAGGGCTGGGTGGAAGGATCCAGAGCTGCTCCCACAGAGCCCGTCCCTGCCTCCTGGAGGTGGCGTTTGCCGGAGAAGGCGCCCCAGAGGCTTACCCACCCGTGTGAAGGCTGACCGCCCCCCGTCCCCCTGGAGACCACTGTTCTCCGTGGTCTCTGCCCCCGTTTGCGGCCCCAGCCTGTGTGTCCCCCACCCTCTCCCCGAGTGCCTGCGGCATGCCGTGAGTACAGACAGCAGCTTCTGGTGACGGCGAGGTGCTCTCTGGAAGACACAAGTTCCTGGTGGAAACTGTCACTATTCATATAGGTCCCAACTGCTTAGAGGCTCTTGGGGTGAAGCACACAATCAGGCGAAATGCACGAACTGGAGATCGGCAGCTCTGAGCTGGTCCTAGAGTGAGAGAGTGTGTGTATACGTGTCTGAGTGTGAGCGCGTGTGTCTGTGTGGGAGTAAGTGTGCACATGCGAGCGTGAGCGTGTCTGAATGTGGGGGGGGACGGGGTTTAAAAGGACATCCTCTGCGTTTATGACACTTTACTCACACCTCCAGTAGCTGTGAGGGTCCGTAGGCTCCTTCCTTTGTGCGAACGAGGGATCTGGAACCCAGGAGCCTGAGGGATCCTCCTGAGTCACATAGCGGCAGAACCAGGACTCGAACACCTGCCTCTCCTGCGGAGCCCGCACTTCCTCCAGAAGAGCAGGGCTGGGCCATGGGAGGTGTGCTGGCTCTTTCTCCAGCGCNACACCCTTTCTTAGGAAAGTCAGTGCTTGGGTGAGTTTGGGACTGTTTACCTCTCTGCTTTAAGAGCTTCAAAAGCCAGACATTCAAGGGCAACTGTCAAAGAGAAGAGTTAAAGCCGCTGCCTCTGTCCCCTGTCAGTCAGGTCCCTCCTCTCGGTCCCTCCACCGAGGAGACTGCGCGCTCGTCAGAGCCGGTTAAGATCACATCATTAGGAACGGGCAGAAATACGGGCTCGTCCGACAGGGTGAGTGTATCGACTCGGACTGGTGCACTTATTATATTAATGAGAAGAAATTGGAACTGGGGAAAAGGCTGCTCGCTAGGCCGGGCTCTTTTCGAGGCCTCCGAGCCGCGACCGGGCCAAGTGGTGGGTGGGAGGAGCCCTCCTGGGGTCCTGTGCCTGTGTGTCCAGGGGACGCCAAAGTCCTGCCCCCAGGAAGACTCTCGGAACCAAGGCCGGGACTCCACCACAGGACAGCACAGAGCTAAACCCAGGGCCCGAAGTCCCCCCGACATTGGAGAAAGGGCCCCTTGCCAGTGAGGGTCTGCAAACAGCTAAGTCTCCTGCACACATTTGGTAGGGCAAGAGATTGGACTAATTGCCATCGCATTGTGACTCGGAGAGGACTTGGGGTCAGGACTTCTTCACACCCGGCGCATGGGCATGAATTATGTATCCACCATCCCTGCGCACCTACTATGTGGGGATGCCGTGGCGGCAGCCCCGTTGCCCTGACAACCACCTCCTCTTCTGAGGCTGCTGACCCCCTGGCAAGGCTTATGCAAATCCCATCCCCTCCTGCCTCTCCCTCCCGCAGGTCCCTCCCCGCCTCTGTATTTGCTAACACGAGGCTGGCATGAAAGGGCATTAGTCATGCCATGGCCAGGCTGACAGGTGCGGTACCCAGCGGTGGCAGAGCTGCTGCCTCGGTGTCAGGAATAGGAGCCGTAATTAGAGTGCGGAACAGAATGAGCGTCAGACGAATTACCAGGCAGCAGATCATATTTGTCAGGAAGGATTGCATACATAAAAATTAAGTGACAGTACACGCCGGCGTAATGAAAGAAAAATGAAAGATTTGCCTATACACAGCTCACAAGCTACAAGCAAGTGTCTCGCTCCGAGCAACGGCAGCAGCTGCAAGACAAATTGTAGGGCTGGGAGAGCAGGCCCTGCTTGTTCGGCAGCAGTGACAGGGCGGCCGCAGGCTGGAATCGGGGGTGGGCGGGGAGGCAGCCTGTGCCCCAGGCCCATGCCGGGCCTCACGCCACCCTCTCCGGGTCCGGGGAACCGGTCCGATCGGGGGCAGCCCCCGCAGGTCCAGCGGTCAGGGCACGCTGGCTTTCCCAGGCTGTCAAACCCTGGCCTGACCACAGGGCGTAACTTACTTCCTTCTCCCTTCCCCCGGCCGACCGCCCTGGCCCAGGCCTGGGTGCTGGGGACCAGATTCTGCAGCTTTCTCTCTTCTCAGGAGGCCCCCAGACGCAGCCAGTCCCAGGGGGCGTGGCAAGGGGGCAGGCGGAAGCGTCTCCTGAGGGCCCCTGTCTCTAACTGGGCCCTGACCAACCCCAGGATCCACTGGGGGCCGGGGGCTGCAGCAGATCCTCCCAGGGCTGCCCATTACTGACCTCACCAGAGGCGTGAGTTAACGAAGACAAGGCTCAAAAGATGTTTGAAACATGTTTTGCTTTTTAAAAAGTCATCCCAACGAGGTTTAGTATCTCCACTTGACAGATGAGGAAACTGAGGCACAGAGGGAGGGGGTGCTACCACATCCCTGTAGTCACCTGGCCCTCAGGGACTAGAGCTCCTCTCCAGGCACATCCACAGCGTCCTGGGAAGTGGGTGTGAGTCCTGATGAGCTCTCTGGGTGCCCAGCCACTGAGGGGAGAAGCGCGTCTGCCCTCCCAGAGGGGCTGCCGGGACCTGGAGGCTTGTCCTGGGCTGCAGGGAGGGAGGATGGGCCTCCTGTCCTTGCCACCCGGGCAGTCCTGTGAGCGCACTCACGCTTGGCACCGGGTGGGCCCCGGGGAACATCTGCTCAGTGGGTGCAGGGACCTCACAGCCAAGCATCCCTGGGGACCCCACAGTGGGGGCACAGAGCACCGTGCAGATGCGTTCCCTGGGCCGCCTCCTGCCCATCCCGGCAGGCCAGACGCTTGGGAATAAGTGGTCCAGACAACCTACTTCAGCAGGCACATCCGGTTCCTGAAGCCGGCACATCCGGTTTGTGAGCGCTGACCTGGTGGAGGTCCTGGGAGATCACACCCGGCCACCTGGCTTGTCCACCACACCCTGACGTTTCTCAGGGCACACACTGTTCCTAGATGAGCTGACGCCCCAGAGGGAAGGAGAGGGTCTCATGAGGACCGCACAGGAAGAGCCCTGGCTGGGAGATGACCTGCAGCTCGCCTGTTTGTGGGCTTTGTCTGTGCCCAGCCCGGCCGCTCACCAGGAACGCATTAAGGGCCATCGTGCTGCAGCCTCCCTGGGGGTGGGGCCGCGTCCCAGCCGGTTAACAGAGGAGGAAGCCCAGGTGCCGCCAGGTGAGCACGTTTGCAGTGCGCTGCGGGGTGCTCCCGCCAGAGCCTGAGGCACGGCCGAAACCCCCCCACCCCCCTCCAGGCCGTCCTGGGTGAGCCCCTCACACCTGGAGAATGTAGGTGCTGCACAGAGCACAGGGAGGTGCGCCCGGGTCTTCACATCTGCTAGAGGACCTCGGCGTGCGAACTCGAAACAGGCAGGTATTTGTACAGATGTCAACAATCTGTAATTAAGTCAGCACGGGGAAGGGGCTAGGCTTCTCCTGAAGGCTGCGTGTGGCCCAGCATAGGGCTGGCTGCTGGTTTAAGGACGCGACAACCCGCGGTGACACAGGTGACTCTGGTAGGGTGTGTGTGTCCATGTCCATGTCTGAAGGTCCATTGTTGAAGGGGAGCGGGGACAGTCTGGAGAGGCCTTGAATGCCAGGCTGAGGACCTGGCCTTTCTCCCTTGAGGGAGGAGAAGCCAGTCCCAGTC
>NW_027530625.1:1770093-1805757 GCF_008692635.1 Crocuta crocuta
GCCTTGGGGCAGAGGAAGGGTGGGAATGCGCAGGACAGGCAGAGCTAACCCAGTCCTTGGGTGGAGGGGAGGGGAGCACCCTCAGGAAATGGAGGCCTGGTTTGATGTTGGGGGTGGGGAGGGAGTTTCACAGGTCACAGTGAGATGGAAATTTGGTTCACAGGGGCCCAGCCCAGAGGAGCCAGCCACCACTTGGGCTCCGGAATCTGCTCTTCCCTCCCTCCTTTGTTCTTCCCCCACTTGCTCGCTTGCTGGCTCTGTCGCTTTGCCCCCTCCCCAGGCCTCCTGGCTGCAGTCTACCTCTCCCTCCTGGGGCCTCCCAGACCCCTTCTACCTGCACATGTGGGGCCAGTTGTACTGTCCCCATTTTCCAGAGAGGGAAGCTAAGGCTTCAAGGGGTGGAGCGGAGGCCTCCGGGGACCCTTGAGTACAACCCTTCTGTCGCACCAGTGGGGAAACTGAGGGTGAGAGAAAGCATTTCAGTTCTCTCCTGCTGAGGGGTTGAACTCCTGCCACCCCGAGTCCATGCGAGCCCCACCTCTGCCCCCAGGACTGCACACGGGGTCCCAGCCCCCAGTCACACCTGGCAGGTGGGTGTCGGGCAGGGACCCCCATTTCTCCAGCCGTTTTCAAAACTGCCCAGTGGGGAAGAAGTGCAGCCGACAGACGCCAGTCTCTCCTTCAAGTGAAATCTTTGCCTTTTTCATATCTAATGAACACGTTTCAGACACGGCGAGCATCTCCAGACGCAGCAAAGTTTGTTTTGACAGGATCGGTGCGTCTCTGGGATGCGGCCCCTTTAATCAGCCTGCGCTTTGAGGTCCCACGTCCTCCTCTGATATCCACCCGTTTTGAAATCCGGGAGTTCTAGGCAAAGACACGGGGAAGGTCGGGGTTTGTTAGGCTCCTGTTTCCTACGCCAGCTCCATCCCCCGCTGCGAGGAGTGAGGGTGGGGGCTGGCTGGGAACTGGTGGGGCTGGGGGTCCGATGGGGAGGCTGCTGGAAGGGGGTTTGGACCCGCGAGTCTGTGCTGCCGCTTTGCGGGCAGTAACCAGGGGCCCCTGGGGCAGGACTGGGGGCCCAGCCGGTTGAGGCCTTCAAGGCCCCTCCTCTTGTCAGCTTCTCCCAGCCTTCCCCAGAGTCACCGCTTCCCTGGGGCTTGGGGAAACATCCTCCAGGGCCAGCCACAAGCTTGGAATTTCTTTGAAGTGTCTCATTTTATCTTTAAAACTCATGCAAGTTGTGCATTATGCTTCGTAACGTTTGAGTATCTGTTGTCAGTATAGAAAGTGGGTCTTACAGACTTATTCCCAGGAAAAGCTGACAAAACAGGAAGAGGTGCTGTGTTCATCCCAGCACAAGCTGAGCACCCTGACTTTAAGGCTCACAGGTGGGGGTCAAGCAAACCGGAGAATCTGGGTGGGGGCACCAGCACCCAGTGCCCAGCGGGACAGGCCAGATTTCCCTGTGTTAACACTTCATAAGCTCCTTTGCTCCGCAGGTGTCTCAGCACCTGAAAGCGTGACAGTGGGGGAGGCTTTGCCCAGCCCCCCAGATTGTGACATGTGTCAGCATCTCCTGGGAACTAGGGAGAGATGCCGTGTCCTGAGCGCCAGCCCCGGAGATTCTGACCCCACAGGTCTGGGGGTGAGCCGGGGTCCACGTTCTTAACAGGCTTCTGCAAGTGATTCAGCTGCAGCTCCTGGTCACTCCAGCCTCTCCCTGTGTCCTTCTGGGCACTTTTGGGGACTGGAAACTCACTACTTCTTGATGGGCCCATCCCTGGGAGGGCCCAGCACAACATCAAGGCTCAGTTAACGCTGCATGCAGAAGGACAGATGAACGAGTGGATCGATGGACAGATGAACAGACGATAGACTGATGGATGGATAGATAAGCAGACAGTAGATGGGTGATTATGGGGGGGGGTGGATGGATGGATAGATGGACAGACAGGAAGATGGATAGAATGTGCAGCACTAGCATCTTAGAAGAAAGTCCACGTTACATCTGGGTGTTTGCCTTTCCCCTGCACTGTGGAAACGGGCAAAAGCAGAAAGAGCCATGGAGAGATTGAAGGTTGGGTACAAAATGGAGGAGGAGGGGTAGTGATGCTCCCTGACCTTTCTTTCCCCATGTTCCCCAAGGCCTTCACCACAGGCAGGCCTGAGGAGGGATTCGGAGCCCCAGCAGAGGGAGAAAGTGGTGGCAGAAAAGAGGGACAACCCAAAAGCCCAGGCCTCATGGAGCAGCCAGCTCTCCCTGGCCGGGGGAGGGGCAGCTTACCTGGACGGCATGTGCAAAGGCACAGAGGTGAACTGCAGAGCACGTGGGGCTGGGTGGCAGTGTGAGGGTCTCAAGCAGGGGCTAGGCACTCAAAGTCTTCTCTTTTAGGTGGGCCTGGCCACTCTGCAGGGCGTCTGTCCCAAGTGCCTCCTGTGGAGGCCCAGGTGGGTCTAAAATGAGCAGAGGACAAGACTGAGGGTGGCGAGAGGCGTCGGGGCCAGCCTGCGCTGCCAGCCCCGAGGGCTGGGGCCAGGGGTAGGGGTGAAACGTAGCCAGCAGTGGATGCTGCTGTTCCTCGCCGAGGACGGGGCCTCTGACCTCCTTACGTTCACTAACAATCTGGTCTGAGAGCTGTGTGGATTCAATCCTGTGGTTTTGATGTGATAAGTCATCCATTTCATACTTGCCCGTTCATTTTGCTCCCTCGTGACCAGAATATACAAGAGGTTGCTACTTGCACTTGCGGTTTGTTTATAGAGTCCCACGTGGATTCATATGTTGACTGACTGCTCTTTCTGCTGAATAGCAATTGGCCTGCTGATTTCAGCCAGGAAGTATGCATATAGGATGGCATCTCTCCTATGTATTTAAGTGATGGCTGCTGCCCTTCTTGAGAACTATTGCCATCGAAGGGTGGTTGGTGTCCACATACAGCAACAATCAGGTAGTTCCTCTCGGGCAGTACATTAAGTAGATAGTGCATTAGGCTGCAAGAAAAAGGTGTTAACGGTGATAACACGTGGACAGATTCATGGGCTCTGTGAGTAGGTGCTTAGGAGATGCTCCGCGGGACCTGGTCCTGCACAGGGCACCTGGACCCTTTGGTTAACAAGGTCCTGCCCCAGGGAGCTCGAGTCCGGAACAGGGCTTCCTAGCACCGTTCACAGCCGTGGTATTTCCTCATCCGGCTCTGATGAGATGAGAACCACTAGAAGGTAATCAAGTTTTCAAACAGCTAAACTTTCCAATGTAACGGACCGTCCTTGAGTGTGAGATTGTGAGTTCTTCCAGTTATTCTAGGTTTACACTGTCTTCTCTTTTCATAATAATAGTGACACTAAATGGTAGTTAGGGTTTTGTACTCTTTTTTTTTTAATTTTTAACGTTTATTTATTTATTTTTGGGAGAGAGAAACAGAGCATGAGCAGGGGAGGGGCAGAGAGAGCAGGAGACACAGAACCCGAAGCAGGCTCCAGCCTCTGAGCTAGCTGTCAGCACAGAGCCCGACGCGGGGCTCGAACCCACCAACCATGAGATCATGACCTGAGCTGAAGTCGGATGCTTAACCGACTGACCTACCTAGGCGCCCCATGGTTTTGTAGTCTTAAAACACCCTTACTTGGCAAAGTCAAAGTTGCCCCAAGATGTCTTTGGCCCATGAATTTCTGAAGGATGGGCCCCTGCTTTGGGGCACCTGTTGTTTTTCCGTCTCATGGAAAGGCCTGTCCTCCCCCAGGGTGCTGCGTGTTTTGTGATACAGGACATCCTTCCATCGCAGGTCACAAGCCACATGTCGGGCTCAGCCTCTGCTGAGCTGGATTCCGCCTCCTAACGCAGACTCCGGCTGGAGCAGCGACAGCCACCATCACATCCATATGGCATCTCCCGGCCAGTGGAAGTGTTCTCTGTGTAGCAGCTTTTAAAGTCTGATCGTAAAGCATCCAGGACAGTCATCCTCTAAATGGACTGAGATCACAGTCTCAGACCACAGATCTGGGCCCCTCCTCAGCCCTGCCAAAGCCACCCCTCTGCTATAGTTTGCTTGCCTCTGGTAATGGGGAGCTTACCTCCTCTCAGGAAACCCTCTCATCTTTGTACAGTTCCACATCATCAAGAATGTGTCCCCTCTGCTTTTTGACTGAGTTGTCACATATAAACACATCCTGTTCTTGATAGAAATGGGATCAGGTAGCGCGTGCCCTTCTGTGCCTGGCAGCTCTCACTCAACTCCGTGTCTGCAGGACCCATTGGTTTTGTGGCTCTTGTTTGTTGGTGTTTATTAGTCCATTGTGTGAATAGGCCCCGTCAGCAATTTTCCGTTCTGCTGCTGATGGGCTTTTGTTTCTGGTTTCTGGCTACAATGAATGAAGCCACTTTGCACATTCTTGATCATGTCTCTTGATGGACAGAGCACTCATTTTTCTTCGACATTGACCTGGTTAGGTTATGCTGTCAGCAGTATTTTCAGCTGTGGTGGATGGTTTTCCAAGGTGGGTGTACCATTTTTTTGTCCCCTTCGGCAACATGTGAGGGTTCTAGTTCCCCACATCATCAAGCTTGGCTTATATCAGTCTTTTTAACTTTAACCATTCAGGTGGGTGGGCGGTGGTAATTCGCTGTGCTTTTAATCTGTGTTGCCCTGATGAGTAATGAGAAAACTTTTGACTCGTGTGCTTTTTGGCCACTTGGAAATTTTCTTCTGTGAGGTACCCTTTCAAGTCTTCTGCTAACTTGGGAGAGGGGCTTGTTTGAAGTCCATTTTATCAGTTTTGTCTTTTATGATTACTGTCTTTTCTGTCCTCGGTTTGATTTCAGACATCTTGGCCAACCCCAAGTCTCGACATGCCATTTGGTGCCAGCCAAGGGTGGTATGGGTTTGAAGCACAGTCCCGCTGCTTTTCTGAGCCTCCATTTCCCCATCTGTAAAGCCTCTTTGGGGGACTGTTAGGAAAAGGAATGAGCGGACACATGTGATGCACTTGGTCAGGGTTGATAGGTGTTTTGTTTGTTTTTGTTTTTTTGTTTCTTCTTCCCACTGTTGAGAAATCTGGACTCTTCTAGGATGCAGGCACTCACCTTAAAGGACATTTGATCAGTTGCTTCCCAGAGCCCGGCCCCCACATCCCACTCCCCTGGGCCCTTGGCAGAAACACTATCCTCAGCTGCCCAGCCCCCAGTCGGATTCTCAGGTCTGGGGAGGCCCCTGTCCACAGGGGCGTTAGTGCCCTACCCAGTATGGGAGCTCCAGTCTGGTCCAGCCGTCTCCTCTGACTGAGCGGGGATTAGGCAGAAAGTGAGAGAGTGAGAGAGGGCCGCCCAGGTGCCCAGGGAGACTGAAGCTGGGTCTCTGCCCAGCCTCCACGCCTTCCCTTCCCCCCACGTCCTTCCCTGCACAGAGCATAAGCACCCACCCCGCTTCCCTCTTCCTGTGTTACAGTGGGGACACCGTACTACATGTCACCAGAGAGGATCCACGAGAACGGCTACAACTTCAAGTCTGACATCTGGTCTCTGGGCTGTTTGCTGTATGAGGTGAGTGTCTGGCTCACAGCTCAGCGGCATTCGGTGAGGTATGCGGACCCAGCCGGGGCAGGGCGCTTCCCCACCGGCTCAAGGTGGGAACCCAGGGATGTGTGATGCCCACCTGTGGCTTGGGCATCATCTGGGTCCTGTCCTTCACCCCGCTCGGCCCGTTGTCTGCCTGATAAACAACGCTAGGCTGGAGGAGATTGTTCGATGTGTGGCTAGTGGCAAACTGGGTTCCATGTCATCCTCAGGCAGCTCAGATATGCAAAAGGAGACAGACTAGAAACAGAGTCTGCTTGTGTGATGGAGGCACAGGGAGGGGGTCTGGTAGCCCGTTTCCCTGGGACCAGGGCGCTCCTGTCTGCTATTTGACATTCACCCATGCCTCGGGCTTCTAGTGGGGACAGAAGGGGTCAGCTCTGGCCCACGCTTCTGAAACACTCTTCACAGAGGGTGTCCACACTCCCAGGCCCAGCGGTATGGGCCTCACTAAAAACCACACTGTCCCCTCCCATGAAATGGTGCCACCAAATGGCCACTTCCAGATCTGGTGGCCAGGCTGAATGGAAGGACAGGAATATTTCTGAGTCTTGGCAGGCTCAGACATGAGACATGAGTAAACAGAAGCTCCCACGTGTTGTGGCCAGCTACCCTGGGGGCCAGGGAGCGCGGGCAATTCTCAGCCATGAAGCTTTTGCAGCCGCCAATGGGAGGGTGGGGGGCTGAGCCCTCCCCTGGCTTCACGCTGGCGGCCGCGCCCTCCAGCACCCTGGCCCTGGCCCCCCTCGCGCTGGGCAGCCCTGGGATTCTGTGCGTCTTGCTGAGCCCGCCTCCCCGTCTGTAGAATGGGAATAGTACCCTTCCTGCACCGTCACCGTCCAGCTAAATGAAATAACAGATATGAAAAGCTTTGAAAATCCTCCAAGGGCCATGAGACCAGCAAGCACAGTTTGCTTTTAAAATTGGAACCTTGATAATTTTTCTGCTTTCCCAGAGCTGACTTGAGCATATGCGGGGTCTGGCTTAGAAGTGAGACGCTAAAGAGGCTCCTTATCACGCTGACGTGGCCCACGACCGCCAGGGCAGTGATGCTCACAGTAGTGGCCGAGGGCCACCAGGAGTGTGTGGGTGCCACAGAGACTGGCTTCTTGCTTCCTTGGGACTGTTGACTCTAGGAATTGACCTCAGAGTCCTTGGGTATGTACTTAAGGAAAAAGCTGCCCACCGCTGACCCACGTGGGGACCGTGGTTGCTCTTGTGGTCGGGGTCTTGGGCAGCAGGGTCCCCCCTCCCCACATTACTGACTGAGACCCTGAGGTCAAAACTGATCCTTTTGTAAGGTTGAAACTTCGCAGCAACTCAGATGGTTTTAAGAACAGACATTTTATTTTAAAGAAGTGGCCTAGTGGTTAAAGAGTGAGTCACGTGGCATTTGTGCCCGGGATCCCCTACTCCCAGAGGTCGGCAGTGTGAGCCACCCACAGTGTCATCTTGAAGGTCTGTGGGGGAGTTGGATGCTGACAGACAGAGATGGGCAGCAGACCTGCTTTCCGGGACCCCACAGGGCATCTGTTGTGGGAGGAACTTTTTTTAATGGCCACCGAACGGTAGCGGTCAGGGCGCCGTGGTGCCCACCTGGTGGCCGGAGTGGATTGGGGAGCCCAGGGCAGTTCCCGGCCCCCTCGGGCAGAAGAGGGCTACGTTGTGTATCCTTCCCCCATCTCTGTCTCCCTCCACCACCCGGCTGCTATGGGGTTTGGGAGTCAGTGGTTGAGTGGGGGGGGAGGGTGACCTTGGGAAGGGCAGTGGGTGCGGGAGGGAATTTGGAGGGGAATCAGCATCTCCAGCAATAAGAGAAAAGAGATGAGAGTCCGAACTCCCCTCTGCGAGGATAACAGGAAAGAAACCCACTTTTACTGGGTGTCCCACATGCCTGCACATTCATAATAGCCCCCGGGGGCTTGTTTGCTTTGGTTTTGCCTGGACTGAATTAAAGCCAGGTGGGCAGAGCCCCAGAGCCCCAGAGAACCCCTGGTACTGGCATCTGTCTCTCAGGATGAGTCATGACTTCGGGGTCTCTCCAGCCAGCTTTCCAAGTACAGCCTCTTCCTCAGGGGAACACCGTGGCCACCAGGGCTGAGGCCAGTGACAAGCCAAACCTGCCCTCCCCGGGCTCCGTGTGCTCCTGCATCCACAGCCCTGCGCCCCTGCACCAGCCTGGCTGGGATCCGAGGAGGGGGTTCCAGCCCCTCACTAACTGGGCATCATCTGCCCGGGGGTCAGTCCTCAGGGGAGGGGCTGCCGCTCCTGGTCTCCCCAGGACCAGGCAGATGCCCTCTGTGTAGCAGGGGGCAGGGTGTGCGATTTTGAATCCGACTGTGTGCGCGCACGGCCACGCAGTGACTCACATGGCTGCGGTGATGTGGGTGAGAGAGTGCAGGATCCTGGCGAGGGGCCCCTTTGGGCAAAGGACCTGCGTTCGGAGCTCAGCTACCCCCTCACCCCATAAGGTCCTGGGGCAAGCCAGCGTCTTCTTCCAGGAGCTTCTGTTGCCTCAGTACAAAATGGGGTCACACCCTCCCTTGCTGTGAGGCACCAACAGAGCGTGGCTCAGAGAAGGCCCTCTGGCGATGGCAGGCAGGTCACTGAAGCTCATTATCCTCCCCCTCCCCGCCCCCTCGCTGCCCAGAGCTGCTGACCCAGTGCTGCTGACCCAGTGCAGGCCGATCAGTTGGCATCTACCCCACGACTGGCCACATTTCCCTTTTTGCTTTGGCCAGTGGGAAACCAGAGTGCAGCTCAGCCCCCCTTTTCCACAGGGGACTCCGCTTTGTCCCCCTGCCCTCATGGGTATCGTCCCTGGCCCAGATGGTTTGCTCCTCTTCTTTTTCCATTCCGGGTCTGGGATTTCCGTAAGCCGCTTCCTACCTCTGTGAACCCCGAGGGTCTGCAAACATAAGCAGACACGGACCAGGGTGTGGCAAGCGGCCGCACTCATCTCCCCGGGGCCAGAAGACGGCAGCTGGCTCCCGTGCTGGTGCCAAGCCTTGGGCACAGAGCCGCCCTGCTCCCTGCCCGAGCCTTTGTCTCGTCTCCTGGAGGCCGTGCCTGCCCAGCCCTGCAGCACCCGGTTCCTGGTAGGCGCCTGTTCCTCTGGGTCTCCGTCCGTGGCACCTAAACGCATGTCTAACAAGGCAGCGTCCATGTTCGTGGCTCCCCGACATCAGGCTGTCGCTCAGCCTGGCTGATTTATTTGCTGGCAGCGTGTGGGGCCGCGGAGGTGGCAGCCAGGGGGGGACTGTTGGCAGTGGGAAGTCAGTGAAACCAGTCAAGTCCTTCGGGCACGGGCGTCCTTGGGGACGGCGGGCACTGATCTACACCTGATGGGCCCGGGCCACCCACAGAAGAGGGCTAGCGTGGCTGATGTGGCCAGCCCCGGCCAGCCCCTTGGAGGATGTCAGGCGGCAGGGGCTCTGCTGCCGGACACCACCCCTTTCCCCACACCCCCGGCCCTGCGGGGAGCGGATGTTTTCCCAGCAGACGCAGAGGGAGATGCATCTGGGCCCAGGGCTCCGTAATTGGGAGGAAGCATCCCGCAGACACGGCTGGAGCTCCAGCCTGTGTGGTTCCCTGTGGTGGTTCCAGGAGCACCAATGCGAGGAGCCGTCACGGAGGCTCCCGCCCACACGGCCCCTCCAGACCACATCTGAGGATTCGGGTGGCTCCGGAGTGTCACCCCTGACCCCGGGGAAGGGGCAGGACAGCATGGAGCCAGAGAAAGCCTGCCCGATGCGGCCTGGCCTGCCCTTCCCTGAGCGCCAGCATGGACTGATGGACTGGAAGTCTCTACAGCCCCCCCAGTCTGTGTTAGTTTCCTCTGGCTGCTGTAATAGGTTACCACAAAATTGAAAACAAAATTTTTCACTTCACGTTCTGGGGGCCAGAAATCCAGAATCCATTTCAGTGGACAACGGGCATTGGCGAGGCCAGTTCCTTCTCCAGGTTCTAGGGAGAATCCATTTCCTTGCCTTTTCCATGGAAAATGGAAAGTTTACCTGCATTCCTTGGCTCGTGACCCCTCTTCATGTTACTCTGGCGACACGTCTCCTCGTCCGTAGTCAAATCCCCCTCAGCCTCCCTCATACAAGGACACCTGTGGTTACCTTTAGGACCCACCTGGACCACCCAGAGTAACCTCCCATCTGGGGCATTTAATTCGATCACATCCGCGGACTCCCTTTTGCAGTTTAAGTGAGCACATTCACAGGCTTCAAGGATAAAGAGGCAGACATTTCTGGGGGCCTTCATTCAGCCCATTGTGCCCCCTTCCCTCCAGGCAGCCAGATATCCACCGAGGAACTCCTGAGGTCACTTTAAGATGCTGGTGTTGACCCGTGGCCAGCGAGGAGCTGCCACAGAGCACTGGCTTGTGCCCCCCCAGGGGTGGCTGCGAACCAGGGTCTGTCTTGAAGAGGTTGCACCAGGAGAAACAGGCCAGTTGGCTCAGCAGCCGGAAGCACTGCCAGGCCATTGGAGTGAACCCGGGAAATCACCCTGGGCCAGTCCCATCCTCACTATAAGGGAGGAAACTGAGGCTCAGAGAAGTGGAGAGACTTTCTAGGGTCACACAGCAAGAAGGTGGCCAGGACGGGCACTGGTCCCCAGGCTGCCTATCAGAGCCGACCCCCCTGTGGACAGGAGCCAGGCCCTGGCCAGGCAGGACGTGCAGGCCTTCTGAGCCAACCCCGCCCTGGAGTAGACGCTGCTGGTGGGGAAAGGGACCCGGGCCTCTGCCCAGAGCCCCTGGGAGAGGAAGGACCAGGGTGTGAGGAGCCCCAAGTGACTTCAGCAGCGTCCCCTCCGCCCCGGAGATGCTGGGGCTTGGCCGTGTTAGAAGGCCCGTGGCTTTGTTTTCATTGCGCAGCACACCCCACGGAGGGGCCCAGCGGACTGCCCGGGCTCCACGGAATTATTTAACACGAGAGCTCAGCTCTGAGCATGAGCTGAAGGAGTTGGGTCATGCGGCCCCAGGATCCTTTGCAAGGGACCTTCTCACAGCAGCCTCGAGGGACCAAAACCCAGCAAGAAAGCAGCCGGGGAAACAGGCTGAGAATCAGCCACCCCTTGTACAGAATCCTGTTTGGAATCGTGGCTCGACCCGGAGAGTGGTCCGGCTGCCCTTTACCTCGTGGTGGAACAGAGCCGCAGACCACTTGGTGATGGGCCTCTGGGGGATCCTAGGTGACGAGATGGGTGTCAGAGGCCCTGACAGAGCAGGAGTCAAAGGCAGTTGCCCTCCTTCCTGTGACCTCTCAGATCGCACACCAGTCCCTCCCAGCTCCCCCGGCAGGGGCGGACACCGCACTCCCCCATGTCCCCGGCCGTGTGTCAGCCCGATAACGCCAGAGAGGGACAGTTCTTCATTTGAGGAGCAGCGCTGAGAGCCATGGCTCCGGCAGCCCTGACAAGACAGCCGGGATCAGCCCCAGACGGCCGTTCCTCGCCCACTGCGTCGCCCGTGCAGACGTGGGTGGTCGCCGGTGCGAAGATCTCGTCCGGCGTAATCGTTCTAATCCCAGCATCTCGGGCAGCCCGAGGCTCCTTCACAGCCCAGCGCCCTGATGCGTGTGGAAGGCGCATGGCCGGCAGCTGGAAGGGCGGGGTGGCGCCGCCGCCACTAGGATCTGCCTCTGTGGATGGAGAAGCCGCTGTCGTAGGGGAGGCCTGGAGGGAGGGCTTCTCTGGTGGAGCCGGAAAGGAGGGAGGGGTGCGCTGAAGGCCACCAGTTTCTGGGGGCCTTTTGGACTCCCAAACGGCAGGGTTTGTGCAAATCAGATTGGCTTGTTGAAAGGCTCAGCCAGTCTCCCAGCTCTGACACGTGGAAAGCCAGGGCCCGTGTTAGTGGACCAACATTTTAAATGTCCTTTGTACTCTGAACAGAAACACTTTCCAGGAAAATCCGTCTTAATCATCCAGCCATGACTCGCAGGGCACGCAGATCACCCCAAGTGACCGCCCTGGAGCCTCAGCTGCTCTCTGCTGTGGCAACAGATGTCCTTTTGAAGCTGCCCAATTAACCCTTCGCACCCGAGGCTCTCATTTTAACTATTGGAAATGCATCACCCACGCGATGCCGTTTTGCACACTTGGTGGTAAAGCCAGCTCTCCGTCAGGCTTGCGGAGCCCACAGCGGGCAGGACCTCCATGTACGCAGCCTTCCCTGCTGAGGACCAAGGCCACTCCCCACAGCCCTCCTTGGGGGTCAGAGTCCCTGGTCCTGGGAGGAAAGGTGAGGCTGGCCCTAAACGCCCACCTAAACACGCGGCGTGGCCCATATGCCTGGGCGCACAGGTGCAGCCCCGAGCAGATGCCTGGACCTGGGTCAGAGGAAACCACAAAGTCTCCAGGTCACACTTTGCTGTTTCCCCAAAGGCCGTCTATAAACCCAAGGATGCTGCCTGGGTCTGAAGCCCCTCCTGAAGGAGGCCGGCCCTGCTCTGGGGGCCACCAGACCTGTTCACCAGGGTGAACAGAGGATAGGGGGCAGACCGGGCCACTAAAGTTAGTGGGCACCCATAACCCCAGCACCCATGGGCTCCTCCCTGCCCGGAGATTGTGTTTGCTGGCCTGCCCTCTGGGGCCTGAGGGCAAGTGAGGAGTCCTCAGGTAGCCCAGTGTCCCGTCGCAGCCAGAAGGCGGGAGCCCCTGGCCAAGGCGTCTGCGCAGAGTGGCCTTGGCAGCCCGGCTTCCCGAAGGGAACCAAGGCCAAAGGGGGATGGGCAGGCCCAGTTACCCGGCGCGCTTCGTTAGCAGGAGGCGCTGGGCCATCTTTTGGCGGCAGGCAACAGTGAGTGGGAGTGACAGGCACTTGAACCCCATCATGGATTAATCAGCAGATGGGGCGGGCGGGCACCGCACTGGGCTGCCACGTAGCTGCCTGATGGAGCCACCCCCGAAGCTCCCACGTACCCCCTTTGTGGACACCCCCCAGTAGTGCTCCGAATGATGGGGTGGGGAGTCTGGAGAAGCCTGGTAGTTCCCTGCCTGGGTGACATCCCATTGGGCTCCCGGTGCCTCAGTGCCGCCGGCCTCAGCAGGGCTGTGGCTCAGCTCCTGGCACCTCCGAGGCCAGCCATGCCTCACCACAGCCCTGCCCGTGGAGCATCCGTTTTACGGACTAAGAGACGAAAAGCCAGGCGCACAGCCAGGACTGTGGCAAGCTGTGGCTGGCTGCACCCGTTCCCCTTCCACCCTGGAGCTTCTGCGGAGCCGAGGGTCCCAGGCCCCTGCAGTTGGGCGGCCGGCGGGCAGCCTTCTTCCTCCCGCCCCTCCTCCCGGATGATGTCTGGGCATCCAGCTTCCACAGAGAACCCTGAACTCCAGGCCTTCAGGTAGCCGCTAGCGAAACAGCCAGAATGAAAACCAAAGCACCTCACTCCCCACCCCGCCAAACCCAAAATGCTAGTCCTTGGGTAATTTCCTAAATGTACTACTCAGACATCTTCCCATGGGTGTCTTTGGAATTGCTTCTTAGAAATGGAAGACAGTGCACCGGAGCGAGTCTGCTGGGTCCCCGTGAGCGGCGCCTCCTTCCCCATCTGTCGCAGGCACACGACCAAAACTCAGGCCTCGGGAGCTGAGGCGTGAGGCGGGGCGTGGTGCGCGCAGCTGGCCCCCATATCCGCTCCCCCTTCCTTGGTGCCTTTCAGGTGTTGTCACTGAAACCTTGTGCCACTTACATTGCTTATATGACAAAGATCACGCGAAAACTGCTTTCTGTTGAATCCTAGCTTCCTCGGGGTTCTGGAGACGTCCTGCCGGACAGTCGCAGCAAGGACCAGAGAAGGACCGCACCCCAATCTTGAGTGGTCCCTTTTGTCCCTGAACCGCAGGGCTGCAAACTCATGTTTCTCACCCCCTCCCCTTGCAGATGGCCGCTCTCCAGAGCCCCTTCTATGGAGATAAAATGAATCTCTTCTCCCTCTGCCAGAAGATCGAGCAGTGTGACTACCCGCCTCTCCCCGGAGAACATTACTCTGAGAAGGTGGGTTTGCTGCCACCAGGCTCCGGGAGGGGAGGTGTTTCCACAGTGCCATGGCTGTGGGGTGGAGCTTGGGTTTACTTCGATGGGTGGAGATTTCTGGGAAAGTGACTCAGTGATGGGGAAAAGTAGCTTAATTTTACGGGAGAGGTTTCACAGACACCAGTGTGGGCCCCCAGCGGCAGTGTGTGGCCCGCCCAGGGCACAGAACCCAGCAGGAGCTGGCCCGGGGGCCCTGCTGCCACACTCCTGCCCATCTGGCTCCCAACCCTGGTGCTGGAGTGTGACGCTCCCTGCTGCAGGTCCCGGAGACGGGCCCCATGTGGCGTCAGACAACAGGAACCAGATGCGGAGGCAGGAGGTGGCAGGGCCTCGGCTTGCCCCATAGCTCAGNGCCATCACAGACAGACCTAAATCACACCTTAGGTTTTTATTGTCAACGTTCCGCTCCCGCTCTGGGTTCAGGGGCTCTGGGCACAGATGGACGGGTCTGGCATTGGGTCATGCCAGCTACTAGCTGAGTGTTCTTTTCCTCAGCTCCATCTTCTTGGAAACAGGGCTAAGATTTCACCTTTGTGAATCAGATGTGAAGATGAAATGGCAGGTTTATAGCACAGCATGGCCGAGGGTGTAGACAGGTGTGTTCGTTTGCATACCCCCTTCACTGTTCTTGGAGGAGTCCCTTCTGAGTCTGTTTCCTCATCTGTAACATGGGGATAATCCTAGACTCTACCTCATAGGGTCAGTGTAAGGAAGAGGGTAATGCATGTGATGTCCTCACTTTAGCACCAGGCTAACACTGACCACAGGCTATTAATGTCATGATAACCAGCCCACATTTATGACTTACCATTGAGTCCTTCTCCCTCCCCCCTACCACTCCCATTTTACTGAGGAAACCAAAACACGGATAGGTTAAAGAAACTTTCCCAAGGTCACATGACTTGCAAGTGGTGAAGGCAGGATTTGAACCCAGAGACTCTGCCCCCAACCACTATGCCATCATGTCTTGATGGCACGTCTTCAACACCCAGTTGTCCAGGTAGGATGAGGTGCCACCTGTGCAGCTTGCTGCTGTCCCAATCCTGAAGGTTCTGAAAGGAGCAGCCCTTGTCTCTCAGGGGCTTGAGCTGCAGAGACCAGGTCTCCCAGTGTACTTGAAGCCTATGTCCAGTTAGGCCAACCAAAAGGGTCATCAGCCACCCTTCTCTTGGCAGCCTTCATACTTAATGCCATGCTCACTGGCTTTGCATACTCCCAAAGAGAGGATCAGGAGTACACACTCTCATGGCTTTTGCCTCAGTGGTTTACATGGTTCTACATACCGTTGGAAGAAGTGGAAATGCTTTGGAGTGGAAGTTGGCAGGAAAGGAAAAACTAGATTTCTTTACCAAGTTAATAGTTGCATTTGGTTTTTCTTTTAGCTTTTTTTATTTTTGAGAGAGTGTGCATGTGTGCACACACGCCCACAAGGGGTGGAGGGGCAGAGAGAATTTCAAGCAGGTTCCATGCTCAGCATGGAGCCCGATGACAGATTTGATCCCATGACCGCAAGATCACGACCTGAGCAGGTATCAAGAGTTGGATGCTTAACCGACTGGGCCATCCAGGGGCCTCTCTTTTCTTACCTTTTTAAACTGGGAGGGGCGCCTGGGTGGCTCAGTCGGTTAAACATCCAACTTCAGGTCATGATCTCATGGTTCACAAGTTCTAGCTCCACGTCAGGCTGTGTGCTGACAGCTCAGAGCCTGGAGTCAGCTTCAGATTCCATGGCTCCCTCTCTCTCTCTGCTCCTCCCCCTCTCATGCATGTTCTCTCTCTCAAAAATAAATAAATGTGGAAATCTGTACCATTTAGAAGCAGCTTAGACTTGCAACTTGGAGCAGATCACAACTTTTCTGCCTTACAGACAGAAGCTGAAATGAATGGATCCACTGAGGAAAGCCCTCAGCCCCCTTCTCTCCCAAGTCAGTCATTCCAACTTTGTGACCTTGTACTTCCTAGAGCATCTGGCTTTCACCTAGTCCGCCCAGCACTTCTGGGCTGTGTGTTACGGAGAGGTGCTTCTTAGCACTGGAGTCGCTCAGCACACCTCACTTTCAAAGTGTACTTTACCTCTGAGAAATGGGTATAAAGACACTTTCTCTTGATTTCTGAAGTTGGCCAAACTTATTTCTTGCCAACTGCAGAGTATCAACTGGGAGTCACAGTGACTTGACCTTGATCTGTTTTTCCTGGGTACACAAACCTGCCAGGGGCCAGCCACCACCTTCCACTGACTGCTGTAAGGCTCTGAACAGTACGTGCTCCTCGTGGGCAGCCTCAGCCTCCAGGAGTGTTGGGGTGACCGCAGGCTCTGGGGCTTCCCAGTGCTAATAAAGCAGTGGAACCCCAACCAGGCAGCACGCGGGTTGGAGGGGATGCTCACAGCTTTCCTGACCTGGGAAAAGCTCGTGTGCAGCCGGAAAGCCCTCAGGTGTGAAACGTGGCACGCGTATGGTAGCTCCGGGGCCTCCACGTGACCCTTGCGCCCTCCCCAGACTCCCTGGGCATGGCCACTGAGTCCACATGAGCCCCCTTACTGGGGACCAACCATCTCTCCTCTGTTGCCCTGATCCCAGGGCCTGCCAGCCCCTCCAGCACCAGGTATTTAAATGAAAAAACTGCAGCCAGCCCAGTGATGCAAGTTAAGATGTAGGCTTTTTAAGGTCATTATTTTAATTACCATTAAAATAATTGGCACTCTGGCTATCAGAAGAACGGAGGCGATCAGAGGCTCAAGGCTCCCCTCCCCCACCCCAGGCGGGAGCAGCCTTCGGTGTCTGTATAATTAAAAGCTCTGTCTTTCATGCGCACAATAAAGAGGCCGGGGGTGGGCAGACTGTAGCCCTGCTGCATGTTAATGCATTTATTATGATCAATAAGCCCTTGCCTTGAGTTTTGTCCTCTGGTTTGGGTATCTGCATGACTGACAGCAGACACACATGCCGTGCGTGCGTGCGCGCGCGCGCACACACACACTCTCACTAGAGTGGCAGCTGAAAGTTCACAATTGTTTGGACATACCCAACTCGCAAGGTCTTGGAGCATGGCCTTCAGGGCCAGACAGGCATAGGACTGGTCTTGGCTCTCTGCAGTGGCCATGACCGCACACCCATCACTTACGGGACGTGCTCCCCCTCCCCCGTAGGCGCTGCAAGGGCTGAAGGAGTGGACAGGTGAGGTGCCGGCACAGAGCCTCACAAGGCCACTTCCTTACAAGTAACACACAGCCTTCTCTCCCTTACAGTTGCGAGAACTGGTCAGTATGTGCATCTACCCCGACCCCAACCAGAGACCAGACATCGGATATGTGCTCCAGGTCGCCAAACAGATGCACGTGTGGACGTCAAGCACCTGAACGTGGACGCAGCGTGCCTTATCAGAGCCGCACCACTTTGCCTTACTTGAGTCTTCTCTCCGAAGTGGCCGCCTGGTAGCCTAGATCAACTAAGACAAGAGGGTTCAGTGGGTTCCCCGGAGGGGGCCGGGCTTTACAGCAGATGCCGAGTGCAGAGCAGCTGGGGGGAGGGTCACTGGTCACACCCTAACTGGTGGTCAAATTCGAAAGTCCCTTCTTTAAACTGTTTGCGGAAATCTCAGCTGGGTTGTTACCAAGGGTGGGTGGTTCGGTGAGCCGCTGACTCTCCCTTTGCATCTGGACTGTAATGTGAATCTTTAGGAGAATTCCTTCAGTGACCTGTCAAGGTTTGTAAGAACAAGAGAGTTGCGGGAGGCCGTGTGATTTGTAGTGAGCCTTTCAAAATGGTTAGTAGCAAGTTCGGTTTAGCTCTTAGAATCTTTTCAAAAAAAAAAAAATATCAAGCTGTGTGCTTGCTCTGTCGTAAAAGGCTAAAGTGGAAATCATTTTTTTAAGTAGCGTGGAGATTTTTCCTCATATTTTTATCTACGTTTATAACTCGCTGAATGACGAGGAGAACGCGGCATCGGGCACAGGGCTTCACAGGCAGACCGCGTTCGGAAGCCCTGCGTGTCCTCCCCGCGGTCCGGCTCAGCCGTCCTCTCCTGAACACCGGCCGCGTGGCGGGCACCTCGTCACCTGCTCAAACGCTGGCAGGTCGTTTAACGATCAGTGGGAAGCAATTTCCTCATGGGAAGGAAGCATGGGATACAAAAAAATACAAATATAAAACATGCCCTGGGGCTCTTCTCTGTACAAGTTCTGGTTCTGCAACTTCCTCCCACGACCCTGGGTAACTTTCTTAAAGCCTCTCTGAGCCTTACTTTCCTCATCTATAAAATGGGACTAAGACTATCTACCTTCGGCGTTGCTGACAGAATTTGAACTAAAATATGCTCGTTACCTGGCTCATTGTAGATGATCCCCAATGGTAGCCACTCCCCCTTCACAAAACTGAAATCCATGGACCACGTAAGAATTAACATACAGCTGTATCATGTGTAGGAAACCAGAACTATTGTGTGTTTATTTCTTGTTCCCAAATAGGATTAACTGTGAAGACTAATTTATAAATGTGAACTTAAGGAAAACTCAAGCTCTGAAGGAAATCGTTTGCTTTTATACTCAAGTTAATCCTCAAATGGTCTAAGTTGTCACCCGTTGACTTGGTGACAGTTCAGCCCTCCAGATAGAGACATGCCCGCCCGCTCTGCTGGCGTTCTGGTCAGGGGCTGATTGCAGCCAGCTTGCTGACCAGGGGCCCAGCCTCCCTGGGGATAAAGGACTCGGGCTGGGCCACTGCTCTGTTTCCATGTGTGAACTCTGTTCTACTGTAACACTGCCGGGTTTGAGACATTTTCTTCAGATGCAACCTTCGCTTTGTACTTGTTCTTCATGTTTGAAATAAAATGGGGTAAGAGGGGTCACTTCTGTGAACAAGTGTGTACGTAATTTTAAAACAACTTCATGTTTCAGCAAAATTTCTTGAAACGCCTTTAGAACATTTCTCAGGCCCCAGGCATTCTGAGTAATCTTGGAATTTTCTTAAGCTCCCCAGATAATTTTGACAATTGTCAGCCACTATGTTGTCCTAAGTAATGCCATTGTTCGCCCTAGCCCACTTCCCCCAGTTTTGACAAGGGGGGGCTGGCCCGAGAGCGGGTTCCATGTGGAAGACCACGGCGCCAGGACTTTCTCGTGTGCCCCAGCACACTAGCTGTGGGGGAGAGCCGAGTCCCGATCTCCTGCCTAGCCCTTATCACTGCAAATCTTCTGATTCCACACAGAGGTGGTTTTTTTTTTTTTTTTACACATACTCTGCTCAGGGCTCTGAGCCTCTACTGTGTCACCCTTGGCGGAATCCGCCTCAGACCCAGATGAACTTGCTTTCTGCCTGCCATCGACGTTCAACACCATGAGAGCAACACTGCCTGCTACAGCACGCTCTGGAGGTGGGAGATTTCCACCATCCAGCAGGCCAAGTGCCTGGGAAATGACGGTATCCTAATTCTTACAAACAGCCACAAGGCATCCCTCTGACATCCTTGAAACTGGCCCAGGCGGACCTCAGCCGGTCTTACGCAGTCACAGAGAAGCGAAGCATCCACCTAACCTACCTGTGTTTTCTGGGCACTAGGAACTGATCGTCTCTACTTCTTTCCTACTTGGCCACTGAGGTAAAAGGCTGTGCAGCCCTCACCCTCAGAAAACAGAACAGGGAAACCTGGGACGGCCCTGAAGAAAGAGAGGAAGTTAGCACCAGGGGGCAGCAGGAGGCCTCACCTGCTTTTAGGAGGGCTGTGCTGCTCTTAACGCCTGCTTGGATGCAGACTGGCGCGCGTGCCAGGTCACTGAGCCTTGGTGGCCAAAACACTACACAACCCCCAGATTGCGGCCACTTGGTTTGGTTTTCATTTTTTATTGGGTTCCCTTCAGCACACGCTGCCAAAGGAGTGTCTTACAGGGGAGCCCCGACTGCCCCCCGTCCACAGAGCAGTAACCACCCATCCACGGACACCATTCAGGAAGTGTCCATTGTCTGCACAGTCTCTTCCAGCACCTCGATCTCCAGGTTAGTGACTTTTTCAGTGAGGACTGCGGTGGTCCCTCTCTCACACCTGTACCGGCCAAACCTAATGGGAGGAAAACAAAAGCTGAGTTAGGAACCCCTCAAGGGGCCCCACGCATGGCTGGAGGGAGGGACTTGTGCTCAGGCAAGGCAACAGGCAGGCCCGGCCGCAGAGCCTGGCTCTCCTCTCCCGACCCCTCTCTGTAGCCTTGTGGAGGCTCAACTGTCCAAGGCTCCCTCTCCTCCGTGCTCAAGTGCCACAAAATGGGGACGCCTAGGAGAGCTGTGCATTAAAAGCACTCCTACAGAGCACCTGGCACTCAGTGGGCACTCAGATTTCCTTCCCCACCGCCTCACCATCCCCAGAATATGCTGGAAAGCACTTGGTCGTTTGCCTTTGCGCCTCAGCCTCCCGAGAGCACCTTTCAGTACCAGCAGGAAGCAGATCCCGTGTTACGCTGCCATCACCCTTGTACAGAAAAAAGGATGACTTAAATGCTATCTTAAACGCTTCAAGAACATTTTAAGTATAAAAATGACATGACCCACAGCCAGACTCTAGGCTTGTCACTGTAGACTACACTCCCCAGCCTTGAGTGGAGTCACCTGCTGCCTGGCTGGCGGGTCACCTCTATGACACACCCACACCTTCTCTCCCAGAGTGACTCGACAGCGGTGTGTCTCTGAGCACAAGCAGTCTCTAAGATCCACGTCTGAGCTGCTAATTCTTACATCGGGGCCAGGAATTACAGTACCGTCAAACAGCAGTACGAATCCACTGTGCCGGTCTGTCCCCAGCTGGGACATCATTTCTGTCAATCTGGCATGGACCAGCAGAAGGCTGCTAGCTGTGCCATGACCACGTGCTCCTCAAAAATCACCCCGTCGAATGGGCACTTGTGCTCAAACAGGGAGGAGGCAGAAAAAAGTGGGTGACATCAGAGCTCTGTATAAATCAGGAGCCTGAGCAGCAAAGATGGCTGGCCTCGTTTCTGCTAACCCTTCCCATCCCAACCACACTCTCCGAAGGATGGGGCAGCAGCACCTTTTAAAGATGTGGCCCACCCTCCCCTGCTGGTGTGAAGACGTGGCTCCTTCCCCCAGACCGACCCTTGGCAGCCTGTCATCTTGGAGCCTGAGCTCCACATGGTTCCTGGATGCCCAATTCCTCTGAAGCACCCCATCTGTGGGAGGCTTGGAGACGGAAGAGCCACCTCACCGCCCTGGGTTATGGCGCCCAGTGCCAGAGTGCAGGGAGGGCCCCCTTTGCAAAGCAGGGCTGCAGAGGGCTAGGAGTGGAGCCAGTAGGAAGGTGCAGGACCGGGTCCGCACCTGCCCAGCCCTCAGACTCTGCCCCCGCCTGGACTGCCCACTCTGGGAAAGGTCCCCCTACCCCAGGGAGTGCCCCGCCAGTCAGCCACCAGCAGAGAAGATGACGGTAAGATCCCGGAGTGCGCACCGCGGTCATGGGGCCTGATGCCACATGGTGCCTGCCTCTAGCCCAGGCATCCAGGAGCGAGCTCCGTCTAGAGGGCAGGCTGCCCACAGCAGCCGTAGGCCCAGCACCTTGTACACCGCGCGTCACTGAATCTTCACAACCAGCCGACAGGATCATTTTGTTTCTGTTCCCGTGTGTTCAGTCTCCCTTACAGATGAAAGACCATGTCCCCAAGAATTACGATGTGCCACTGATGGGCACAGGTTCCTTGTCCAAAGCAAATACTACTTTTCAATGGCTCAAACGTGGCTTCCAGAATCCTCACCCAGGACACTGTTCAGTCTGGATGGAGTGTAGCCATGTCCCCTCCCGGAAATCTTCACGGTGGACTTGCTCATTTCATGCAGCATCTTGTAATGACTGGGGGAGGCGGGACATCAGGGAGTGTGGCAAAAGCCTGCTGTCCCAGTACAGCCCCAGGCCCAAAACGTGGTTTCCTTCGCTGCTCAAGGCCCCATGTACCCCCCACGTACCCCCCAAGTCATCAGACATCACCTAATCTAGCTCCATCATTTCAAAGACTGGGAGACTGAAGCGCCCAAAGTCACCGCGTCAGGCAATGACATTTCTCCGACCCCTGAGCCAGACTTCTTGCTGCTGAGCTGCCCTACCCTGTCGTGAGCCCACGGAGTTCCCGCAATGCTGAGCGCTGTGCTGGTTCTCAATGTTCTACTCTGTCCATGGAATTACTCCCGATTTGGAATCTGGGTACATGTAGTGAGCGTTAGTTAAAGGAAGCATTCCAGAAGGTGATGTGCTTGCCACACTCTGGCCTGGCTGTGGGCGGAATGGGAAGCGGTTGAGTTTAGAAATCCTGCCGTGCCGCGTTCGCATGAACACAGCCGGAAGCCAGGGGACAGGCAGCCAGCCACGGGAGACCGCAGATGCGCAGTTCATCTGTGCACACCAGCCACAAGGGCTGGAGGCCTTCCCGTTCTAGTCAGCAAATCACCTAGAACCCTGTCTCCCAGTGCCAGCCAGGCCAAACCTCTGACACACGGGGTCTGCTGGGCACAGGCCACGGGCTAACCGGCAGGGCCCCCTGGCGAGCAGGCCCCAGGGAGCTCCCACGGCTGATTTTCAGAGACTCCTAACCAATGGTTTCTAACCACTGATGACTCCAGGACCACTCAGAAAAGCTATGGGCTGCCTGCCCTGAAACCTGCTTCTCACAGCGTTTCATACAGACTTAAGGGGCTTCTTTAAAGGACCAGAGAAAGCAGCAGGCGATTCGAACCTCTCCCCACAAGCCTCTAGGGCAGGGCTCTTTCCTGAGCCCTGCTTCGCCTCCCATCAACATTTTCAAATCAAGTCACTCAAAGCAAATGACTCACAGGTCTGCTATATAAGACCCCTGGATTTACATAAAACTAGTGTGGGTAACAACTGAGAAAACCCTGTCGAAATACCACTGAGAAATCAAGACTGGCCAAGAAAGTTAGGGGACACAGGCAGAATTTCATCTCCTTCACTCACCTAGTCCCCTTCTTGTTGGGCACAGAGTATGGGCGGAGAAAGTCCAGCTTGCTCTTGCTGATTACACAGAGATCAATGTTACTTCCAGACCCCAGGTCATTGAAGATGCCAGCTGCAATGGCTTCGCTCACCAGCTTCTTGGCTTCCTCCTCCTGAGAAAGAGAATGGCAATAATGCCCAAGGTCAGTCTGAGGGCCTGCTCTGACATCCACGAAGTGCCTTCCCAGGCAGCACAAAGAAGAGGTAGACACTTTCAATGCCCGTCTTATAGATGAAGAAATGGTCTCCAAGTACCACAACCGTTTGCTGAATGCCCCTCGGCTGGCAAGTGCTGGAACCAGGCATTTCAAACCCTCTATACATGCACCCCTTCTTCAACATGCTGCTTCACATCAGATAATCACTGCATAACTGAGGACTATGGGCTGGCAGATAGCAACTGATCATCTAAAATAGGGGTCAATACACTTTTCTTGTAAAAGGCCAGGTAATAAATATTTTAGGTTTTGTAGGTCTACTGTTCCTGTCATAACTACTCAACTCAGTCACTAGCCATAGTCAATAGATAAACAAATGTGTGTGGCTGTGTGCCAATAAAACTTTATTAATAGGCAGTGGGCCAGATTTAGCACATGGGTTGTAGTTTGCAAACCCCTGATCAAAACTGTTCAATAATGGTTGGAACCTGCTTCCAGGTAACATACTGAAGAAGTCAGTATCACTGCGGGGCGGGGGTGGAGGGGGATACACCACAACATTATAGTTCTAGAAAGTTCTAGAAAAATGGTGGCAAACCCAAGAGCAGGCCCTCTTACCCAAGAAAATCTACTGCCTTCTACTAAAGAGCGTACATATTCACTGAAGTGATTCATTTCTTTGAATTACTCTTCTGCTAATTTTAGAAGCAAGTCCAAGTCACCAGATTAATTCATTTCTTACTCAAGAAGGCCTCTCACATATCATGTTCTGTGCTAGAAGCCAGGGCTGCAGAGATGGATGAAGCCCCAAGGCCCCTGGCCTGCAGGGGTTTAGAATCCAGCAGGGGTATCAGACCTAAGTAACTATGAGGAATTGTGACACGGGATACTGGATAATTGAGAAGGGGCTGTGGAAACACTAGCCAGGCCAGCTAAGCTTCAGGAAGGGCTAAAAGGCCATGTGCCAGACATGCAGGAAACAAGGCGGTAAAACAGAAGGCAGGTAACAAAGGCAGCACACTGGGATGTGGGGAACATCAAGGACAAGTTCGGTTCATTCTCCCAAGGAAGGGACTAACCTGTGCTGCCCTTTCCTAATTCACCAGCACATGAGAGTCCACAAGCATGCGAGCTGAAGAGCTCATCTAAATACCACCCTTTGAGAAATATCACTCCCTGCCCCAAAGTCCAGCCTGAGATCACCAAAGGGCAGATTGCTGACTTTCTGCAGTGAAAAGATCTGAGCCACTCGCTCCTGCTCCTCTGCCTGCCCGAGGCCAGGAAGTGGGATTTCAGGGACACGAGCGCCCTCTACAGACTCGGAGAAGGATAGAGAGGGCTCTGCTGGAAGTGGGATCCTCCGTAACCCAACAGTAGGAGCTAGGAGGGTAGTCTGATCTTCTTGCCACCAGGTTTTTTCGCTTGCCAAGTGGCACCTGTGTGGGACCAACGGAGCTGGTTATTCTCCTGTGCACATACAGCCCCGTGAGAATCCATTCAAAACGGATCCTCTGGCCCGGAATCCTCTTCTGGGGCTCCCGACAGGCCAAAAGCCAGTGAGGGTGGTTGCAAGCAAGCGCGCCTTGGGGAGATGGCTGCCACCAGACAGACAGCAAAAGCCAACCAGAAACTTAATGCACCTGTTCACTGAGCCTCATTCCAACGTGTTTCTCTGACTAAATAACCACATTTGCACATGTGCACACGCGCGTGTGTGCAGGGCACCTTCCCGTTCCCCTGCTCCTGACCTACCCTCTCCTCTTCCTTTCTCTTCCCTGTTGTTTGAGGATTTCCTTTGCTGTCATCACGGCTTTTCTCACCACTGCTGCCGGTGCCTTGAGCCAGCCAACAGCACCTGGTGGATGTCACAAACCCTACTGGCAGCACTTAGGACCGACTGCAAACTTAAATTTCCCCAACCACTGTATGTTTGGGGATGGGGGAAGACTCTGAGGAAACGGAGATCTACACATGGTATCAGGCATGCATAGCTAATGTCCATGAATTAAACTGGGCACAAAGATACCAAAATGTGACAGTACAGAGATCACAGGTGAATCTTCCTTTATTGTGCAAATATTCTTTAATGTAAATAGATGAACTTAAAAAACTTAAAAATGTGCAAAATGTACTATGTACAGCTAGATTTACTCATAAAATTATCATATGTGCTAATAAGTATAAAAGGCTTTTAAAAATTGGGAAAATATACCTTTTAAATTCTTTTCCTCCCCACCAATTGGAGAGAAGATAATTCCTTAAGGAAGAAAATCTCACAAGTCTGCAATCTTTTTTCCAGTCCCACCCTCATCTCATATATACAGGAATGAAGTGGTTATGAAATGGAATGAACCTTACATTTTATTGAGCACCTACTATAATGTGTCAGGTACTGAGTTAGGCATATTACCTATCATCATTTTTACCTCTGCCCTTAACCCTCTTCTTTCGTTAGTACTGAAAAGAAACTAGAGCTGAGAGAGTGAATGGCTTGCCCGTGGTCACCAAGCTTTAGCCATAAAGCCCGGGCCTCAGAGCCAGACTGCCACAGCGCCAGACCAGCTCACAAGTAACCTGCTCAGCTGGGGGCTGGGGACTCCGTGGTGAGTTAGGGACAGTGAACACCCCCTGACTCAGGGTATGTCACTCCTCAATCACCTAGGATCTTTAGAAACTGGGCACGTTAAAGAGGAGGATGGTGGCTGCCAATTAATCTTTGGGCCAATTAGCAGTTCCTCTGACGGTCATTTCCATAACGGGTCGGGGAGCGCTGTTCCCCAGACTGCCCAACGACCACCTCTTAAACATTCCTATAATGTAATAATATGGCAGAGATCAGTATTAAGAACCCATGTCTTATTTCACATATCCCCCACCTCCACCAAAACCCCTCAAAACGCAAATAGGGTGAAAATGACCAAGCGTTTGTTGTCTACCCATTACTTAATGTCTTCAACCAATATTTAGACGACACCTACTATGTTCCAGGAAATGCTTCGTATGCCGAAGACTGTCTTTTACCACCGTATTTCCCCGCTCAGAATTCTAGACACATATGCAAATATGCTACTGGGCATATTCATACTGTGTTTTCTTTATAGTGGAGTTTCACAATTAAACAACTCTTGTCTTTAACAAGTTCTACCAAATATTTAAGAATACCATCGAGAAGAAACCACAAACTAAAAGCAAGAGCTGGGGAAAACACCACATTTTTATCCATCTCTGGCCCACAATAAATGCAGGAAGCACTGTTTCTTCCTTTAGGATTCATTCTTCATAAGGAAACTGCTTCCCTTTTCTGGAAGCTGTGGGGTAACCTGAGTTCTGAGTAGCATCTGCCCAGGGACAGCTGCTACCAAGGGGCTCCAACGAGGGCCCTGCAGAGCCCGTGGGCCCAGCTGGTCAGACCCAGGTGCCTTACTCTTCCCGCTGCCAGGCCGCTCATGGATTCACGGTGCTAGTCCCAGCGGACCTTGGATTTGGTGTGCACACCGACCAGGAGGGCCCATCCTGGCTACCAGGAAAATGGCCCTTCAGCCCAACAGCTGCTTCCTTTTACTTTGAGACACTGGGTCCAAATACCACCACCTGGTGATTAAGAGTTTCTGTGGCAGCGGTGGAGACAGACAGACCGGGTCAGAATTCCATTTTTACTTATACTGCTATGCAAACACGGGCGAGTCCCTTCACCTCTCCTGAGTTTACTCTGCCTCCCTGTAGTCCAGTGACTGTAAATGAGGATTTACCACGGGACTTCTGCAAGAACTAGAAATAAGGTACAGAAAGCACCTATTACAGTGTCTGGCACACAGCTGTTGCTTAGTAAAAAGTAACTTACTTAATAAAGCAAGCCAGAGGGCCCCCGGGAAGCACAGAGACGCAACTGATCTCTAGGCAGTGACTGCCTGGACCAAACCCCAGGCCAGGAAGAGGAGATCCAAACAAACCTGCTGACAAATCTGCACCCGGCTCTGTGAAGAAGTTCCTGTAATAATTAATCCAAGCAAAAAGCACACTCCCTAAAAGTTCAGAGAATATAAAAGGAGCACTTCCTGCTTTATGGCTACAAAGACCAAACTAACTGGGAATATCAGTCCCCCGGGCCACCCCGGCTTCTTAAATGAGATTACAATAAGAGTGATGTACTGTACTACAAGTCAGCTGTGACAAGCAGCACTTTATAGAGCTATCTGTTTGTCTCCATCACTGCATCGCGCAATGTGTCCCTGGACTCCAATGTGCAGCTCCATTTACCGCTACATGACAAATGGGCAGCACTTGTAAAAGGCACAAAGAGGTCCACGTCGGCCATGTAATGGTCACCACAGCTGTACCCGAGTGCTTGAGGGGACAAAACAGACCCCCAAGTTCATTAAACTGACCAGTAATGGATCTTTCAAAAAGTGCCTTAGGAATCGTACAGAAAAGGCTAAAATAAATAACTCAGCATGGAAGGCTAATCTGAAATGGTGTTTGATAAATTATTTATAACACAGACGATTGTCTGCATTTAATATTGGAGCTACTAGTAGCATCTTTAAAAGATGATTTATGTGTTGTAATGCTATTAAACTTTATATTGGCCCACTGCTAGCTATAAAGTCTGCTGAGATTTAGAGAATGAGTTTTAAACTGTCACTGCAACATCATAGGAGATGGAGACTGTATTAAATCTTTACTTTAAACCTGTTATCTAGAGAGTTGCATTTTGTAGACACTCACAAACTGATAGATTACCTCGGCATCCGCTCTGGTCCAGGTCCAAAATAGTGCTGCAAAGAAACTTTTCCACATTATTCTTGTCTACAGCTACAATCGAATTTCTCTTCTCACTTAAGTGACTTTTAGATTGGGAATGTCACCAGAGGAAAATGTAGGTGCCCCAGCCAATGGGCACCCTGGACAGTTCAGCATCAAATTAATACTCCTTAAATAAACCTTCTACGTTCTACCATTCAGTTATGCATGCCGAGCAGCGTTTTACTTACATTAGGGGCAGGCAAAACATTAAATATGCATTTGATGGAAAGCCTCACATACTATTTTAGATACAGCTTTGGAATGTGAAAATATGTGTGTGTGGCAAGTCATCTGAAGCAACTGACTTGACCTAAAACTTTTTTAAGAATTTAAAGAGAAATACAATGAGTTACTGGCTGGAAACTACAGCCCATTTATGAGGCTGAGGCACTGACTAAAAAAGGAAGACACGTTCAGCCTTGTTCACGAAGAACAGAGCTGCCCTGGCTCTCCTTTGGGACACTGCAGGTGCCTCCCTCTGCCTTCCACCCCACCGTCCTGCGGGAGTCAGGGGACAGTGGCTGTCCGGACCTCTGCTCTGGGGAAACAGAGCTGTGGATGGCGCCACAGCTCAACTTTTCTCACAGCTTCCATCACTTTTCCTGTTTGCTAGGAAATCTGCAAGGACCGTTTAGTTCATAACAGTTTGCTCCTTTACTAAAAACTAAGAATTTTAGCCAATGAGAACTGAAGCAGTCCAAATTCATCTCGGAAAACCTGCATTATCTTTTGTCACTTTGATTTACTTGAAACCGCAAAAAATGCTATTGCTCTGATGATCTGCAGCCGAGCAGATTAAAAGTCCAGGTGTGGCGACAGTCTGGTTTCTAACGAGAGGACCAAAATCACCCGTCTCCGTCCCCACGTCCCACACCGCTAGCACGGGGCTTGGTGCGGATGTCAACAAATGAAAACATGAAACACCAACTTCAAACGCATTCGTGAATTTGCCAAACTCGAGAGATGAAATGAGTTAAGAGACAGATCAGACCAATAGGGGTAGTTCCAAAAGTGCACCAGTCCTAGCTGGGGACCAGGGGACGAGAGCACTCAAAGACACTAAGCACGTGAGAGGAAAAGGTTTAAACACAATGTTCCACAGCGGCCTGTGGACACGCCGAGGTTCTGCCTATGCCACTGATGCGGCCTGAAGGAGTCATTTGTGGCTGATGGCTGAATAAAATTTAAAGAGCTCAAAAAAGTGTTTAAAACAGTCCCCCCCACAAGCGGAATGCTTCCCACGCTGTGCAACGGACATGATGTATCCCATGTGTAGCCACATATTTTACAGTAGAAAAGGTTAATTTATTTTCAGACCGGACTATATGACAAAAGCAGAGGTGCCGGAGTTTGGTTTTGGCTCAAGCTGCTGGGGTACGCGGGGCCTGCCTGTGTGAACACCTGGGGGCTGTCAGGTAGAACTGGGGCGCAGCTGGTGCTGAGCGTGCCCAAGGTGGGGAGTGAGGTAGCGACTGCGTCTGTAAGGTCTAACAAGGGCTGCTGCTTCTTTCGCCCGCAGCTTTTGTGGCATCCGGGACCCGGGGGATGCAAATCGGGAAGGGCAAACCCGCTGTGAGTGCAGGAGTGATTTAAGAGGTTTCCAGCAGGGATGGGAAGAGGTGTTCACACTCAAGGAACTGCCAACCACGCCACTGCCGTGCTGGCCTTTCCCGCATCACTGAAGGGTACAAAAGCCTGATCACAACTCAAGGCCAGGAGAAGAGATGTCTGAGGCTACAGAGCCAAAACGGGCCAGAAGCTGCCACACAGAAAGAGAAACACAGGACGGTGGGCCTGGGCCACTGCTGGACACAGCGCTGAACTCTGGGAGCCATGGGTGCCTGGTGGAAGAGGAGGGATAATGCCTCTGTCCAGGGGCTGCTGGGAGGAACAAAGGGACAGAAATGTCCCTGACACACACACTTTACAAACAGAACTGTAAGCAAGTTCTAGGGTAAAAGGAGAGAGGCCATGGTGCGAGAAAACAAAGGCACCCACCAAGTCCCTGGGTCTGAGCCAAGTGCTCATGTCACTTAGTTAATCCTCATCATCATCGCCTGTGAGCAGAGGAAGCTGAGGCTCCAGAAAGGCTGACTGATGCGCCCGCGGCACACGGCTGTCTGACTGGGAGTCGGGGATGGGTGCCAGGTCAGTGCCTTGTATCACCAAAGCCTAGGTGACCCTACCCCACCACAGGAAAACCGGTGGTGGCCAAGAGGTGGATTCTGAGACTGTGAATGGAAGGAAAAACACCTAAGCTTCCAGAGGGAAAAGGACCAAGAGAGACAGGAACATATTGCTTTCTGCAAGAAGAAGAAATCAGCGTTCACAGCATATGTGTATACAAATATATATTTCCAAGGCTGCAGTGAATCAAATATAATCAGAGAAAAAAACAAGACTAGATTTAAAGAAAGAGTAAGAAATATGCTCAACAATCCGCCAAATGAAAACCAAGCTGCCCCAGGTAGTAATAAGATCTTCATAATATTTCTCTCTCTCCAGCGGTCAGTGATAACTCTGCCAATAAATTCCTGCAGATGAAAACAGAGGGGGGAAAAATGAAGTGAATTTGTTCCTTGGGTCACAACAAAGATAAAAAACAAGAGCCACACTCACGTTGAGCCTTTCCGCCTCCCACGTCTGGAGGACAGAAAGCACCGCAGAGTGCGGGGCACGTGGGAAGGTTATTACAGGGACTGTGTTACAGCACAATCCTGCTTCCACAGCCTCACAAGGATTACGAAGGATTAGAAGGAGATCCATCGCAACACAGAGCACCTTTGTTGAGGAAGTTTAAAGATGACCACATATGAAGCACATTTCAAATGATGCAAAATCTCTGAAAGAAATGTACAGGTCGGCTGGGTTCAGCAAACATTTACTAACGCTCTAATACACATATGCTCCGCAGGCACCGTGCTAAACACTGGGAATAAGGTCTGAGCAAAGATCTTGCCCCAAAGAGTGTACAGTCCAGAAGGGAAACAAGAAGATACGCTCACTACAGGGGCACCTGGATGGCTCCATCGGTTAAGCATCCAACTTCAGCTCAGGTCATGATCTTATAGTTCGTGAGTGTGAGCCCCACGTCGGGCTCTGTGCTGACAGCTCAGAGCCTGGAGCCTGCCTCAGATTCTGTGTCTCCCTTTCCCTCTGCCCTCCCCCACTCTCACTCTGTCTCTGTTTCTCTCTCTCTCAAAAATAAACAAACATTAAAAACAAATTTATAAAAGAAGATAAGCTCACTACAATGTGGTAAGAGATCTTAAGAGGCAGGCCTGATGGCGGGACTATAGGTACAGAAGTACCACAGGGCACAGGTGACGACCGGGCTGAGTCCTGACGTGTAAGTAAACGATAGCCAAGCCAAGGGGCAGAAGTGATGGAGGGAGTAAAACCATGACAGTGGGAAGGGGGAGAAAGGTGTGGTCAGAGAACCTCACAGGCCATACAGAGAGCCGGCCCTGCATGCGAGACGGTGAGAGGACGCGGAGAATTTTAAGCTGGCGAATGATGTAGTTAGGTTTGTGTTTTATCAAACCGCAACCTAGAAGCAGGAGGGGAGGAGAGGCCGAAGCAGGCGGAAGTAGAGCAGGTGACCGGAGGGCTCCCAGTGAGCCGGTGATGGGCTGGCAGGTGCAGGGAGGAGGACCATCAGTGGCACCGGGAGCCAGTGTGGCGAGGAGGAAGGGGTGGTCGGGTGCGAGTTCAGGAGACAGGAAGTGGAGGGTGCCACCTGGACTTCCAGCGTCAGTCATGGGCACTGACCCAACTCTCAACAAACTCGGCCACCACAGAAAGGCCTTTTATAACTTCTTGGCAGCTGTTTTCCTGGTAGGTTGATGGGAGACAATGATTAACTTAAATTATACATTCTAGGCACCAGTAAGCTTCTGTGGCAGGCACCCTAACGGCTGTCACCAAAAACAGACAAGATAATGGCAGAGCCAGTAAAAGCTGTTGTTCTGGGGAAAAAACAAACAAATAAACAAAACATCTGCCAACTTTAAAATGCCATTTCTATGGTGGCAGGGGCTCTCAAAGTATGTCTGTCCGGCCTCTGGAGTGTGGTAGAAAAAGTATGCAGGTTAGTCAACTGTGAGCGCAAGAGCCAAAAGAAAGTAAAGAAGTTCAAAGGGAAAATCATGGTCATGAGGGTCTGGCCGTGTGCTAAGTAAAGTTATAAGGAAGTAGAAGCGAACAGACCTAAGTAAAGCAGACAGCAGATAGGGAAGTTAGGGGGCAAGAGGTGGCTGGCAATCATGAGGAGCTACCAGCTCAGACACTTTTCCACGTGGCCTCTGGCTGATCACTTTTTCCTGGGATCCCAGGCACACACAGCCTTCAGATACCCTCTCAGTTTCTTAAGGTTCCTGGGAGAGAAGGAGAGAGGCAGGGAGGAGCTGAGGCAAAGAATTTAAGGAAATGAAGACCCAGGAGATCCAAGACCTGTTACTTATGAACTATGTGACCCTGGTGGTAAAGTCAACATTAAGAAAAGAGACTTAAAACCATCTGGCATGAGGGTGGTCATAAGGATTAAACCAATGAACTCTGTGCATAGGAGAAACTGCTAGCACAGTGCCTGATACGCCGGAAATCCCTGACGGATGCTAACCTGATCTAATTCTTCCCCTTTCTTTAATGTTCACAAACACCATTACCAAAAGCCTAACTCGTGCAGAACCACCGACGCAGCGGGCAACTGATCTTAACTCAGTACTCTGCTTTTTCAACCCCTGATTCAAAGCAAATCAATTATGAGTAGCCACTGTACTAAAAATGAAATGCAAAATGATGCCATAAAAACCCGTGTTCACAGAAACACCTTCCATACAGAATTTACTACCACCACGTCAGTAAGAACTATATACTAAGTAGCACATTTTCACTTATTATATTTCATTAGAAATGATATCCTAAAAGAAAACAGAAGAAGAACTTACATTACTGTGTACAGGCACCATACCAAGTGCATTCTTCCACTTACTACTATGAATAACTTACTACTTCCCTTTAAGGTAGGAATGACCCTTACATCCATTTTTACAAATCCAGGAAACAAAGGCTCAGACAGGAAAAGGACTGACCCAAAGGCACACGGCCAACAACAGAAGGTCTGAGATTCTACGGAGTTTTGTCGGACTCACAAACCCATGTTTTTTTTCACTCAAGACAAAAGAACCTCCCCACAACTTGTCTCCAAAATCAGTAATGATGCTCATCTAGTCCTTAGGTATAACTGATGACCGCTCATGGGTTCACCTTCTTAAAGTAGTTCACCTCTAAAATTCCTCAAAGTTGCAAATATGCTTATATAATGCCAATCATTCCTGCAATTTATCGTGCCTGTTAACATTTGGTAAAACTAAGAACATCCTGATGAATTTCTCTAATACAGAATGTACACTCATCAACCCCCAACACAACAGCCTACCGATTCACCACATTAGTACTACATTCAAAGGTTTTCCTTTCCATACAGGGATAAAACCTCTCAGCAAACAGAACGAGTCAAATTGTTTTCCAACCACCCTGTATCTCAATAAAGAGATACCATTTAACTTAACTTTTTCATCAGACCACGGGTTGATTATAAATCTTAACTAAAACTGATCAAGAAAGGCAAGTGCAGTTTAATTTTCTTTTGACATTTCGGGGCAAGAAGTAGTCAGAGGATAAGAGAACAAACTTTTGTTAATAAGCTGAGTATAATTTACAAACACGGTCCTCCTAAGAGTGCCCTCGAGTACTGACTTAAGCCCATTTTACGCATGAATTTAGGGTTTTATAAACTGGGGCTCCAGGGGTCCACAAGAGGCAAAAATCAATCTTCACACCCAGAGGTCTTCGAAGCCCAGGCGCACACTTTCCATCGTGCCTTGGTTTTTTGCTCCTCTGTCACCCCGACTCAATTTACCTGAGTTAAAAGAAACCAATGTGCTTGTCAAGGAATCAAAGTTAGTGAGCCCTTAAATCTTTTCAATATTCTGGTTTCACTACAGTTCCAAGTTTAGAAAACCCATATTCTGACATTATGACAGGGTAACGACGACTCCGAGAGGGACTGTGCTCTACACGCTGTCCGCTGCCAAGTAGTTTCCAAAATCTGTACTACCAGGTAGAATTTAAAAATATCAATTTAGCACAACTTCATATCATTTTCTTATTTTTGTTTCCACACAATTTCAGGGTTAGGGGAGAGTAGTATAAATTACCTCACAGAAACCCGCAAGTAACATTATCTGTTAAGGTTAAAACTTTAACTATCTTCCTGAGGTATGCTGCTGGGGTCTCATTACAGCAGGTAATCTCACATTCCGCCATGCACAACACACTAAGTACCAGCATCCCCCAATTACACTGCAACGTAAATCTCAAAGGACATTTGAAAAGTCTACACAGCCCCTGCACCCACTGCCGAAACACAACCACCTCTAATGGAACGTGGCAGCTTTCTAAACTAAATATTCACACGCAGGGACAGGGATGCTCGGCTCGGCCTCATCCCACACTGAAGAGTGGATGCTAATTAAAAGGCCACACTGACTCAGGAAATGACCACCCAGACAACTTCGGACACTGTCTGCAGGTTCATTTTCCTCTTTCCAAATATCTTCAGCTGTCCAAACTTCCAGGGTTATAGGACTGAAAAAAGTTCCAGCAGGAGCCTCCCCATACCCTGCACCTTTGTACATGATACGATGCCCCTTGGCTGGATGGCTCTCCTTTTCCGCAGCCTCCCTGTCCCACCTCTTCCTCAAACCCAAGACAAAAAATTCAAGTGAGGGGTCACATGCGCTTGGAGGCCATCTTACCGTACCCAGACAGATTCCACCAATTACCCTCCTGTGCTACCTCTGTGCCCCCCTTAGATGCTGCATTCTTGTCCTCTTCAGGCCCTGCTTTCAGTAGCTGCTTGGAGGCCCAGCTACCCCGCTAAATTATAAATGTCGCTAAGGAAGGGACCGTGGCTCATCCCCAGCCACGGAGCTTGGCACCCACTTGGAGATCAAGACAATTCAAGTGAATGGAACATAAGGCCACCCTTCCCATCTCTGAATGAGCCCCACCTCTCAATACTTTACAAAGGTTCTCATGGTGACTCAGTGGGGATATAAAAGAGGTTCTCTGATGACGCAGGTACCCAGAAATTTCTGATTACTTCACGCACTACCCTTCTGCCTTTGCCAATTGTGGTATTTTTGAGGAAGCACCATTTTTTAAAGCCTTCGTAACAACAGAAGGTATCCAGGGTATATTCGTTCTGACCATAATCATCTGGCTATTTTTGGAACAGTTTTTACTTCAGCTAGCAAAACCTAGACTCGGCTGTGATGCAAAAAACAAAACAAACAAAAAACCTGTCATAACTGTAGTAATGCTTTGAGACATCTCATCTAAGCCAACTTTACTCTCACGCCTCTTAAAAATTGCTAATCCCTTCAAATATTGGCAGTTCCAATTATTCAGATCTTCTGATACATAATATTTGCTGATTTTCCCCCTTGAGTTGATACAGATACATGAAGAGTGTGAAACAAAACTTCTGTGCTCATGCACGTTACAGGGGCATTATTAAATTCCCATCCGTTCTAGATCAGAAAGTAAAAATAGTACAGCAGCTCATGAAAACCTCCCAGCCCATGAAAACTGATAGATCAACTGCTCAAGTTCCCTTTCTCTTGTACCCAGTGGTCCCATTTCACATTTAAATATCTGGGGCACCTGGATGGTTCAGTTGGTTGATCATCTGACTTCAGCTCAGGTCATGATCTCACACTTTGTGAGTCTGAGGCCCGCATCAGGCTCTGTACTAAAGTACAGCTCAGAGCCCGGAGCTCGCTTCGGATTCTGTGTCTCCCTCTCTCTCTACCCCTCCCCCACTCGCATGCTGTCTCTCTCTCTCTCTCAAAAATAAACATTAAAAATTTTTTTAAAACATTTAAATATCTTGTGTAAGTTTACCATCTTTATTTTATGCTCACTTACATGTATAACGTAAATGTACACAGGTACCACATTTAAATATTTAGCCCCAAATGTTCTTTTACACTTCATTTTGCCACAGAGCTATTTCATTT
>NW_027530625.1:1805897-1879250 GCF_008692635.1 Crocuta crocuta
CACACTTGAGTGTATATTAACGAATGTGTAATGTTTGGCTGCTTTGCACACCCACAAGCCCTCCACCTCCCCCTGTCTGATCTCACACACCACACAAGTATAATAAACCATGTTAATATTTCATACCACTGTGAAATATGCTGGAGTATCAATTCAACATCTGCTGTCTTTAGGGTCCGGGAGTCCCGCAGAGACACTTTCAATTTGTAATTGAGTTCTATGCTGAATTAATCAGCAGTTTATCTTTTTTACTAAAATAACGTCTTCACCACTAACCCAGATTTACATTAACAATTTATGCCAAATTACCTGCCAAGGCAAAACTTATAAGATTCTAAGCTACCATCCAATAACACTCAGTCCTATATTTCATTTCTTATATTCCTCTAACTTATATATAAGAAAAGTGGAATCCATTGTTTAAGGGCTGTGAGCCTCTAACCACAGACAGCCTCTTGGATTCCTGACACACAGCCTTAATTCTGACAGTGAACTTTGGTGGGGGGAGGGTAGTTGGGGGGGATTTCCCCTATTCTTCTGAAAGCCACTATTCAATAGGTAGTTACAATTCAACATTTTTATAAAACAGAGTTCCAGGATGGAAAGAAATCAGTGAATAATAAAAATAATAAAAGAGTTTATTTCTTTTTCCAAGGAGCTATGCCAGTCCAGTCTTGGCTTGAGTAACAGAAAAAGACAACCCAGATTAAGGGGACATTTTTGGTGTCTTAAATTATGTCCTTGAGACCCAAGTTAGCAAAGGCCATTTAATATGGTAAGAGATGGATAAAGAGGTTCATTTTCTCTTTCATATCATGACCCAGAATATTATATTTACAATAATAACTTCCTATTAATTCTACCCCTGCAGTTGAAAGTCACCAAACATTTACTTCTATTCAACATTAGACTCTAGCTCTTGCCTCTCTCTGATTGAAGAGTTGCTGGTCACAAAGAAGTTACATTTTGCCTGCTGGATCTTTGCCGCAGGTGCAGCAAGCAATATACTCTGTGAAATATTTCTCCTGTATGGAATATCTCCCCCTGCCTTTCTCAGTTATAGGAAATATGTAAAGTAAAAACATTTCAAATGGGAACACCTGCTCCAAAGAAATGCATCATAAATAATTACCTATCTACCACAGAGTAAAATAATCCCTCCTTTTCAATCTGCTTTGCCCACAGCTGAGTAAGGACGTTCCACCATCATACAGAACAGCCTCCTGCAACACCACCTCCGGATCGCAGCACCAAGCATGGTGTGACGTCTTGCATTCAGCTGGTGCCCAATAAGTACCCGCTGACTGATTACATACTGACGTTACAAGAAAAAGAAATTCAGTGTGTACATAGCACAGGGTGAAAAATTTTTGAACAGAAATGTTTCTGGCAGAATACCAACAAAGAAGTCTCCAGGTCAGAGACGGCGGCAGCGTGGCGTCTGTGGTACTCTCCACACAGCCTCAAAGGTCCGGAGCTAGAGGACTTTACATCTTCCATAGGCCACTTCCCTAAGATCTATGGACACTGAATTCGAGAGGCCTGGCCCCTAAAGGAATCCATTCCCAGATCACTGGAGATTTTTGTAAGCTATACCTTTCTTTCTGAACCTCCTCCCATCTAATCCCCTTTTATTTCCTGAAACTAAATAGGAAAAATTAAGACACACTTTCTAAAATTCCTTTGCCCCTTGCCTGAAATATCTCACTCTGAACTTCCACTTGTATCACAGGCAGAAGCAAAATGGTGAAGGTGGACATGATAGCAACCACCACCATTAACTGAGGGTCTGAAGACAGAGAGGCGAGGAGGACACACAGACTCGGCCAGAGGAATGGACACTGAAGTGGCTACTCCTAAGTCAAGGAAGACTAAGGAATCCCACAGAATCAGAGGAAGAGAAGCAATTACTTGTGAAATTCCAAACCCTGTATCATAGGAAGCAAAGCCCTGCTCTTGAATCATCTGGAATAAGACCAAATTTCCATCTGCCTTATAAAACATCACAAAAGGAAAAGATGCAAGGGAGTCACCTTAACTCAGGAAGTCCTTTTCTGCCTCCCCAAATTAGGCTCGCTAGTGCACTTCAACGCAGGAGAACATACTCACTTTACAAATGGGGGACAACTCAACATATCTGATCTCGTAAGCTTTAATAGCCATCAATAGGGTCTCCTCATTATCATCTATTCTAAAGGTGTTTATTTATTTTTGAGAGAGAGACAGACAGAGTGTGAGATAGGGAGGGGCAGAGAGAGTGGGAGACACAGAATTCAAAGCAGGCTCCAGGCTCTGAGGTGGCAACACACAGCCTGATGCGGGGCTCAAACCCACAAACTGTGAGATCATGACCTGAGCTGAAGTCAGACACTTAACCAACTGAGCCCCCCAGATGCCCCTATTCTAAAGGTTTAATAGTGATTCTCCTAATCACCCAGGGAATCATGAGGTCAACCAACTTCACTATCTGTTTATTTCTAAAGTTAACTATTCAACCTCATTGGAAATCACTACTTTAAGAATTCTACATGGGGCCCTGGGGATTATATTTTTAGGTTCTGACATCGCTAAAAAAAACCTAATGCTTTACATTAAATACAGCCAGAGAGAAAATTATTAAGAAAAATTAATACATTTTTGATCCAACAATAAAGACACAACTAATGCACATCTAGTGACCCAGCCCACTTTGGAAACCAGTCTGATGGTTCCTCAAAAGGCTAAACACTGAATTACCATCTGACCCGGTGGCAATCCCACTCCAAGGTATACCCAGGAGAAATGACAGTATATGTCCCACACAAAACCTTGTACACAAACGCTCATAGGACCATTATTCATAATAGCCCAAAAGTAAAATCAATCTACGTGTCCATCAATGAATGAATGGGTAAATAAAATGTGCTTATGTCCACACATGGAATAGTATTAAGCCATCAAAAGGAATGGAGTACCACCACATACTACAATATGGATGAAATATTATGAAAATGTAAGTTACAGGAGCCAGTCACAAAAGACCACATATTGTATGGTTCCCATTATACAGAATGTCCAGAAAATCCAAGTCTGTAGAGACAAAAGGTAGATTAGTTTTTGCCCAGGGCTGGGAAGGGTGAGGGTAAATGAGGAATGACTACTAATAAGTATGGCAATTCTTTTGAGGGTGACGAAGATGTTCTCGAATTGACTGTGGTGATACTTGTGCAACTCTGTGAACAGACTAAAATTCACGGAACCGTACACTTAAAGTGACTGAGCTGTATGGATGTAATAAATTATGTCTTGAAGAAGCTACTATTTACAAAAAGCATCTAACATTTTCATTTTATTTTGTTATTTTAGAGAGAGTGAGCGCATGAGTCGGAGAGAGGGGCAGATGGACAAAGAGAGAATCTCACAGAGGCTCCAAGCTCAGCATGAAGCCCGACACCGGGCCCGATCCCATCACCCTGGGATCATGACCTGAGCTGAAATCAAGAGTTGGATATTCAACCAACTGAACCACCCAGGCATCCAACATTTTTAGACTAGAGGACCTACTAAAGAAGAGTCAAAACATCCTGTGACACATCACAAGTCAAAGAACTCACGTTCTAATAGTATTTTTTTCAAAGCCAGAGATCACAGTAAACAAAAACATCTGAACAGATCCTTAAAAGCATTTAATATGAAAGAATTTTTGGCTCTAACTACATATATTTTTTCCCAGGCATACATAAGCTACCTTAACAGATGTAGCAACCAGACACACATAACCTGAAAATCTAAAAATGTGAAAAAGTGCGTCAAGTTCAGCTCATTAAGCTGACACTCATTAAAGTGCAACAAGAAAAACAGCCTTAAACACCATCAATATCAACACAGGACAGAAAAACCATTGTTTATGAGAGCTGGCGAAGGTCAGATTTTTTTTTTTTTAATTTTGCATTTACTTAAAACTCTGTTTGATGCCAACAGGGTTCAAGTCGCACAGGAAGGTGCTTCGGCTAAACACTGATAGTCTTCCTTGATCTCCATTGTCTGCCGTGTGGGTTCCGCCAGCAACCCTCCCAGTGAGTGGTCACCTTCCCATGGAGTCATTAAACCTCTGAATGTCAGCTGGTGGGATTAGCCAGCAGCTTCCACACCTGAGCCCCCATGGCAGGGACAGAGGCATTTGGATCAAGATCACTAATGAATACAGAATTCATATGCCGCTTGTCAGGGCTCCTGAGCTCAGAGTCGCACAGATGCAACCGAAATAAGACGGAGGACAGAACAATTGTTGACGAAGATTAAAAAGTTTTGGCAGTTGGGAAAAAGAAGAGCACCTCATTATTCAAATATGATAGTCTTGCTTATTTTTTTTATTTTTGTTCAAGTTATTCATGATTTGCCTCAAATGGACAAATGCCATTCACCCATATTTAAGGACTTCTTGGTCTCATTACTAAATCTGAAGAGGCCTATGCCTTCTGAACGCTAGCTATATAGAGAAAACAGCTCCCTTGTAAATATCTGAAAACTCGGGGAGGAAGAAAAACAGTCACAGGGTATTTGGGGTGAAGGTGGGTTAAAAGATGAAAAAGTCTGATGAATTAAAAGAGAAAAAAAATATTTTTCCTAGCCATGTGACTTTTTTTTAGTATCTCCCAATATCTCTGGATTTCTAAACTTCCTTGTGTTTTTCTATTCCTGGGCTCCTTCCAATCACGGAGCTCACCCAAGAGGTTTATGCACCTCCACTGGCATTTGTTTGGCATCCTGCCGTCTTCATAAGACCTCATCAGAAAAAAGGAGCAGCCCGAGCAGCCCAGACCTCTGCTCACCTGGAATAAGATGTCTTCCCCACTCTGTTGTCAGAGAATTTCAAGCCTAGCAAAGAGGCAGACGGGCACAGTGATGGATCGCGCTGCAGGGCTCTAAAGCCAGACCAACCAGGATCCAAATGGTGCCTCCACCGCTAGCTGTGTGACCTGGGGCAAGGTATCTGACCTCCCCACATCTTCATGTTCCTCTCCACAAATCGGGGCTAACAAAGTATAGACCCCCACAGTTACTGAAAAGTAAAGGAGAGAATGCTGATGAAGCTGTTAGAGTCTGGCACAGTGCACCAACACTCAATGAGCATCGGCCACTGTGATTACTGGGTCTTCAACACCTCCTCCCCCATCACAGAAGAAAAGGCAAACACTTCCACGGCCGGTGGTGTGTTAAACAGGCCTCTTCTATTGTCATTATGACCTCGCCATACATCTGCCTCGGATTTTAAGCTTCTAGACGGGAGAGAGAAATCATATCTATATTGTGCTATAATCTCCAGGCCTGATGCAAGTACAAACGATCATATCTAGTCGCTGCTATGTGATGTTTGTATCCTACCACTGAATAACTAAAAATAGAAGCAGCTGCCATATTTTAGAGCCAATTTTGTGTGAGCCACCATATAAGGTGTTTTACAGACCACATCTAATCCTGACAGCGACCTCGAGGCAGGTCTCTGGATCCCCATCTTCTAGACAAACAGTCTTGGGCCATGGCTTACTCAGAGTCATGCCCTGAGGACGGTGGAGACAGACTCACAGCCCAACCCTCTGGCTCCTAAGCAACCATGCCCCTTTCCACCTGACCACACTGAACCCATGCTCCGTTTGTTCCTTGGGGACCCATCTATGTGCCAAACTGAACAAATTCTTCTTTTTAATCAAAATAACACAGTTTGCTTACACTACTGTTCATCTACAAAGCACAAATGAATCTGTAACTTCAGTGTCTTTCTACTACCAGACTTAAAAAAACAAAACAAAACAAACTAGAGTTACTTCTAAGATTTGCTGTCAGGACACCATATTGGTATGAACTCTTTCATTATTTAAAGTGGATCTATAGCTGCCTGCAATGACAGATTAATTCTGTTTCTTCGGTAGCTAGGTGTTTGGCTTCACGTCTGTGAGGTAACCACAAGCCTTTAGGGCGAGAGCTGCTCACATCTTTAGCAATCTATAAGGGCTTCTCTAGAGGCCAGTGCTTGCCGAGTGATGAAATATGATTCCATAAATCAGACGGCTGAAGTGGCACTTGTATACGTCACCATCTATCTTCGCGGCTTCTCTCTGACGGGCAAAGGGTAAGAGCTCATCCCTCGGTATTGTGACCAGAGAAAGGACCATCAGAGTTGGCACTGACTAAGCATGTGCTACTTAAAACTGAAGACACACTAAGACTAGGGGGAAAAAAAAAGATCCTGCTGGTGTTAGCACGCCTCAGGCAGTGGTAGAAGCTTCAGCAACTCATCTTCAAAAGGCAGAGAGCCAGAGCTCTAGAAACCTGCAAAAATTGGCTAAGCCTGCAGTCTTCACTTCTTTAAGCTGAGCATCTTCAAAGTCTAGGATTCTAACTGTAGGGCACAGCAGCTGCCACTGCAGATCTGATCCTCTCCGCTTTTGGCAGCTCTCAACTTGAGATTCTAGCAAAAGAATTTTTCAAGTTGCTATTATTGCCTGTCATGGATTTATAAATATTGTGCACTATCTGCTGTGGCATGGCTCTCATGGGACGCCAGAGCATGCCAAATGCATAACGGAATGAAAAACAGTTTCTATTCTTCAAATAAATGCTAATTTTTTTTAACTGTGCTCACACGATGTGTTTGGTGACCAACTTCAATAGTACAGAATATGTATCAGAGAGGGGGAAAAAAGCTGATTGTCTTTTCCAGCAGCATTCAGCTGCTACTTTCATTAAGCTTGTTTAATTAGATTCCAGATGCTAATTTGCAAGTCGATACCAGAGGGTGCAGGACAGTTTGCCTTTGAATCATCTCCCTGTGATGTGAGGGTCCTGCCGCACACCACTAGCCTTCAGCGGCCCTCGCGCGCTATTCTGACAATTAGTGCAAAGAGGGGACAGTATTGATCTTGACAGACTAAATATTAATCTTCTACCCGTTTTAATGAATTATAATCTTCAAGAGTTTAAATTTCTCACTGGGCCAAATGAAAACATTCCTTCTTACAAAGAAGTGGGATGGAAGGAAAACTAACAGAAGTTATCTGATGGACTCCTTTTAATTCCTTGCCCACGCTAAAATAAAATCTGTTTCTATTTCAGCAATTTTAGCAATTTTCAAGATACATACCCTCACAAAGCTAACACAATTATTTCCAGGTATTTCAGTCTAATTTCTTATACTTAACTGGAAAATGGACTCAAAAGGCCACAGTATGGTTATCACAATCTTTCCTGTCTAGCCAGCCTGTGGGTAATAACCAGGACGAGGGGCTTAATTCTTATCTCATCAGCTTTAACAATAGAAAAAAAAATCTGGGGGAATGGCACCTTGCAATTCATCATCACCCAAAAAACCTCTAATATAACTGACCTCTCGTCATTAGGTCAACTCACACATTTAAAATCCACTATTCTGCTAATACACAGTGAATAAGCACCTTTGCTGATAAAAATAAAGTGGGACTTTATCACCAGTAAGTAATTCAATTATTTTCTGCCTTCATTTCTATCACATTTCTATCACTCGTTTTCTGAGTACTATGAACACCAAAGGTGAAGTTATCAAACTGCATCAGAGCAGGGTTAATCTGGGAACGATTTAGTGAAGTAGCTTCTGGCACCTCTTCATCCACTCACTCGGTGATTACTGGCTGCTTGCCTGCCACGCACCAGATACCACGCTGGGGGTGAGGAAAGAGCACTGGAGCAGCGCAGTTCCTGCCCTCAGAGCACTTCCAGGCTAACAGCAAGGAGGACAATGAGAAGATGAGAACTGCGAGGCCACTAAAAGCAGTGTCAGGGTCACAACCAGGTTGAGGATTTTTTAAAAAAATTTTTTAATGTTTATTTATTTTTGAGAGAGACAGCAAGCACACAAGCGGAGCAGGGGCAGAGAGAAGGGGACAGAGCACCCAAAGTGGGCTCTGTGCTGACAGCAGCGAGCCCGATGTGGGGCTCAAACTTGCGAACTATGAGATCACGACCTGAGCTGAAGTCAGACGCTCATCCAACTGAGCCACCCAGGCGCCCCGAGGATTTTTAAAGATGCTACTTGTCCCTTAAACTCACACGATTAGCAGATAGTTTCTCTGCAACCATGAACCAGGGCTTTTACCTGAGGCAAGTCATTGGCTCAGATAACAAGAGGCCAGTCTTAGCCATTCATGAATCCCAGCTGGGTTTCACTGCTCTGCTTTTTGGCCTATAATTTCCCAATGAGCATTTGCCCTTTGCTCCATCTTTCTGTTGCCTGTGTACTTAATGGGGTGTTTGCTCTGTTGACTCTGCCCAACGCTGTGTTATTTGAGAAGTGTAGTAGCTATCTTCCTCCGTTATCTCAAATGTTCAGCACTTTCCAGATTGGAAGAAGAGAAAGTCCCCTCAATTTCCCAGGTGGTTTTTGATGACTCAGATTTTACTTCAGTGCAGGGTTATTCTGTCTCAACTCAACAAACACCTACTGAATATAAGGAGCTGAAGAACAGAGATGATTTCATGGCCTCTGCCCTCAAGGATCTCCCTCTATCAAGGGCAAGTGAGGGAGATGCCCCTGAAAACATCCACAAAACAATGGAACAGGTGTGTACAATGGAGGACAAGGACACAAAGGAAGAAGCAACTAAGGGCATGCACTGCTGGCTGACACCAGCAGTGAGAAAGATTTAATGACAAGCAGGTACACCCTGTATACAAAGAACAGCAACCTGGGGTGCCTGGGTGGCTCAGCTGGTTAAACATCTGACTTTGGCTCAGGTCATGATCTCCCAGTTCGTGGGTTCGAGCCCCGCATCAGGCTCAGTGCTGACAGCTCAGAGCCTGGAGCCTGTTTCAGACTGACTCTCTCCCTCTCTCTTTCTCTCTCTCTCTCAAAAATAAACATTAAAAAAACTCAAAGAATAGCAAGCTGGCAAGAAGGGCTGTGGTGGATTGGGAATGTAGCCCTATGTTTCCCAAAGTTAAATATTCATACCCCTGGGCTTACACACAATGGGTGATGCATGAATACACTTTTAATTTCTATTAATAGTGTGCACTCGCTTTCATGTGTCTTGGGGAAAAAAGTAACCAACACATCAAACCCAGGATTTTAAAGATTCAAACTATATTTAAAAACTAAATTTAAATTAAAAAGGTGAACTGAAGTGGCTGTAGGAAGAAGAGAAAGGGAACGGACAAGAAAGGAAATGTATCACAAATGCCAAAATCTGGGGTGCCTGGGTAACGAAGCTGATTTAAGTGTCCTACTCTTGATCTCGACTCAGGTCATGATCTCACAGTTCATGAGATCATGCCGGGCTCTGCACTGACAGCGCAGAGCCTGCTTGTGATTCTTTCTCTACCTCTCTCTCTGACCCTCTCCTGCTCACGCTCTCTCTCAAAATAAGTAAACCTTAACAACAACAACAAAAACCCAAACGCCAAAACCTATGTAACTGTACACTTAAGATCTGTGCGTTTTATTACATGTTAATTGTATCTCAATTTATAAAATAGTGAATCAATTAAAACAAATTTCTTTCAAGAAAAATAACAGTACAGGGGCACCTGGGTGGCTCAGTCGGTTAGGTGTCTGACTTCAGCTTAGGTCATGATCTCATGGTCCATGAGTTCAAGCCCCTCATCAGGCTCTGTGCTGATAGCTCGGAGCCTGGAGCCTGCTTCAGATTTTGTGTCTCTCTCCCTTTCTCTACCCCTCCCCTACTCACACTCTGTCTCTGTCTCAAAAAAAAAAAAAAAAAGAATGTTAAAAATAATAGTAGTACAGGTGGCACCTGGATATGGCAGAAACCTTAAATGTGATGTGCAAATGACAAGTTCAAGAAACAATGCTATCCTAGCCCTGTCCAACAGAAATATGTGAACTACATATGTAGTTTTATATTTTCTAGTAGCTACATTTTAGAAAAAAATTGGTGAAATTAAGTTTTACTAATTTGTTATTTAACCCAACTACATATTGTTTCAATACGTAATCAATAGAATATTATGAAATACATTTTTCAGTTTTTTTATACTAAGTCTTTGAAATCTGGTGCGTATTTCCCACTTACAGGGTTCTCATGTCAGATTAGCCACATTCAAATACTCAATGGCTACAGGGGGTTGCTGGCTACCACGCCGGACCGTGTAGCAAAAGGCAATGAGAACATACTAAAGGTTTTTGAGGAGATGGGGCTTTCAGTCTATAAATACCATAGTCTAAGACCAGCACTGTCCAAGGTACAGGTTTGTAGTTTAAAAAAAAAAGAAAAAGAAAAAAAAGGGGAGGGGGACTATGGACTACCTCTAATTGATTTGTTTTAACAATCAAAAAGCCAAGAGCTTGTTTAATGAGTCTGGACTACAAATCAGTGTTTGGCAAATAACAGGTGACCATGCTGGCCTGAAATGGCCCTTTCCGTATGCAGTTCTATGAAGCGTACAGTCGTTCCCGTCCTAGCAATCTACGTACGGTCTGAGAGGCAAAACGCTCTCCTGGGTCTCTGCGTGAGACATGTCCAGAATCCTCTCTCATGCGGGAAGGAAATGAGCGGATTTAGCCACCTGACCCTGCAATCTCTAGAAAGGCAAGAAAGAAAAGTCATGGAAGGCTTCTTGTCACAGAGACAGAAAGCCTTCCTGGAAAGAAGGAAAATAAAGTCGGGAAATCTGAAACCAAAACGTTTTCCCAAGTTCTATGCAAACCAGAAACGACACCTTGCCATATTCTTTTTCATAGCAAAGAAGTCACTAAAACTCATCCTCTCGACCTTGACTGGCAGTCTCAGCCCCCACTAAAACCACATCACATGATCTTCACCCAAACAAAGCAAGGTGGTCAGTAGTCAGCCACTCGGTCTTTATAATAAATTCTCTCAGTATCCATTAACGTCCTTTTAGATTAAATATTATCCACAGACAGTTGCAATACTACTCTTTGCCTCCTAATTACATTTAAACTCACTTCACTGGGGAAACAGGTTACTACCTTCTTCACAATAAAGTGATTCTGTTCACTGTCCGTCTGCGTCAAGTTTCAACAACTTCAGTGAACAAAACCAGTCACCTGAAATTGTGAAATTAATTAATCAATCTGAAATGGGAATCTGGTCAGGCTGTTTTAAGGTCTCAAAGCTAATACAGAACACTAAGTGGTCTGAGATGCATACAAAATTGATCTAAGGAACACACTTCTCAGACTGATAATAGCACAAATTTTACTGAAGGGATGATCACATTTCCCTTTACTTCCGCGGATCACATGAATATTAAATTCACGGCCTTTGAATCACTTCAAATCCAAACTCTAAATAATGTAAAATTACTTCAGCAGAGGGTTAAAGTCACTTTTAATATACCTCATGCTTTCAACTTTTTCTGCAATTCTCATTTTTCTCTAACATATGGAGGTTCCAATCAATTGGAAATAGACAAAGCTTTCAAGAAAATTTGAAAAGATTAATGTGGTTTAAAGGAGGGCTTGACATTACTGAGGTGATTTTCTAAACAAAAATCATCAGAGTCTTTCTCCCCATACCTTCGTTAGTTCTAATGGATTTGTGAAGCCTCAGGAATGCCTCTCCTTTAGTCTGAAGTCTGGGAGATGTTTTTTTTTTCTTTTTAAGTGACCTAGTACATCTTATATTTTCTCTGTACTTAAGAACCCCAAACAGAAAATAAGGCTGATATGGGAATAAATTTTCACACTGAGAAATGAGAACAGAATCCTAATCTCATTTATAGTTGATACTTAGACCTGCTTACTATCCTTAATTGGAGCAAGACACTGTTATCTTTACTATGAAACACCTAGCTAAATCCTCCTTAGTTGTATGTTTTAATTCCGGCAGATGTTCAACAAAGGGGAGAAATCTAGCTATCCGTGACGGAGTCACTTGTGTGTGCTAACATCACGTACCAAGGGCATAGAGGCTTCTGGCAGGAGCCCCCTGTCCTGGTTGGGCAGCATCCACAACCCTATATCCTCCGGCTCTCAGGGCACTTGGCCCAAACCTAAAGGGCAGAGAGAGCTTCAGAGTTCCAATGACAGCTGGTGCTCTGATGACAATGAGCTGGTGGAAAAATAAAAAAGTTTTAAATATGCAATCTTCTCCAAAGATGATTAGGCATAAAGCATGGTCAAAAAGCAATTCCCAGAGACACCCTCTGGTATCTAAAGAAAACAGTATTGCAAAGGCAGAAACGCCAGATGCCTACAGATTAAAGAAGAGGGAATAAACAGACTACTAAATTGATGAAACAAGTTGCTACTCCCCATCACAAAATTAACAACTATCAACAAACCAAGAGCAGGTAACGAAGGCTACCTTCAGGACCTCTGTGCCCACAAGCTGGCTGAGCGGCAGGCACAAGGCACGGTGGAGGAATAATGAGGTACCATGTACCCAAGCATACTGAATACTCCTTCGAAAGTGACAATGGAAGACCTGTGGGTTTGTTCTTGGAGACCTGGGAGATAGGGAAGTTGCTTAATGACGGGTACATCTATCACTAAGGCAGACAGGTGGCATGCCATTCAGAAGGGACCACCCTCCCTACCACCACAGGAAATATAATACGGAACTCTTAGAAATATATTTGAGACACTAGATCCATCACCCACTGAGAATGGTCCCCTATACACACGATCTTGTCCCCATATTCTGCCAGATGCAGAACAGTCTATAGGGACTCTTTACACTGCCCCCATTTTCACACCAGGCCTGTGTGACATGGAAAGCTATACAGTTTCTCTACTCTCAGTGAGGAAACAAAAAATAACTCGTCCTTCTGAGACACCGTGACACAGAAAGCTTAGTGCGCACAAAACATTCCACGGTGAGCAGCATCTGCAGCCAAGAAGACTCCTGGGCAGCCCAGAGGCCAGCGCCAACAGCTGAGGGGTGCTGGCTCCCCACGCCTGAGGGAGGGCGCAGCAGGGCCACTCCAAAATGAAGCTCTCCCAACCAACCAGTGTTCTCAGCAAATGTGGTTATCTGCGCCAAAGAGCCTTCCGACTAACAGCAGTGCTACATAAGCTTTTGAGGACTCAGCAATCGATTTGTAAATGTCCAACACACAACTGGAAAAGACATGTGAAAGCGAAGAAAACTGCAGGGATTACATACCTCCATATCTGGCCTAAACTTATCTTCAAACACAGCCATTGCTGCCAAGGAGCCAGAACCTGAAAGAAAAAAGGTGCATTTTTAGTATATTTACCAACTCCCAGCTTCTCCACCTCAAGTTTACTTTGGGACAGCAGACTCAGCAAAACACGCCCAGTGTCCCACTCAGGCGCACTGTAAATATTAATCCTACAGGGCCGCGTAAACCAGGTAAACAATGCTCTTCGAGAGGCTGAAATCACACTTACCACTATCTCGGGTAAACCCGCAGCTGGCCCTACTTCCACTACTGACAGGAGTAATTGTAAATTATTCACAATAAAATGCTGAAGCATGAAAATGAGGTTATGGAGAATTTGTATTTTTTCAAACAGCGAACGCCACATAATTTCATACAATCCTATGCTACACAACTGTGCCTTGGCGGCTGCTGGGTATAGCGCTAAATACCAAGCCAGTTAGAAAGAATAGATTGTTTTAATGAGCTGGTCCTGGTAGAGTCACCTTGACACACGGGGAAGGAACCACAGCACCGACGATGGTAATAGGCCTGCAAGCCGCAGCCACCCGGTTATTCCGGCTCCAACTGTAAAACACTTTATTATGTGGCATTTATTTGGAGCTATTATTTTTAGTTCGTACTTTGAAGAGTAACAGCTGAGTAGACAAAATGACAAAGAAACAAAAATTTATTATCACAATAGCAAATGGCTGAAAGGTTATGCTGCATAGATATTAACAGACAGCAAATTTCTCCCTACAAAAGTAGGATATAAAGGCATTACAAATAAGCATGGGCTCCCTTTGAATGAATGTAAAAGGCAGCTCAGCACTATTTGAAAATTTAAACTTGCTTTGTTCAGAAACCAGAGAATCTTTAGAAAACCATCATCTTGTCTTTACAGAGTCCTGGCAATATTTCAGGATACTGTACTTTTGGAGAGAGGATAGAGTTGCCCACAATTTTTTACTCCAATTAGAAGATTTTTTTGGCATTTATTACTTTTTAACTTGTTTTGCATAACACTATCTATTTAGCTGGGTCACAGAGAAAACCATATTTTCTATTTAAAATGATTTGTGTACATCGCTTGACCACCTCAATGGTTTTAGCAAAGGAAAAAGGCAGCGATTAAACAGTTTCAAATGAGGTGTCCTGCTGATTTTATCAAGTCTGCTGAATGTATAATGAAAAAGGAGAAGCTGACAGCCACGCTGCATTGAGAAAATACAGACTACCTTATCTGAACCATTTAAGGAGGTCCAATTATAGATCAAATTTAAAGGGTAGAAACAGCAGATTTACAGACACAAATCAATGAACATGGTAATCCCGATGAATATGACAGATACTCCTGTTATGGAATATTGCTGTGGTTGAGGATCATTACCTTCCCAGCACCGGATACATCACATCTAAAGCAGTAGGAAGCGTCAAGTGTAGACCAGTATTACAAGCAATGACTATTCATTTAGGCTTGGGAGCAAAAGGCAACCCTGTTTCCCCCTCTTACCATTTTTTTTTTCCTAAAAAAAAGAGGGGGGGGGAACTAAAGAGATATTAAAAGCCCTTTGGAAAGGAGATAGAAATTAAACAGCTATAAAAACCAGTGCATCCAAATAAAACCAGCAGATAAGAGCAAATTCACCAAAGACAAGCCTCTGAATCTCATTAATAAACATGTCCTTGAAAATCTGAAAATAGGGTCAAAGTCCACCAACATTTTGTGAGTCACTCATTTACTCTTGAGATTCAGGGATCGAGACAAAAAAGTAACCCAAGTTTTATAGCACAGGTGAGAACTAGTCTTGGACTTCAGTGAAAAGACAAGCTGGTTCTGTGTGGCAAACAAAGGACAGCTATCATGAAGAAACATGAAAATTGCAAATAAGAAAATCTCAAAAAAATACTTCTGGATACAAAATGCTCCTACAAAGCACCCAAGAGCAGGCCTGCCTCACCCAATCTGGCTCAAGACTCTCCCCCTGAAGAGCTAAGGGCAAGTGTCCCAGAGGCCTGAAAGAAGCATCAAGAGAAGACAGTAAAGGGCATATAACCTAAAAGCTAACAACTTTGTGGAAAACTGTAATCAATGATTACAAAAGGGAAAACTAAGCTTACCTTAAAAGACGTTTTTCCTTAAAAATTACTAGCCCTGTTCTTTTCCTCTCAGGTCATCCTTTCTTTGGCAGTTAACCATAAATAAGTTAATTTTACTGGTATTTTTCCTGGGCACACATATTTCCTTCTGTTTAGCTTCACCTAATACTTTAAAGAATGAAAAATATTTTCCTCTCAATGTAACAATTCTCCCCTCATCAAAAATATTACTTTTCCTGTTAGAAAACAATGTTGCAGACAAAATTTCTGTAAGCGGAAATTATGAATTTTATTTAAGCTCTTGCACAAAAAAGAGTCTCTTCAGTGTGGGGATGCTTCTCAAACATTATCAGAGAGGATGACTTTTTTTTTTTTCAAAGAGCCGGAAGGTACGGGTGAGGTCAACATAGTAAGGACACGGGGATATTTATCACACTGTATTTCTGCTTCCCCTTTCACATCACGCCCCCAACACACACACTCCAACCTGCCCAGCACATGCATGGTGTGGCGAAGTTTTCTGGAAAGCAGAAGCATGCTAAACTGCCTGATTCTGCTGCTCCTGAGATCAAAGATAAGCAGACTCCAAATAAACTTGAAAAGAAAGGGAAATTCAACATTAAAAACAATTTCTAAATCACTTGCAAATTAGCTCCTGCTCCCAGCTTCTTAGGAAAGGAGGACTCTGGCGCCCCCTTTTCAGAAATACGCGGAAGTGCTAGGAGATCGAGAGCTACAGACTTTTTGTCAACCGGTTTCTAGGAAACCCTGAATGTGTGTCTGCTACTTAGAAAACCGAAGTCAGAATTGCAAAAATGACTGCAATTGCCCAAAGCGGACAGAGAACAAGATGCAAATCTTCACATAATTTCAAGGCAGTGCAACTGGGGGAAGGAACAAGGAGCTGGCCATTCAGAAGGGAAAAAAAGATGGTAAACTCAAGGAGACCAGTATTCTTTAGTAATTACATTCAGGTTTCCTAGATCTTGTTTCCACGCCACTTTACTATATACAGTAACTCACCTAATGCCACACCAGTAGAGCAGCCATGGACTGACAAAATGTCTAAATATTACATCTGGTTTTTAAACCACAGTGATGCCCTGATACATTCCATTATTTCAGCATCAACCTACCCAACTTGGCACTTCCAAACCCAAAACCAAGGCAAAAGATCTTCTGAGGAGCATTTACGCTGATTTTCTATTCCAAAACCAAGGTCACCTTAGACAATTAGTCAGAACTACCTGGTTTTCCATCAAGGAATCCATGAACAGAAAGGTCAGGAGACCAGGGCCTCTGCCTTAGATGGCAGGCATGTCAGGTGAAAGGAACAGAGGTCAGAGGGAGTATGCTCTCCACAAATGCCCAACGGGCTCAAGGAGCAAGGGGTGTGAGGCCTGACCTCAAAGAGCTTATCTAACAGCAGAGAGGAGAAGGCAGCCAAGGAGGAAGAAATCAGGGCACACTGGGTACCCCCTGAGTGCCACGCATCCCATCATACCATTCAGTCATTCCACTGAAGTGGTAAAGCTTCTTGGCACTACAGAACTAATAAGCACAGGGCAGGACTCTGTCTCACAACCTGAGGCAGTCACCCTCTCGTACCACAACAGGTCAGAGTAGACGTTGGGGCGCCTGGGTGGCTTAGTCGGTTAAGCGTCCGACTTTCGCTTGGGTCATGATCTCGCAGTTCGTGGGTTCGAGCCCCGCGTCAGGCTCTGTGCTGACTGCCAGCTCAGAGCCTGGAGCCTGTTTCAGTCTGTGACTCCCTCTCTCTCTGACCCTCCCCTGCTCACGCTGTCTCTCTCTCTCTCTCCTAGAAATAAATAAAACATTAAAAAAAAAAATCTTTAAAAAAAAAAAAGAGTAGACGTGCAAGACCTTCCAAGACCAGGTCTCTTGTCTCCCTCACCCCTCTCCTCAGACTTGACACATATACTTGACATCCCACCAACATAAAACTGATAATAGTTTCCTAAATTAAACCATTTCAAGCCAATCCCACCTTGGCATACGCTATGCCCTTTCCCCCCTTGAGAGTCCACAAGATTCCTAGTCACCCTCCAAACCCCACCTGAGAGACTGCTTCTTCCCACAAGCTTTCCTTGACCAACTCCACCCCCCCCCCACAAGGGTTCGGCTGTGCGTCCCCATTCCTAGCGGTCTCAGGCACACAGTGAGCACTAAACAGAATCTGCTGAATTAAGCTGGCCTGATTTGAGGACACCTGTCCAAATGAAGGAGCTAGGGAAAACTCTGAGCTGGCCCTGAAGGAGTTGATGGTAGCAATAAATGCCTTGATAAAGTGGAAAAGACAGTTATTGCCTAATTTACCATACAGGGGTGAATATAAGACAAACTCAAGTGTGAAGCAAGTTCAATGTCCAAAAGGAAGAAAAAGGCTTTAAACCCACAAAACCATGTCATATTATCTGTCCTGATCAGGTCCAAACCTCTGTGATGCCACAGGAGTAAAACGCCCTCCGTGGGTCCCTGCGTTTTACCAGACAGTCCCGTCTCATCAGCAGTCTCCATGTAGCTGCTCCTTAACAACCTCCGTCAAGTCTGCCTTTCTCAGCCCACCCACAGTTGCTGAGTAGCCAGGGTTGCTTCCAGAACAAAGCTCTTTAAAACAGAAAAACGAGGTGCAATCAGTGACCAGCTTTTAGAAAGAGGATGGTGCAGGGCACCTGGGTGGCTCAGTCGGTTAAGCGTCCGACTCTTGACAGCAGCTGAAGTCACAATCTCGAAGTCATGAGATCGAGCCCCGTGTCGGGCTCTGTGCAGACAGCGGGAGCCTGCTTGGGATTCTCTCTCTCTCCCTCTCTCAAAGTAAATAACTAATAAAACAAAGAAAAATAAAGGAGGATGGTGCAAGACACAGTGGTGGCTCCCTAGCTATATACTGACTCACCTCCTGTACCCACTATATGTCCCTAGTTTACCTCCTACCTCCTCCCTGCTCAATCCCTTGAGACTCCAAACACCCGCAAGCCAAGCTGTGGAGACAGGGATGGAGGAAGGATACACAACGCAGCCCTCTTCCACCTGAGGGGGCCGAGAACTGTCCTACACTCCCTGCTTCACTGTGGCCACTAGGTGCGCACCACAGCGCCATGGCCGCTCCCATCCGGTGGCCATTAAAAGAATTCCTCCCACAATAGATGCCCTGTGGGGTCCCGGAAAGCAGGTCTGCTCCCCATCTCTGACTGTCAGGGCCTGACTTGCTTCAAGATGACAGTGGGGGCCGTGCACACTGCTAGCCTCCAGGAGAAGGGGGTCCCAGGCAAAACGCCCCAGGCTGGAGGTCACACCTCCAGCCAATCTTTTAAAATGAAGTTTCTACTCTTATTAAAAGCAGACCACTGGCGTGGGGTGGGGGAGGAGACCAACTCCTGTAAACAATGTAAAATATAGTCTGTGAAACTCAGAAAAATAGACGCAACGTGTAGGATATCAATAACTAAAAAGGGCTCACAGATAAAGAACACCAATACGCCAACACAGCAGTTGACAAAAAAGAAAAAAATGTGACAGGACTGTACACATTTAGAAACACTGTTCAAACTCACTAGTTATCAAAGAAATAGGAATTTAAATTAAATAATCATTTTCTTGTCTTTTATATCAACAAAGATTAAGAGAAATAATACCCAGAGCTGACAAAGGTGTAGTAAAACGGGCAAATCTAACACATTTGTAAAAGCAAAAATGAATAGAACTTTTTTATCAGGCAACTTAGAAACACCAATCAGAAAGCATCAAGTTATACATCTCCACCAGCAATTCCACTGCTAGAGTTACTTTAAGGAAATAATTGGATAAGTACCCAAATTATCTATATAAAAAGATCACTGTTTAGATTAGCAAAACAAAAAAACAACAAACAAAATCCTAGAGATAAAGGTAAAGGTCCAACAGACAACAGGAAAAAATAAACAGTATTATGTGTACAGTCATTAAACACAATATTTTTTTTGGCAATAAGAAGATATCCATGATACAATGGTCAATAGGGGAAAAACATTTTCCAAAGCAATATTAACACAGAAGCTTATATGATACATATTATACAGATCTGGAAAAATAAAAGTCAAAATATTATACTTATATCTGAGTGATACTATTTTATTTACTCACATTTTTTTATTGTTCTTCAAAAGACCAGACATACTTACAATTTTTTAAAGATATAAACTTGGAGAAAATAAGAATTTGACATGGTACAGGGATGGAAAGATCAAAAAGCAAAAGACCCCAGACCTTGCCAGCCGTCACCGCTGTGCTAAGAACAGCAGCATGCAGCTGATTCCTGAAATCTGTGTCCAGGGGCCTGAAGGTCAATCCATGCAGGAGTCAATAGTTCCAAGGAACGACAGCAATCAATCATCTCAAACAAATATACACACCATGTCTCTCTACCACTGTCCTTAGGAGGGATTCCTTAGTATAGTCTTAAAGGTAAAAGCATCTTTATCATGAAGTCCTCTGAGCAGAGCAGCCCCAAGCCAGCTCCCACTTATCCAGAAGTCTACACTGTGGCACACAAATCACTAAACAGACTGCAATAACACAGTACGCGTGGTGTTTAAGGAATTTCAAAGCGCAGTCCCATCCATTTTGTCTGCTCTTCCAACATGGCAGCTCAGAGGAGTCCCATCTTAGAAAGGGGAACACAGAATCAGGGAGGTGAGGCACTTGCCCACATCACATAACCAAACTGATTAGCAAATCTTGGATTCTGAACCCAGATCATTCTGATTTTAAAAGTGTCTAATGTTCCTTCCATTCCACCATGTTGCCTCTTATGTAACTAAACCAAACGCTTAAAATCAAGATTAACAAGTAAGCATGGAAACAGCTATATTTTCTTAGCTCCCCAGTGCAAAAAGGAGCATGCTTCCTAAATTGCTTTTTCTTTAGATTTCAGCAGAATGATTAGCACACATCTGGGTACGGTTAATTTGTGTAGTTTTGCTTGGAAATTCAAATGAGATTGAAATTTTAGTTAAATGTTTTAAATGATTAAACAGATGCCATTCACTGTTTAGCAATGCCACTCAAGTATCTGAGTATTTATTTTAAAACAATCCCATTCAAAAAAATTTTTAAATAAAACATGAACAATGAAATTAGTCTCCATTTTCTGAAACCTCTGAAGGTATTTCTGATCTTAGCTTATCAGCATTAGTAGTTCAGTTCACTGTGACCTTCACAGGGAACTCAGGAGAAAACGTGAAATACATCGGGACACCTGGGTGGCTCAGTCAGTTACGTGTCTGACTTTAGCTCAGGTCATGATCTCACAGTTTGCTGGGTTCAAGTCCCACATCAGGCTCTATGTTGACAGCTCAGAGCCTGGAGCCTGCTTCAGATTCTGGGTCTCCCCTTCTCTCTGCCCCTCCCCTGCTCATGCTCTCTCTCTGTTTCTCGATAATACATATGTTAAAAAATTTTTTAAAAAAGAGAGAAATGTATCAAGAAAATTTTACTATCTAAGAGATCACTTTAACTGTTCTATACATTCAAAAATACCTGCACTGACAGGGCTGGAGGACAGAATTTTGTTAAAAAACCATGAAGTATGTTATTTTTACTGTGTTCTTTATTTTTTTATTTTTCTAATGTTTTATTTATTTTTGAGAGAGAGAGAGAGAGACAGCATGAACAGGGGAGGGTCAGAGAGAGAGGGAGACACTGAATTAGAAGCAGGCTCCAGGCTCTGAGCTGTCAGCACAGAGCCCGATGCAGGGCTTGAACCCAAGAACCGTGAGATCATGACCTGAGCCGAAGTCAGATGCTTAACCAACTGAGCCACCTAGGCGCCCCTTTATTGTTGTGTTCTTTAAAGTACTAAATCAAACGTATCAATTCTAGAATCAATGTTTTTTGACATGCTAAAGAAATTAAAGACAGAGAATTTTCTAAAACCCACTGCTCTAAGTCCTACTCTTAGAAGGATCTGAAAGCCAGCAGGTATAAATTTGCTTTTTTCTAATGAGGTCTATGCTCACAAAATCCCAGAGAGAAAAAGGAGGAAAGCATTTACTGAGAGCCTTTTAGGTCCCAGACCCTGAACTCCAGTGATGTAGGGATTTCCTCACTTTACAGGCAAGGAAACTGAGGCTCAGCAAGTGAGGGCAATACAACCAATAAGAAGTGGAGCCAAGATTCAAACCTAGGCTTCGCGGCTCCACATTCCAGAAGGGCAGCTTCCCACTCCTTCCTTCACACAACCCGTCCCAGGAGCCCTCCAGGCAGCGGGCTCAGGGGGCACACTCTGTGCAGGAGGCGGCATAATTCTGGCACTTCACTGCTTGCCCCAGCACACCACCGAGGCCCTCGGAGCCCCGCAAGGCTGCTACGCTGCCCCAGGATGCACCATCATCCCAAGCACAATGCGACTGTCGCCCTAAAGCTGCAGTACGGCGGCCTTGCCGCCCTGGCCTTCACTTCCGCCCCCATACAACGTACAACGGAGAGGATGACAGAATGAGTCTTCCTCACTGTGTGGCTGGGAAACTTGGAAGGATACAGAACGCAGAAGGCCTGGCACACAGGAAATGCTCAGTGAAAGCTCGCTATTGTAATTACTCTGAGACAAAGTCTCTGTCCTCCAGGAGCTATTTTATAGAATCATCCTCAACAAGGTCCGGGGTTGGCAGTTTTCATGGAAACAGAGGTCTTCAAAATTTCTTTTCTCAAAGTCATCAAGTTCTGACAGGCAGCCGGAAATGGACTTCTACTGCTTTTCCCCAAATCAATTTAACCAGAGCTTTTCGGGAGGGGGGGGAGCCGCTTCTTCTGCTAAGGATCGGTCTGTTTTAAGTGCCCAAGGACCCGTTTGCCACTGTGGCCTGCCAAGGTGTAAGATGTATGCAGCGATAAGAGAGTAACACACAGAACATTCTAATCCATCAGTGTCAGGTCTCCCAGACAGAGTGCTTACTCACACTTGCTCATTGTTAGTCAACTGGCCACTCATCCTGGGTAAAATTTGGTGCTTTCCACAGACCCATGGATTGGGATCATTTTTCACTCTGTTCCCGTCTACAAGGACTAGTCTCCTGGTGTTAGTGCCTGCTCTGGAGGCCAACACTGCCAATGCGTGAAGAGCTGATTTATGAATACAAAGCAATGCTGGTGCCAGGGGACCACACTCAGCCACCAGAGAGCAGTGGAGCACCTCACATCGCTTGGGGAAACTCAAGACACGGACCTGAAAGGGTTTAATTGTATGCATGCATTTCATTATAAGTCCTGGCCAAAAGCTTCATGGCAAGGCAGGCCAAGCAATCAGACAATCTTGCATGGGTTGCTGAAATCCAGATTTGTCCTTTGTCAGCATAAACAGTTTAATTTGATGTTTTCACTCCTGAGTAAGCACTGAGTATTACATTTAAACCCCTCGTGAGGGGAAGAATGCTTCCTTTTCATCAGCAAATGTACCTCAATGTCAAAGAGTCTACCTTTTATTCCCAATGAATAAAAAAAAATTATTCCATTTAATATGCTTAGAAATAGATTTTTAAAGCATCCAACGACATTTTCACTCAAACACCAACTTCCAAAAAAAATGCAGTCCCTTTTCTAAATATAGTCAAAAAGGAGTTAAATTTCACTCTAAGTAAGTAATTTAAACACCACTTGAAGGAAACAGGGACTTTCCTTATAACTGCAACTGCAACATCTCATTAACCTGACAGGCTAAAAACACAAATTCTTAAGAAAAGACTAACAAATCAGGGCATCCAGGCCTCAAAAGTTAAAGTTTTATTTTATTAATGTATTCTTTTTTTTTTTTTTAAATGTTTTATTTATTTCTAGGAGAGAGACAGCGTGAGCAGGGGAGAGTCAGAGAGAGAGGGAGTCACAGACCGAAAGAGGCTCCAGGCTCTGAGCTGGCAGTCAGCACAGAGCCCGACGCGGGGCTCGAACCCACGAACCGCGAGATCATGACCTAAGCGAAAGTCAGACGCTTAACCAACTAAGCCACCCAGGCGCCCCTTTATTAATGTATTCTTAAGAAACGCCATAAGGTATGAGGACGGAAATGGTTCTCCTGCCAACAGAGAAGTCACCTAGCCCCACGCTTCAGGGGTAGGACAGAGGATGACATTATCTTACCACAGGCCTCTCTCACTCAGGTTCCAGCACGCGGGCCCCACCAGGACACCGAAGCACACTCCGCACTGTGCGTGCAGGGCATGCACTTCTCCCTCCTGCTGGAGGAGCTCAAGGCAGTCTCAGCGAACAGGTCTTTCAAAGGCATCCTTTACTCTGGTCCACATTTCAAAACAACTTCTCAAATGGCCGGTCGTTCCACTTTGCGGGCCTTTCTCAGGTTTTCATGTCCCTCAGAACCCTCAAGGACCAAGGACCACAGAGTTTAATAATTTTAAGACACACCTCACCTGAATCATCAGTAAAGGTTTATCTTGTCCACAGAGTCTGTGTGCAAAGAAGAAACCCTACATGGTGGAAAAAATGTGCAAAGCACCGTTACATGTCTTTTCTCACTTAGTCCATCTGTGGACTAGCTGGTATTACCTCCATTTCAGAGACTGAAAAAAACTAGGTTCAGACAAGTGAAGGAATCTACCCCAAGTCACACAGCTTTGACTGTGTGGCAGATATGGCTGACAGCAAATCCCTAGCTCTAATGAACTCCACAGTGAAAAGTATTCCAATACATAAAATGACTTTCCATTTAGTCCATCTCATAAGCAAGTAAAGACCACGGAGCAGCAGGTTGGAAGAGTGTAAAGGCACGCTTCCGTAGCAGGGCCGATTCTGGCCCACTTCTGAAACAAGAGCTGGTAAAGATGTTCAGTCAGCCAGCCTCACTCTCTCCACGGTGGGGTTGAAAGTAAAGAAATTAAAACTGCAAGGGCTGCATGTAACTGTTCTGAAGAGTACAGCTGGCAAGGGCTTTTACTGGGGGTACACTAAGGACTGGACTCAAGTCAGAAGAGACTTTTCACAGTAAAACGTCAGAGCAGGAAAAAAACAGGTGGAATAGCACCCTACACGGTAATTCAATTTTACCCACAGGAGACATTATTTTTTTACACGAACTCAAGAACAAAGTCCACTTTAATTAGAAAAGATTAAGAGGTGCCGAGGGCTGGCTAGATTACTTTCCCTGCAACAACATGATGAATTTTAGAAGAAAACATTTTCTTATTTTCCTACATAACGGCACCATCTATTGGCTTAGTACACCATCTTCACAGTAATCAGAAATCAAGACACATAATCCAACCTTCATGGATCTTTGGTTTCCAGTGGTTTCGTTTCCTGGCATTCCACAGCAGCACAAATGTTAAAGTATAAAATCCATGCATTGCACATTTTAAATCCTCTGAAACGCATCATACTTAAAGCAGGGAAAACTGCCAGAGAAATCTTAGTGTACAGAACTGCACACAGGGAATGTATTAGCACTAAAATAATCAAAATATCATGCACTAAACATCTTCGCTGTGCTACAAAGAATTTTTTATGTATGGTTTCCCACTGGAGAGCTCCTCTAACCCCCGTCCTATCTACAGATGAAAGCAATGCCCACAGTCAAACGCTAGTAAATGTTTAGTTAGATCTGAACCCAACTGGACTCCCACACTACCTGGAACAACGACATTAAGAGCAACAGATGCACAGAAAAGCACGTGGTTTATTACGGTGTGTTCATACACAACGTGACACTGCAGCATCTCAATAACCCTGGGACCTTCCCAAGTCAAAAAAAAAAAAAAAAAAAAAAGCAGTTTCTTTTTTGAAATGAGGGACTTGAGGTTCAGAAAGGTTAGGTGAGCAGCCCTGGTCAAGGAGGAGGGCCTCGTCTTTTTCTAGGAATCTAGCTTCTGCCTCAGGTGGTTACAGAAATGCCGCTCTGAGTAGTCACCAGCTGTCTGGATAAAGCCCCCATCAGAATGGGGTACCCTCCACTGCACAGCCCCCGAGCCACAGAAAGCAGGGTCTGAACACCACTCCGGTGCTGACAGAGACCCATGTCTGCAGAACCCTTACACGCTTACTCGGCCCACTCGATTAGGAAAAGACTTCCCAGCAAGGCTGGAGCCATGAAGTGCACGTGGCCTCCAAGAAGGCTTGTACGCAGGCCTATGAACCCCAAGCAGGGATGCTGAGTTCATACCTGATGTAAGAGTAGAAAAGAAACGTAGAAGGAACAATCGCCGGGGCGCCCGGGTGGCTCAGTTGGTGAAGTGTCCGACTTCGACTCAGGTCATGACCTCACCGTTTCTGAGTCTGAGCCCCACGTCAGGCTCCATGCTGACCTCGTGAAGCCTGCTTGGGATTCTTTCTCTCATTCTCTCTCTCTCTGCTCCTCTCCCACTAGCACTTTCTCTCACTCTCAAAGAAATAAAGAAATAAACTTTAAAAAAATAAAAAATAAAAGGCGGAGAAACATCTGTCATCTTGCAGTGCACTAATGTGATTCAGAGCAGAAAAATTTTCAAAACCAAGTCACGTGGAGATATCAAAATGTCTGCACAAAGGTTGCACTTTAGTGTAAAAATACACAGAAAATGGCACGTCTGAATTCCCTACTGATGTTCCAACTTAATTCTAAGATTCTTTTTTTTTGCCCACTAGGTAAGACATCCAGTATGTTTACTACTCTGTCCCAAATCTTTTTAATTGCTAGGGGGCTCTGTAAACTGGGGCTTAAGAGGTACATTCCAGTAATTAGGAAATCCTACAACCAGTTTATCTAGAGATCAAATTTTACCTGGATGGCCTTGGCAGTGACCCCAAGTCTTCCCTAATGGTGCATACCAATGTTTATTCCTTAAGTTAGTATTCCTAAATTGTCCAAGGGCCTCATTTCCAGGAATGTCATGCTTGAAATTGTATTCATATTAATTCTTATGTGAATAAGTGGGCAAAAATAAAAATTTTATATACCTTGCCAATGCTGCTGCAAGGAACACTGCCAAACTAATAGCAAAAGATGGTCCCCAAGCTTCTCCTGACACTACTTCAGTTTGCCTAATAAAGAAAAGCTGGCAAGTTAAAAGAATAAGCTAATTAATCTGAGAATTAAAAGAGCCCCCATTTTGTCTATAAAATATACAACCCAAACCCTTTTCCCTTTCTTAATAAAGAAAAATCAAAGAATCCGGCCTGGCTTTCAACAATCACACTAATCAATCACCTACAGTCTCCTGCAAATTACTCTCTTAAAAAAGAAATAATTAAACAAAACCTAAGGGGCCCTGTCCTCCTTTTTGAGAATGGACCACATCATGTTTGGTCTGGACCACATGCCACACACCATTCACAGCAGTAATATGGCCAAGGGAGAAAGTCACAGAGGCCAGGTCCCATCCCAGGTCACGCACACCCTGGCCACCTGACACTGGCACACCTCTCTGAGCCTCAGTTTCTGCGCCTGTGAGACTAGGATGCTCACAGCCGCTGCACAATGTTGCAAAGATTCAATCAGTGAAGCATCTCACAACATCCGCTGGCACTGTACCGGGTAAGCTGCTGTCATTACGGTCACCATCACGTCCACAAAAGAGACTTTAGGACAGAAGCTGTCCAAGGGCCACACCACAAAGAACTGGATCCATTCTTCTCCCAAGAGAATCCTGAGGAAGGCAAGACTTCAGAGAGGAGGCTCCTGGCCTCTGCTCACTGAGCTGCGCCAGCATGTGAAAGACGCACAAGACAAGACAGGTGTCTTCTATTCAATGTAAATTAAGAGAAGCCTTCAGGCACCTGGCTAGTGGCCAAGAGCAGCCCATGGGTTGACAAAATTTAGACACCCTGGTCTTACGGGTAATTTGTAGCTTCCAGCTCTTACTGCCAAATCATTGAGGGCGGGGGGAATTAATTACAAAGTTTTGTTATTTCTCGTAATAAAAAACTCATAATTTAACTAAAACATTGGAATTTACATGAAATATTCGTTTTCTCACTTAAGCCACACTTAGGAGAATCAGGCCCACAGTGGATGCTACTGCCGCATGGGAACATCTCACTCAGGAAGGCCTTCTACTCTATCTGCAGTCTGACATTTGGCTGATAGCTCACCTCCAAGAACAACAGGTTTGAACTGCATGGGTCCACTTATGTGTGCATTTTTTTCTGACACAGAGCAGCACTTTAAATGTATTTTCTCTTCTTTATGATTTTCTTAACATTTTCTCTACCTTACTCTATCAAAAGAACACAGTACATGATGCATATAAAATATGTGATACTAGACTGTTTATAGCAGTAAGGCTACCCAGTCACCAACAGGCTATTATGTACTTAAGAGTTGAGGCAGTCAAAAGTTACATGGAAAATTTTCAGGGGCACCTGGGTGGCTCAGTCAGCTAAGCATTCGACTCTTGATTTCAGCTCAGCTTACAATCCCACAGTTCATGAGTTCAAGTCCGGTGTTGGGCTCCACATGGATGGTGCAGAGCCTTCTTTGGGTCCTCTCACTCCCTCTCTCTCTGCCTTTCTCTTACACGATAAACAAACATTAAAAACAAAAGTTACATGCAAAATTTTCAACTGTGTGTGGGGGGGGTCAGTACCCCAAACCCACTACCTGCCCCTGCTGTCCAAGGGTCAACTGTAACCTGAAATAAAACAAGATCTACCAAATTTTGACAATTGTGGGGTTCTCCCACAACATCCAGCAACCTGCCCTCTCAAAAAAAAAAAAAAAAAAAAGGAGGGAGGGAAGAGAGAGGAAGGGAGGGGAGGAAGGGTAGACTGCAGCAACAACTGGAAGCCCAAGGAACCAGCTGGCTAGGAAGAAAGGCAGCACCACACAGCTACCACCATAGGGAAAGGCATGCTGGCCCTGCTCCAAAGTGAACAATGGCTAAAAGAAACTTAAAAAATGACAAACACAAAACCACGGTGGTACAAAATCAAAAAAATAAAAAGCGTGTTGTCTTGGATGATAAAACTGTGTATGATTTTTAAATTTTTCCTTTGATACTACAAAGTGGTTTCAGTAAATACGGTTTTTAATATGCAGGATAGAAAATCTGCACACAGGCAGTCAAAAATAAGCAAAACAAATGCATGCCCTTTGGGAATTTGTATAAATATTTTCAGTATTCAGATGCAAGGCTTAATAGCTTAATGAAGCAACATCTGTAAGATGGTAAAATCAAAGTAGCTATGTTGTACCGGGGTTGCCTGAGCTGGAAGAGTTCAGATTCCAGCTTCGCCATTTACAGGCAGAGCAATAACAAGCAAGTTACCACTTAATCTAAGTTCAGGCCTCTTGTCAATAAAATAGCAATTGCAGCATCCCTTGCATAGAATTTTAACTGAAAATAATGTGACAGCACCAGAGCGCTAGCAAGCTCAGGCATAAAGACACTTTAAATTTGAAATAATACTTAGCTTTAAAGGAAAAAAAAAAAAAAAAGACCTTACCCCCAATGTGTTGTGCCCCTCTCTCACAACTAACCTGGGGCCCCCCAGATGCAACACAATCTAAATCATAAATCAACTCTACTCCAAGGGTACTGTAAACTGTTGGTTTACCAAAAATAACCAGCAGCTAAGGATTCTAACGCTATGTTTCAGATACTGTTTGACACAAGCCAGTTAGCGAATCAGAAAATTGAGGCGGCTGGGTGGCTCAGTCGGTTAAGTGTCCAACTTCGGCTCAGGTCATGATCTCGCAGTTCGTGGGTTAGAGCCCAGCATTAGGCTCCGTGCTGACAGCTCAGAGCCTGGAGCCTGTTTCGGATTCTGTGTGTGTCTCTCTCTACCCCTCCTCCACTCATTCTCTGTCTCTCTCTGTCTCAAAAATAAACTACAAAAAAAAATTTTTTTTTAATTATTTCACCGTCAAAGGTTCACTGAGTCACACAGGACTCTGGGAAACTGGAGGCAAGACTGATTCAAACATTCACATGCGCAGGAAGGACGAGAGCTGGGCCAAGTAGAGTAGACAAGGCAGGAATCCAGGGATGCCCCATGAGGGACTTGCTAACTCAGCCTGGGGCAGTCACGAGGGACTGGCCTCTGGGCTAGACCCAGGACAAGCAGCAGGAACACTCGGGGCAGAAAAGGTAGCACTACAACAGCAGGTGCAGGAGCCCAGCCCAGGGGAGGGGAAGGGGTACAAGGTGCCTCTGTTACGACAAAGGCCTAGAGGACAAGTAGAGGAACAGGAAATGAGACAGGAAAGGGGCCTACAGCCCAACTGGAAGGGAGGTGGCCCCAGGTGAAGGAGCTAACTGCGCCCCTGCAGTCAAGAACCAAGAAGGGACTGGCACTGAGAAGTCAGGAAAGGATGGAAGACAGACACCTGGGATCTGGTCTAATGGTCGGCTGGTTACCGAGGGCTCGCTGTAAAGACAGTGGTCACTGCTACGGTCACCAAACCTAGCCACACCCTCCATATCTCTGGCCAGATGCAATCTCCATCTCTGCCTCAGACTCCCTCATGCCAATCCTCCTGATAGCTATAAGACTGCTCTTTCTAACAAGCAAATCTTATCCCATCCCTTTTTGGCATGAAAACATTACCTGGAAACCTCCAGGACAAAATCCAAACAACTCGGCCTGTATCACTGGGACCCTCTCTGCCTAGCTTTCTAGTCATACCTCTGTTCCACCTTCCAGAAGGTCTTAGCTTCAGCTCCACCCACAGCACTTGCCTAGCCCATCCAGCAAACTCTGGCCCTTTAGTTCCTCGACCTTACCAGTCCCTAGTGCACACAGGGTCACAAGTCCTTCCTTGGGTAATTCCTGGGTAATTCCTACTTACCATTCAGGTCTCTGCTTACATGCTACTTCTTCCCATCTTTCACCCATCAGACAGGCACAAATACCCAGTGGTGGTAAGGTTGTTAAGAGAACAGCAATCTCATATTCTCTTGGTGGAAATATAAACTAGTACAATCTTTCCAGAAGAGAATTTGGCAACAGCTCTCAAAAAGTAGAACACACTATATGGCCCTCTGTCACTCTGCCGGGCTTACCAGTGGCAGGGAGTATAGTATGACTTACTTCTTATTTCTGAGGAACCCCACCCCCTTAGGAGTGAATGACTGAGTTTCAACAATGAGAAGCATCGCTGCACCCTACCCCTCCCCATCAAGGAACTCTCCAGCAGTGGTGAAGGGGATACAGGAAGACTCGGCTCCAGAACAGTCTGGGAGGCTGAGCCAGGCGCCAGCAGCACCTGTGGCCGCAGCGTATCCAGAGCACTCTGCGCTCGCCTGCAGCAGCTGCACTGCAGCAGGGTTTCTGACACTGCTCGTGGCCCCAAAATCAGCTCTTGCCTTCCCAGCTATTCTGTGAGCCACCTTCTATCCTTTACAACATAGCCCTCTTTTCCTTAAATGACTCAGTTAATTCTGCTGCTTGCAGCAGAGAATCAGGAAAATACACACACATACCCTCATCCTGAAATTCCACTGCTGGTAATTTATCTGAAGTATGTACTTACATTAGTAAACCAGAACACATTAGTTGTAAAAGTCTGATAACCAAAATATCCATCAGTAGGAGAATGGGTAAGACATGATACAGCCATACAATGCATTTCTATGCAGTTGTCATTATGATACAGATCTACATGTGTTGATAAAGAACTTCTCCAGAACAGGTAAACAGTTAGGGAACAGGGTGTATAACTTCATTTGTGTATCTTTGACAGAGACAGACTGATCCAGGTACATGAAGGTGTTTCACAAAACATTTTCTGGGAAAAACTAAAAAAAACCTTAAAAGTGGTTACTTTGGAGGAGCCATATGAAACACACTTATTTTTCATGCAATATTCCCACTTGAATGTTTTGTCATGCTCATAAATTACTTTCATTAGAAAATGTGTTAATGTCACTTGCTCAGTAAGGACCTCCAGAACAGTCATTATCCACACATTCCTTCCTGATACTCTCTCGTATTACTGTTCTTTCCCTCCAGGGCACTTAGCACAGGGCATGCTTTTAGATGAATGTGTACTTACTTTTTTAATTCCTGTCTCCCACATGAGGCTCTAAGCTCAGAGGGCAGGTGCTGTGCCGACCACTGTATTCCCAGCACCAAGCACAGGGCTCAGCACACAGTAAATGCTAAATCAGTATCTCATAGATGAATGAAGGGAACTTATGCTTCTTTTAAGATTCAGTTCATGTGAAGAGAAGCTTTTCCTGAAATCCTCCCATTTCGATGTGATCCTTTCTCCCCTGGGCCTCCACTGGCCTTTCTACCTACTGCCCTTGTCAGTTTATACGCCTGGTTCCCTCGCTACCCTGAAAGCATGCTGAGGGCAAGGTCCACGCATTCGTCTCCATCTGTGGAGCCTGCCACAGTGCCTAGACATAGAAGGCAAGAAATAGCTGAGAAATAAATGAACAGAGGAACAAACTAAAGCTCAAAGTAATTATTTACCCGTGTATTAAGATCAGATGTTACAAATGTCTCCTCCTTAAATCTGGTCTTTCATGACAGCAAAACCAGACTCTGCAGAGTGATGATTTCTCAACAGAAGTGTGCCATGTTAAGTTCAGGCTATGGAACGATCACCCTGGACCCACACTAGGCTCGGAAGAGCAAGTTCATTGTCGACCAGGAGGGAGAGCACAATGTGGCACAATTGCCTGACTGCTCACTTTCAACAAGTTTTCCTAAATTCAGGATTGTGCTCAGAAGACAAATTACTACAGTTCAAAAGCAAAAGAAACCAATTTTCCCATCTCAAAACTGAACCTGCTTTGTAACAATGTTAAATTTCCTGGATGTGATGATTTTATCAAGGTAACATAGAACACGGTAAAGGATGCAGGGTTAGATAATGGAGTCTACTACTTACTCTCAAATGATTCCACACAAAAAGTTAAGAAAAATGACAGTAATAATGTCTGAGAGAGCAAGAACGAGTGTACTAAAATGTTAACTGACACGTATTGGTAAAGAGTATATATGACCGTTCACTGTATGTTACTGTTACTTTTCTGCAAAAAAGAAAATGAATGGTTTTCAGTTTAAAAGAAGAAATGCAACTACTTAATAGAAAAGGCTAATTCACCTTTACCACGATTTAAGGGCATCAATCAAACAGGGAGAAATAAAAACAGTACTTTGATGAAGATACAAATATATTTGAATGAAACAGTTCAGAACAATTCTAAAATTATGGTTAAGTATCTTCATTTTAAAATAATTACAAAGACTTGCCCATATGGTATCTGGGGGTAAATCATTCTCCCCAACAAACAGGCAACATCTGCTGTATAAACACCTTCTAAGAGGCTAGACAGCACAATGGAATAGCAAGGTCTCAAACTGGCAATTTCCAAACTATTCAAGGCAGCAGTTTTCCTAGCTCTTCAGAGCCAAGATACCAAGACAAAAAACATAAGAGGTAAACAACAGCTGGAAAATACCAGCTACACATGACCTGTTCAAATTTCTGTACCTACACAATTTGACTCAAATTTAACATAAAAGTTAGAATTTGAAAATCCCAAATTTTATCACTCCTGTGTGTGTGTGTGTGTGTGTGTGTGTGTGTGTGTGTGTGTGTTGCCATTAAAAAAAAAATACTCTTGGGGCACCTGGGTGGCTCAGTCAGTTAAGCGTCTGACTTTAGCTCAGGTCATGATCTCACAGTTCATGAGTTCGAGCCCCACGCTGGGCTCTGTGCTAACAGCTCAGAGCCTGGAGCCTGTTTTGGATTGTGTCTCCCTCTCTCTCTCTGCCCTTCCCCCACTCGCACTCTGTCTCTGTCACTCAAAAATGAATAAACGTTAAAAAAAAAATTTTTTTTAAATACTCTTGTCTAGCCTTTAGAGCTAAAATACAAATGTAAAAAGCTGGTTTGCAAAGAGTAACTACTATTATAGGCCAGGCATTTGACCAAACACTTTATATATCTTACTTCTAATCCTTATAACCTGGTGTATACGGAGATATTATTGATACCATTTCACAGGCGAGTAAATCAAGGTTTAGAGAGGAATTAAATGCCTCTGATCTCTCAGAAATTAAGAGGATGCACATACTAGGTGTGTTCCCACCATGAGGCTTCCACTCTAACTTCTCTCTGCTGAAACCTGACCCTGAGGCCTACTTTGACTGTTCTATTTAACACTATAGTCTGCCTTCCACCCCCATACTCCAAAGCCCCCTTTCCCTGCATTAAATTTTTTTTAACCTTGTGTTCTAAGATAATGGTAAATTCACATGCGGATGTAAGAAATAATACATTGGGTTTCTATACACCCTTGACCCAGTTTCCCCAAAAGGAAGTATCCTGTGTAACTGTAGTACAGAATCACCTGCATGACTTTCTCCTCCTAGTATTTATCACTTCCTAAAATACTAATAAATTTGTAACAATTGTTGTTACTGTCTGTCTACCCCCACTAAAATACAAACTCCTTGCGGGCAAGAATCTTTAACTTGTGTTCACTGCTATATCCCAAGCACCACCAACAGGGCCTACTCCATGGGAGGAACTTAATAAAATTTGCAAAAGGAATCAAAGCACTATACTGCTCTGGCTCCTCTAATAGGAAAGAGACCAGCCCTTTAAGAGACCACCTTGGCAAATAAGAGGATTCTGAAACATCAGGGAAATGTTACACTCACCCATGGTGACATAAGGCAACTTATCAGTTGATCCATGAGGATAGATGCTGTAGAGGTGAGGTCCAGTAACATCTACTCCCCCCAAAACTAGGGCTGCACCAATGTAACCTTGATACCTGGTGATCAGAGTACGTATAAGAAAAAAAAAAAAATGAGTCTACAATGCATCACTGTAACTTACCCAAAAGCTGTATGAGAAGTCAGACAACAAAAGGCTTTCTTACACTGTTGCATTAAGTGGTTACTATTTTGATGGGAACAAAATGTGGACTGGAAGGAACATTAGTTGTAACACCACCATCAACCCATAAAGACTCAATTGTGTGAGGTCCTCCAGCATGCCTATTGCCTCAGTCACAGAGCTCCCTTTAAAAGAGGATCATTCTCACTTTACAGAAGAGAAACCAAATCCAAAGACATTAAGTGCCAGCCCAATCTCTCAGAGCCAAGCTTGGCTTACTCCAAAATTTATCAGCACCCTTCCCATCACACGTCTCAGGGATTAGTAGATGAGCTACCTTCAAAGTGAACTCTGAGGAGCTGCTAAACTGAAGCTGTTCAAATTTTCAACCTCACCTCACCGCAGCCTCACAAGAAAATGGCTCATGTCAAAACACCTTCTCTTTTGAATAAATCTACAAAACTATAATCACAGATATGAGCTCATATTGGGTAAGAGAAAAATATTTCATCATACATAGAAGTGAATGGCGGAATAACTCCACAATACCCTATAAAACCCACTGCTACTGCCCACAGGATGGAGCTATGCCTCTTCAGGGACATGGAGGGGAATACCTTATCCACCCGCCCTACCTCCGTGTAACTGTGCACTTATTTGCTCCTCTGTGTCCTTTATCTGGTGGTTTTCTACTTCTACAGATTGCTTTCCCTGTATTTAGTCCATTTTTTTACCATTAGAATTGCTATTCTAGATAAACATACTGGATTTAAAGTCTTCCGCTATGAGCCCTTAGCTTTTTGGGAAGAAAAATGAAACCAACACGTGCTGAATTTGCCTAAATATAGAATTGTTAAGACTGGTACAAATAAACACAAGAACCAATCAAAAGTCCTAACTGTAGACTGTCTGAGACATAACTACTCATCATGAAGCACTCTAGGTAACCAGAAGAGTCAAGTCCAATATTTCCTCCATCCCTGACTATCAAACTGCTCTTTCAGAAAGAATCTTGGAGTGCCTGAGTGGCTCAGTCAGTTAAGTATTCGACTTCAGCTCAGGTCATGATCTCACAGTTCATGGGTTCAAGCCCCATGTCAGGCTCTGTGTGACAGCTCAGAGCTTGGAGCCTGCTTCGGATTCTGTGTCTCCTTCTCTCTCTGCCCCTCCCTTGCTCATGCTGTCTCTCTCTCTCTCTCAAAAATAAACAAAACAAAAAAAAAAAAGAAAGAAAGCATCTTCCAAGGGCACCTGGTAGAGCGTGCAACTCTTGATCTTGATCACTGGGTACAGAAATTAAATAGATAAAATGAGAAAGAGAGGGTGGGGGAGGAAGGGAGGGAGGGAGGGAGGAAGGAAGGAAGAAAGAAGGGCGCCTGGGTGGCTCAGTCGGTTAAGTGTCCGACTTCAGCTCAGGTCATGATCTTATGGTTCATGGGTTCGAGCCCCACGTTGGGCTCTGTGCTGACAACTAGCTCAGAGAGCCTGGAGGCTGCTTCAGATTCTGTATCTCTCTCTCTCTCTGACCCTCCCCTGCTCATGCTGTCTCTCTCTCTCTCTCTCAGAAATAAATAAAAACATTAAAAGAGAGAGAGAGAGAGAGAGAGAGAAAGAAAGAAAGAAAGAAAGAAAGAAGAAAGAAAGAAAGAATTTTCCAGTTATAAGCGAAAAATTAGAGAGTAGGAAAGGCTTTTAAAACAGTCTTAAGAGAAAACAGAGGGCACAGACAGAGGCAGAGAAAGGGGTCCTAAGACACACTGAGGTAATAGCAGGGTCAAGACTAGCCCTCTGGGCTCCGGAACGAGGAGCAGGACTCACCAGACCCACCACCCCAACCATGGTCCAGTGCCTGCGCCACTACCCAACTGCCTACCAGACAAGGTGATTACATAAAGTCAGTAATAATCAGCTAGTTCCCTTCTAAGCTAAACATAACCTGTCTGATGTCTTTAAAAGAATCTAAAATACTTTGGCAAGTTACTCTAATCCTCAAAAATTGATACAGAAACTCTACTTCGAGGAATCATATTCTAAGGATATATTAAGACAAATATGCAAAAATGAATGCACAAGGATGTTTACTGCAACACTGTTTATGATGCCAAAAAAGTGGACACAAAACTAGCTAAATAAACTGATATATACAGCTCTGCAAGAGAACACTACACGATCCAGACCTGTGCGACATTTTCTCATATGCTATTTTTGTTACTTCCAAGTTTTTATTTAAATTCTTTCTAGTTAACATGCAGTAAAACTGGTTTCAGGTGTGCAATTTAGCGATTCATCGCTTACACAGAACATCCAGTGCCCATCACAAGTGCCATCCTTAATACCCAATACCCGTCTAGCCCATCCCCCACCCATCTCCTTTCATCAACCTTCAGTTTGTTCTCTATAGTTAAAAGTCTCTTGGAGCTCCTGGGTGGCTCAGTCGGTCAAGCCTCCAACTTTGGCTCAGGTCATGATCTCACAGTTCGTGAGTTCAAGCCCTGCATCGGGCCCTGGGCTGACAGCTCAGAGCCTGAAGCCTGCTGTGGATTCTGTGTCTCCATCTCTCTGTCCCTCCCCACTCTTTCTCTCAAAAATAAACAAACATTAAAAAGCAAAAAGTCTCTTATGGTTTGCTTCCAACTCTCTTCTTTTATCTCCCTTCCCTTATGTTCACCTGTTTTGTTTCTTAAATTCCATATGAATGAAATTATATGCTATTTGCTTTTCTCTGACTGGCTTATTTCGCTAAGTATAATACATTCTAGCTCCATCCGCATCGTTGCAAGATTTCAATGGCAAGGTACCATTCTTTTTGATGGCTGAGTAATATTCCATTGCACATAAACATCACTTCTTCATCCATTCATCAATCAATGGACATTTGGGCTCTTTCCACAGTTTGGCTATTTCTCCTACACCACTGATGGTAGTGCAACTTAGTTCAACTATTCCAAACGGTGGTTATGGCAATACGTATCAAATGTTCAAAGTATATAACTTTGACTCAATAATTCCACTCCTAGGAATTTACTTTAGAATACAGCCTGAGAAATCAATCACACAAGTAAGTACTTAAAGGTTCTATGTTCCAAAGGATTCATGGATACCTTAAAATGAGCAATATTGTTAAAGTTCAAAAACTGGTTAAGTTATGGCACATCTATAGAATGGAATACAACAATACCACCAGAAGTTGATACTGATCAGTGGTTCTTGAACTTTTATGGGTCACAGGCCCCTTTGAAAAACGAATTCATATTGTGGAACCCTGACCCCATAACAAGTGTGCACACAGGTTTTACTATTTCGGGAGGGTTACAGGTCTCCAGACACCTCTGTGGGCTCAAGGTAAAAACTCTTCTACTAATGGGAACAACAATCAAAATATACTATTATGAGAACAGGATCAGTTACAAAACAACACACAGGATTCCATTTTGGTAACTACATAAATGAGCACATATGCAACAGTTTAAAAGGTCTGGAAAAAATAGTTCTCAAAGGTTTACAATATACGTGTCTAAGAAATGAAACATCAGGTAACTTTTAATTCCTTCTTTTCACATTTCCAGTGTAGGAATTTTTTATAATCATCACATGTTACTTTTACAAAAATTGTTTCAAAGGTGATATTCATTCTGAAATGCTCCAAGTGGAAACTATTCAACATGAACTGGCAGATGGAAAGATTAGACTGTATTCTAGGATAGAATGTACAACTATGATCCTATTTTTATGCAACAAAATATATACTAGTAAAAGGAAAAAAGCTTGAAAGGCATACAGTAACCTGCTAGCACCAGCTGCTTATGGATAATTTTTGTATTTTTTGTTTTGTTTCTATCTTCTGTCTTACGCTTCAGTGTGAACACATACTAGTAATAAGGAAGGAAGCAAAGAAGGAACAATGAATGAGTGAACAAACTTAAAAGAGTCAGAGTGATATATGTATACGGACGTGTGTGTGTGTGTGTGTGTGTGTGTGTGTGTGTGTGTGTGTGTGTAGACAATTCTCCCTGAATTGCAAACTTTTTATTTTTTCTTTGGGCTTTTCAATATTTTCCAAATTTTTTACAATGAATAAATATACTTTCGTAGGAAAAAAAGCACCACTAACATAATAAATAAAAGAATCTCTATATATTCAAAGAGTTTCTGAAATACAGAACAATATACCACAAAGACTTCTATTAGATTCAACTAGGAGGCTCATGCTCAGAAGGGACAAGTAACACATACACCTTCTACATCCAGCCATCATACGAGTAAAATTTTTTAAAATGGTTAAGGGAAAAGACGTCCACTTGTGTTTATCAAACCCCCTTTCTTCACTAACTCACATACACAGAAATGGGTTACTCAGGGGAAAATAGAACAGTAATAGCACCTTGAATACACCTTGTTCTCTTTCTCAGCCTCTGAATTTTATGGGAATCTAATTGGGCATCAGGCCCTGTACTACGCATTCATAAGCCTTATTTCTTTATTCATTTCCTCCTCAAAGTCAGAGAGTCAGAAGCTATTATCTTCATTTTACTGAGGAAGAAAATGAGGCTAATAGAGGTCAGGTGAACAGCCCAAAGTCACACAACTCTAAATGCTTGACATGAAACCTGAACCAAACCTCTAAAGTTAAATCCTATGTTTTTTTCCCCTTATGTCACTTTATTTTTTATAACTCATTTTATGTAACTCAACAAAAAAGTAAGAAGACATAATGAACCAGAATCTTCCTGGTTAAATTTTTAAATGTTCCTCTCAAAACTTTGATAAAATTTAATTTTTGCAATGTATGTTAAACTAAAAACATTAAAACACTGAAAACAGTGAATTTAGAATTCCTAAAACATTCTAAAGAGATTAACAAAAATATCTGCTAGGTTTAGCGAGATGACTGGAAAGAATCTTGAACATTTGTAATTAACTGCAACTTTACAAATTTAAAGATTGTTTTAAATGTAATGTACCACATAAACCACCAGAGGGAGCTTTAAATTTAAAATCAAAATCACAAAGCTTCAGAAATACTGACCACAGATGTGCATTAACGAGTTCTCACCACTGTACTGGAGAACTTATTTGGTAAGCGATAATTCTCCAGGATTACAATGCTGACCATGGACGTAAATAAATGGAAATCACTGGCATAAAGACTCAGTACAGCCAGAGCACGGTTAGGTAGATATGACTAGACTTCCTGCCCATAAACTCCTAAGTCCTGGTCTTCCCACCTGTACAATGGGAACTGTGCCACAGCTCTCGCTGCACAACTACACTGGCTCACAGCCACGTGCTGAGGGCCGACGGCCATGCTAGACTCACAGACAAAGACCCACAAGTTCACAGGAAGGCAAGGGCCAGGCAAGCAGGAAGTGAAACCAGGCAGGGACTGATAAGACCAGAGCATATGCTCCTGCTTCTAAAGGCAACATCTGCCACTCAGTTCCAGAAGATCACTGCCACCTATTATCCCATCCTCTTTCTGAATTTTTTCAAAAGAAGCCAAGGAAAAATAAATAAAAACATTTTTTTAAAAATCCAGATTTTTAATTCCAATCTCCCAATTCAGAATTATTGACCACTATAATTTTAAAGACACTGTGACCCAAATACAATTTCTCCACAAGCTGAATATGGCCTATGTGCTGCCAGCTTACAATCTTTGCTTTCTATTCCTGCTTCCCTTTAACCGTGCAGGCCTGGATAACAGCTGCTGCTACAGCTCAGAGCAGAGTTAAAGAAAATGTTTTCTGTAGGGTGTTTAATGAGTGATGAGGACCAGAATTATAAAGGTCTCTGATCAACTTCAAAAAAGAAAAAACAAACAAAAAGGAGAGAATCTGCTAAAGGTAATACAGGTCCCCAAAAGAGAAGCTGGTATTCTAACCCATGACTAAATGCTCAGGCTATTTCCCAGCTCTGCTCTAATACACCACCTCTCTTCTCTAAGAGGAGAAAATGAGAAAAGGGACTTAGAATGTGAAAACTAGGAGAACTACACACATATAAAGTGATAATGTGATTAAGGAAAAAAGGGAGACAAAAGTAAGAGGAGCTGTGGGTGGGAGTCAGAATGGTGTGAAGGACAGATCAGGCAAGTGACTACACTTCTGTAAGCCTCAGTTTCACTTAAATATTAGAGATGTTAATAGCTCCTATCTTAGAGTTCATAGAATAAGATGAAATCCTGCATAAAGCACTAAGCAATGGACCCGGCACAAAGGCACAGGTAATGTGGATTAATATTAATGTTATTATAGTCACTCACACTCAACTACAAATAGAGTTTTTCATTTCACTGCTACTTTGCCCCTAAAAGAGGAAGAAAAAAATCAACCGCTTGTGTCTGTCTTCACAAGATAAATTCAGGGGCGCCTGGGTGGCTCAGTCGGTTAAGCGTCCGACTTCGGCTCAGGTTATGATCTCACAGTTGTGGGTTCGAGCCCTGCGTCAGGCTCTGTGCTGACGGCCAGCTCAGAGCCTGGAGCCTGTTTCAGATTCTGTGTCACCATCTCTCTCTGACCCTCCCCTGCTCACGCTGTCTCTCTCTCTCAGAAATAAATAAAAACATTAAAAAAAAAAAAAAAAGATAAACTCAAAGGTTCTGTCCAGTTCTAACTTACTTTCTAGAAACAAAAGAGAACTGTTTTAAATCCAGTACTACCTTATGCCTCAAGAAATGACTTGGTTGGTCACATGTGATTTATTCATGGGGGGAAAAAACAGACCCCATAAATTCAAATACATAATCAAAAGCCGTCTGAAACTAAAATGGTTAACAACTGACTTCTAGAATAAAATGTGTATTTCTGAATGCTTTTTCTCTAGTTTCCAGGTTCCCATCTGCCAAAAATCCAAGACATGAGAAACAGATGCTACAGAAATCCCTATCCTGGAATCTTACCTGAAAAGCATCTGCTTCAGCATCCGATTGGCCGTCACAACCCTGGGAAGGCGGCCCGTGGAGAGAGAGTGGAGCTCCAAATTGGAAGAAATTAGCTGGGTTGTCATGTCTGTGTCTGCGGCTGTCCCCGCACCACAGCAACTACAAAATACAATCAGAAACTTAGCTGAAATCCAATTACCAAAGGGCTCAATTAGAAGTGGAGCTTCCCAGATAACTTCCATCAAGTTCAGGTACACAGAGAGACGTTTCTGAGTATATTCTGCACTGTAACTCATCTTTCATAAACATGAAACTGAAAATACACATCTTGTTGTATGCAAACATATTTTCTGTGCTTCAACACAACATTTCAAGTCGTTAGCTTCTGTGCTCTTACTTGTGTGCATTTTACTACTCCTAAAAACATATCTGAGTTTTACCAAAGAACAAGACATATTATAAGCCTTAAAATTTAACATTTACCAAGTATTTACTACCAGGTACCAATCATTACAAAGTGCTGAGAATAAAGAAACTATGACACAATCCTAGTACTTGATTTCAAAGCTGAGTGGAGAAAACAAATGTAGGCAAAATTTTAAATACCTCATATAATACGATATAGTAGCCTAAGTACAAAATGCTGGGGGAAACTGGAGGAGAGAGAGTGACTGATTCTGATCTTTGAGAAGAGGTTTCATGTGAGCTGGATTTGAAAGAATAAAATAAAAAGCACTGTAAAAATAAAGAGGAAAGGGCAATTCTAAGCAGAGGGACCGGCAAAAGCAAAGACAAAATCGCTCAGAGAGGAGGGGAACAGGGACAGTCAGGCTGTAGCTGGAACACAGGATGATGGCAGCTAAATATGCTGAAAAGGTAAATTTTTGTGACACTGTACAAGATCTTAAATACCATGCTACAGAGTTTCAATTTTGTTCTGAAAGCAGTGTAGAAATTCTGAAAGCAGTGTGGAAATGTAAAAAGTCTCTGAGGAAAAAGACCTAATCAGATTTCGGTTTTACAAAATTCAATATGGCAAAAGAGCAAATACTAAAGAGACCAAAGGCAGAGAGGTCATTTAAATGACAAATGCGGGGGCACATGGTGACTCAGTTAGCTGAGCATCTGACTTCAGCTCAGGTCGTGATCTCATGGTTTGTGAGTTCGAGTCCTACAAGCTCTACACTGACCCTGCAGAGCCTGCTTGGGATTCTCTCTCTCTGCCCCTCCCATGCTCACGCTCTCTCTCAAGGTAAAATACGACTTTTGGGTTTTTTTAATTGGCTATAAATAAAATAAACAAACAATTAAATAAATGACAAATGCAATAGTCCAGCTGAGAAACAAGAGGGAAAGTAGCAGAGGGAAGAGCTGCTTTCAAGAGGCACACAGCAAGCAGAACTGGGGACCAAGCGAATTAAAGACTAAAGCAAAGAGAGAACTTGAGGGTAACCAGCGTAGGTGACAAACAGATGAAAATACCATTTAAGGGAGACAAAAAGAAAATACAAGTTAAACAACAGGTTTTAGTAAGGAACACACTAAATTCAAGGTTAGCTCTGGCAAGCTTGAAAATATAAGAGCTATTCAAACTAGTTGATACTTACTAAATGTTAGGAGATATGAAGTGTATTTTTGAACAGTTCTTGTCGGCAACAACCATCCCTTCAGTTGCCCTTGTATCTGCTCCAAGAACTATGCCATCCTATTTTTAAAAACATACATTTCAAAACAAGTTCACATATATAAACCACAGCTCTCTACTCTAGGGAAGACAATGTTGGCCATTCCCTGCTTCCCCAAACCCTTGGGGGGTTGGTGAGATGGAGCCCCGAGTCTGGCTCTCCGAGGACAGCATGATGCCTGCTTGGGATTCTCTCCTTCTGTCTCTCTCTCTGCTCACTTCTCTCACTCCCTTGCTCACTCATGTGCTCTCTCCCTCTCAATATAAATAAAGTTCAAAAAATAAAATGTCACCCTTTATCTTTAACAACAGTAACCACTATCTCTACGTTATATCTACGTTGAAACAGAAAAGTACTGGTCTGTCAAAAATTCCGCAGTGAGGAAAGAATATAAACTGTTGAGAAGCGCACAAAACCTCCCGACAAATCCCAAAGGCCCTTTTCCTGACGTTCTCTGAAATATGCGCCCTTCTTGACAGAGCACTGAGAAGTGAAAGGAGGCCAAGGGGCCTGCTTCCCGTAATCAGTTGTCACGGCTGCTGCTGGCCTATCCCTGCTTACCTTATAGACCACCCCCGCGATGGTCGTGCCAGTCTTCCGGGCCGTTGGAAGCTTGTACCCCTTCTTCGCAAAATCAGCTTCCAAGACCGCATTTCTGAAAGCAAAGGAGACAATAACGCGTCGAAGGGCAGGAGCACACTGCGCCGCACTGGCACGAAGAGTGTCTTAACAGGGAACTCGGTAAAAGAAAAGCTACGATTCGCTTCTCAGCCCATCTGTTCTCCGAATCCCCTTAAGATCAGGACTGGCGTCGCGTTTTTCGGCACGCAAAGCGTCCCAGAGGGGCCGCACCTCGCCTAAGGAGGCAGAGATGGAGACTGGCCGGGTGCGCTGGGCAAGTGGAAAGACAGACTCGGCTTTAAGAGAAACCCACTCTCAGGCCCGCATTCCCCTGAGTCACACGGGCCGCGGGGCGCAGGCCGCAGGCCCCGCCGTTCACCCTTCGTTCGGACTTCCCAGATCAGACCGCGGCCCAGCTCCGACCCCGGCACCGCACTCCCACTCCCACCCCGAACCTGGTCCCGGGCATGGCCACACCTGCGACAGTTATCAAAAGAGAAACCTCCAACCGGGAACTCATAGACTGACACAGCCGCCATCTTCCCGAGAAAGTATTTCCGGAGCGCGGGCGGGAACTAGCAAAAAGAGCCGAGCACTTCCGGCGCCTGCGGCGACCTGGCCTGGAGGGGCGGGGCAAACTCCACGCCCGAGCGATTGATCTTAGAGTTCCGGGCTCCTAGAGGAGCCCGGACAAGTTTGGAGTATTTCGCCCCAAGTGGGGCGGAGGAGTAACTAACGCTGGGAGCTGGGAAAGGACTTGTCCAGGTTGGCGGCATGGGAGACGGGACTCCTGCTCACCAGACCAGAGCTGTTTCTACTCTTAATCAGACTCCAAGTGGCTTAGGACACAGACACCCCCAAGTTTCAGGCACAGTGCCACCTCCTCCTTACACTGAGCAAGCCCTTTCAACTCTGAATCTCTTTGCTCCGGTGTCAATTGGAGATAACAGCTATCTTAAGACGCTGCTGTGAAATGAACAAGAAGCACATGAGAAGATGCCCAGTATCATTAGTCATCAGGAAAATGCAAATCCAAACCACAATGCACACCCGTCAGTATGGCTATAATCAAAAAGACAGAAAAAAACAAAAGTTGGTGAGGATACGGGGAACCTTGGACACTCATATATGCCTGGTGGGAAAGTTTGGCAGTTCCCCAAAATGCTAAACACAGACTGAGCAATTTGTCTCTAAAGTATATACCCAAGAGCATCAAAACCATGTTCACAAAAACTTGTACACATTCATAACAGCATTATTCATAATAGCTAAATAATGAATGGAAACAACCCAAATGTCCATCAACTGATGAATGTATAAACCAAATGTGGTATATCCATACAACAGAATATTATTCGGCCATAAAAAGGAATGAAGCATTGATATATGCTACAAAAGGAATGAACCTTGAAAATACTATATGAAGTGAAAGAAGCTTGGCACAAAAAAACCACGTGTAGTATGGTTCCATTACTACGAAATCCATACTGGGCAAATCACTAATTTCCAGTGAGAAACTAGATTAGTGGGTGCTGGGAAATGGGGGGGGAGGAGAAAACAGGGAGTGATTCTTTGATAGGCACAAAGTCTCTTTGTGGGGAGATGACAACATTCTGGAATCAGGCTGTGGTAATGGTTACATGACATCGTGAATATACTAAAAACCAATGAATTGCACATTTTTAAATGGTGGATTTTACGTTAGGTTAATTTTATTTCAATTTGTAAAAGGCTGCTGTGAGAATTGAAAATTATACATAGAAAGCATGTGTCCCTGCATATAGCAGGTTTTCAATGAATAGTTATTAATATCAATACCTTCATTTCATGGCAAGGAAGTGACAGCTTCAGCAACTGTGGAATGAAGTTACATAGTCTGTCACAACTGGGTATTCAATAAATACTTGCCAAAGATTAAATTATCTTTCATTACTTTTCTAGGTCTTCTGTGTGGGATTAGGAAAATAAATCCTCACCTACCAGCTTCCACAGTACTCTATTGATGAAAAAGTCTGAGTATATCCTCTGGTGATTGTCAAAAGTGAGAAGATCTGAGCTCTGCTCGAAGGAAGTCCATTTCCTGATGACAGAGACTCATCTCCATAAGACCTAGACAGGACAGGTCATTGTTTGACATGCCCTGGACCCATGGGGGTCAGGAAATAATTCTAGAACTGTCTCTCTAATATTCATCAAACACTCTCACTCCTGCCCTGGGCCCAGCCTCGAGGGAATGAACACAAGATGAACCAGATGTACCTCCTCTCCTCGTGTTAGGGGCTGAATTTTGTCACCCCAAGACTTATGTTGATGTCCCAACCCCCAGTACCTCAGAATGTGACCTTATTTGGAGATAGGGCCTTTACAGAGGCAATTAAGTTACAGAGGTCATTAGGGGGGCACCTGGGTCGCTCAGTCAGTTAAGCATCCAACTTCAGCTCAGGTCACAATCTTACGAACCCCACATTGGTTTCTTTTCTTTTTTTCATTTAATTTTTTTGATGTTTATTTATTTTTGAGAGGGACAGACAGAATGTGAGCAGGGGAGGGACAAAGAGGGAGAGGGAGACACAGGATCCAAAACCCACTCCAGGCTCTGAGCTGTCAGCATAGAGCCGGGTGTGGGGCTTGAACTCACCAACTGTGAGATAGTGTCCTGAGCCAAAGTCGGATGCTCAACCAACTGAGTCACCCAGGTGCCCCCCAAACTGCCTGCATTGGGTTTTGAGCCCTACATTGGGCTCTCAGCTATCAGCGTAGAGCCGGCTTCAGAGCTTCTCTCCTTCTCTCTGTCCCTCCCCTCTGAAATAAACATTAAAAAAAAAAGAGAGAGAGAGCATTAGGGTAGATCCTAATCCAGTATGACTTATGCCCTATTAAAAAGGGGAAATTTACGGGGCATCTGGGTGGCTTCATTGGTTAAGCATCGACTCTTGATTTTGGCTCAGGTCATGACCTCATGGTTCTTGGGTTTGAGCCCTGCACTGGGCTCTGTGCTGATGGCACAGAGCCTGCTTGGGATCCTTTCTCTTCCTTCTCTCTCTCTGCCCCTCCCCCACTTGCACTGCCTCTCTCAAAATGAATGAATGAATGAATGAATGAATGAATGAATGAATAAATAAATAAATAAATAAATAAATGAAAAAAGGTGGGAGTTTACAGATAGACATTCACACAGGGAGAGCTATGTGGACATGAAGGCAGAAGTGTGTCCTGCTTCTACATGCCAAGGAACATCAATGACTGGCAATCAACCACCAGATACAGTGATGAATCTGATGTGATTGCAGCAAAGGAAGTACAGCAGCCCCAGCCCCCGGGGGGTGGCAGGGTGCCTATGTCTTGCCATAAAGTCTGGGTGGGACCTGGGGGAGCCAGGGAAGGACGATTTGTGATCTCAGTTTGTCCCAGGGCATTCCTATTCTTAAGTGGATCTCTTAGGTAAGGTTTACACACTCAGACAGCGGAAGGGGAGGCATTGCCTGTCTTAGGGCCTCCGGAGGTGGCCCAGCAGAGCCAGCTGGAGCCAGCAGAGGGTGACAGAGAGCCTCCAGGCAGCCTGGGCCTGGACCTTGCGAGGCTCAGCCCAAGGCCAGGCTAGCTCCACTCAGCCTGGGACAGGGCCTCAGTATCATCAGTGGTTTGAAGGGCAGCTCTAGGTCCCCAGCACTCAGAGACCCCTGCTCCAGCCTCCCTGTCCGACATGAGTGCTGCCCCCTGGAACCGAGACCCTGTCCAGAATGCCCTCCCCAGAGTGTGCGCACAGTCCCACTTAATCCCCAGCAAGGGCCCAAAAACCTGACAGACCAATAAAGCCACCACCTCTGCTCTGGATTTGGCTGTGTGATCTCAGGGGAAGCATTAAGCTCTCTGTGCTTCAGTCCCCTAATCATATAGTAACAACCAACCTTCGCCAAGAACACTCAATCTGCTTTGTATACAGGATCACCTGACCATCCCAGGCGCTTAGACTGTGCCAACCCTGGGAAAACAGACGGTTAGGAGACAGATGCTGTCCCTGCCCTCTCAGAGAGCTAGTGGTCCCCAAGGACCGGGCATCACTGCCCCACTTTACAGATGAAACAACTGAGGCTCAGAGAGGTGAAGTCACTGATTCAAGGCCGCACAGCTGACAAGGGGCAGAGTCACGATTTCAACCACACACCTCTCAGCCCCAGACCAGACACAGAACCACTTCCCCCTTGGATTATAGCTCAGCTGGAACCCAACTTCCCATGTTCCCTCGGGCTTTGCAGGAGCAAAAGCAAGGTTTTCTCCTCCAGGATTCTCATCCAGCCCAGCTAGTTCCCAGCTGTGTGCTCTCAGGCTGGTCTCTTCATGTCTCTGAATCTTAAGTTTTCTGATGTGTAAAATGAGAGAACGTTACAATGCCTCCCTTAACCTCATGCATCCTGAGTAAGACCATGCACTTTAAACAAAAGCACTCCATCCATGCATTCATTATTTATTAAGCCTCTCCTTAGTGTCAGGCTCTGGGCCAGATCACAGCCTTAAGGGGTGCTGGTCTGGGAACTATACCTTCAGTTCACTGCACTAAGTGCCCTTTATGGGCACCAGATGTACCAGATCACAGCCAGAAGAGGCTCCCGAGAGGGTCTGAGGCAGCAGGCTGGGCCCCCATAGGAGCGGAGTCAGCACCGAGACTGAGACCAGAGCGTGCCTTTCCACCGAGACCTCAGCTATGCATGGCCCCCTGCATCAGCCTGGGTCTTCCAAGGACCTGGCAAGCACCCTCCCTCAACCTGGAGGCTGCTAGGAATCCAGAATGGGACAGATCCTAGAAGGTTCGCCCCCATCCTCTGTCAGGATACACACACATCCGGGGGTGCCCCCCACCAGGAGTCTTGGCCAATTTCCCACTGCAGGGAAAGCAGCCCATGATGCTCCTGGTTGCTAAGGCAACTGGGCCCTTGTTTTTCCTTCTTCATAAATAAGCTATAAATAGACAGGGCAAACCTGGGCGCCTTCCTTTGCATGAATTCGAGCAGCTGCTCCAGGCTTCGGGGTGCCTGGCACAGCACCCAAACACCGAGCCTCGCTGCCCAGCCACAGACCCCCAGTGGGAAGGCACAGCGGGGCCCACAGCCATGTCTCAGCCACATGGATTCCCGTCACCCACTCCAGACTCCCCTGGGACACTTAGCGGATTCACGGGCCCTGAGGAGACCCACAGAATCCCAATCACTGCAAATAAGGCCTGGGATGAGTGTTTAACTACCTAACCCCAGAAAATGGGATGAGCCCTTAGTTGAGTGACCCTCAGCCAATGGTGAGCAGGAGGGGGCATTCCCCCCGCCCCGCTTTGTCCCATCTGGGGCTTGTACAAGTTTCTGGAAATCAGCCAATACCTCCCACTTCCATAGCACGTGAGAGTTTATTACAAATCTTTTCTCTACCTGGGTTGATCATCATGGTCAACATCCACGGAGAGCGTTCCACACACAGAACAGGTGTTCTGGTAAATGCTTTACATGCCACAACCTCTTCAATACTCCCACACACCCAGGTGGTGCTGTGAGATTTCCAGCTCAAGGGTGGGGAACCGTCAGCTGGGAGAGAGGAGATGTCTGGCCCAAGGTCATGTAGCTGGTTAGCAAAGGAACCAGAACTTGAACCCAGGCCTGTCCCATCCATTTGTTCTTAACCCTTAACCCAGACTCTCCTTTCAACATATCTGATTCTCCTTGGGGCACCTGGGTGGCTTAGTCGGTTAAGCGTCCAACTTCCGCTTAGGTCATGATCTCGCGGTTCGTGGGTTCGAGCCCCGCGTCGGGCTCTGTGCTGACTGCCAGCTCAGAGCCTGGAGCCCATTTCAGAGTCTGTATCTCCCTCTCTCTCTGACCCTCCCCTGCTCATGCTGTCTCTCTCTCTCTCTCTCTCTCCTAGAAATAAAAAAATAAAAAAAAAACACATATCTGATTCTCCTAATAACCCATGAGGGCGGGAATCACAGGTGGAATGCCCTGGGTGGGAAGGAACAGAAAGAGAAACTGAGACTCAGAATGATGAAGAACTGGCCCATGGCCGCAGTGAGGGAGAGTCAAGGCTGAGACGTGGGTCCCTGGAGTACAGGCTGCAGAAAGTGGGATTGTTTGCATTACAGAGGAGATTTCAGGTAGGTGTGAGTACCTGGTGGGTGAGGGCAGGTCTCTTGGAAGAGGTGAAGCTGACACCAGTTCTTTGAGAAGAGAGAAGAGCTTTCTAGACAGAAGGACAACCCATACAAAGGCGTGGGGAGGCTATAGGGTTTGCCAGGTTTGCAGAAGAGCAGGTAAGTAGGTGTGGCCGCAGGGCAGGGGCGAGGTGGGAGAGGAGAGGGTAGTGAGCTGGGTGGGCTCCAATTATGAGGGACACAAGTAGGCTGGCTCTGAAGCCCGGGTGTGTCCTGAGAGCACTGGGGAGCCACGGAAGGCTTGCAAGCAGAGAAGCAGCATGTCCTTTCTTGGGAGAAGGGGCTGCTTACTTGACAAAGAGAGTCTGAGCAGAGTGTCACCCCAACACCACGTCCTGAGTCCGGTGGACCCCAGCTGACGGCTGCTTTTTCCAGCTAAGCCTCCGAATGTGCACGCTGTGTGTCTCCAAAGCACATCCTATCTTCTCCGTGGTTCTAGACCTGCCACGCCTTTCCACAGCTTGGCAAATGCTACCCCATTCATTCATTCATTCATTCATTCCTTGAACAAACTTCAATTCTGTGTCTGGCACCGAGCCGAGTACAGGAACACAAAGACTCTGCCCTCAAGAAAAATGAATACAGAAATAAACGAGAAAGTTAAAAGACCAGAAGTTTCTGATAGGGCCTGCACGGGATACAAAGAAGTACAAAGAAAGAGAGGGCAGCTCCCCCAGGGGAGGAAGGGCATCCGCGAGTCCTTTAAACAAAACGTGGTATTGTAAACAAAACTTTGAAGAGCTGGCTAGCTGGGGTGGCAGGAAGAAGAGAATGTGCGCTCCAGAAGGAAGGGACAAGCCAAGCAGACACGTGCAGGCATGAAAGAGCTGGGCATGTGGGGAGGCATTAAATGAGAGGGGTTGGGGGGAGGGGAGTTGGTCACTCGGCAGGAACGAAGGCAAGCGGGACCTGGGAGCCCATCCTCTGGTGTTTATCAGGAGGATGACATGATCACACGGTGTGCTGTGAACATCACCCTGGCAACTGGTCAGAGGATGGATGGACAGGGAGAGACCAGAAGTAGGAGAACAGGGAGGAGACAAAGGTGGCCTGAACTTGGGTGACGGCAGTGACCTTGGCAAGAAGGGAATAGTTTCAAGAGATACTACGGAAGGTCAGATAGACAGGAGGTAGTCAGAGGTTGGAGGTATTGACATTCTCCAGGGCTCTGACTTGGGGGTGGGGGGCAGGATGGACGGTGTCAGGAATTTCCACGGGGGTCCCTTCGGGACATCTTGTATTGGAGGGCTGGGCGGGGGAGAGGTGCAAGAGTTCTCAAGAAGGCGGTGCAAGTCCCGAGTGTGGATACGATGCCACAGGAGGGTGAGCAGAGGGAGAGAGGGGAGCCAAGGACAGGGGCCAGGGACAGGAATTTATCAGGCAGGTAAAGATGAGGCCCCGGTCAAAGTAGGGAGAGAAGGCACAGGCAGGGAGGCAGGCGGGGACCAGGGGAGAATAACATCACAGCCACCACGATGGAGGAGAAGGCTGGAGATGGGGGGGAGGGGGGGGAGTTGAGTTCCGACGACAGCCAAGCAAGAGAAGGACCAAAATGCGTCCACGGGACCATTCTCATCGACTGTGCTGTTATCACCATCAAATCTAGGAAAGACATTTTTTCTAGTAAGAACACTCAGCGTTAGCAATGATGTGCCTAACTTTTGTAGTTTGCTAGTGGGAGTGTTCAGTGATACAAGCTTCCTGAAAAGCCAGCTGCCAAATAGTTCAAAATCCTGTATAACACAGAGCCTAGGGCTCACAACACCATATGTGCACTTCAAAATTTGTTAAGAGGGTAGCTCTCATGGTAAGTGTTCTTCACACACACACACACACACACACACACACACACACCGTAAGAAAAAAGGACACAAGAAAACCATTGGGGGTATATGAGCAGAATGTACATGGTTCCAACTTTATAACGTATATGAACATTATGTATGTAAAAAAAAATCATATTACTAACAGTGATAATTCCTCACTGGTGGGATATCAGGCTATCCTCACTTTCCTTGTGCTCTCTTCATTTTTTTTTTTCAAATTCTCTACATAGTCATTATTTTTCCCCAACTTTTTATTTTGAAGTTTTTCAAACATTCAGAAAATTGCAAGAGCAATACAATGAACAATACCTCCCCTCCGTCTCTCTGCTGAACCAATTGAAAGTTACACAACTTTACATAATGCTCCACCCCTAAATACTAGAGCATGAATCTCCTAAAAACAAGGACATTCTCCTACCTAAGCACAATACCATTATATGGATTCAATATTGCTATCTATTATTCAGTCCACTTTCAAATCTCCCCAGGTATCTCAATAACAACCATTATGGGGGTATCTGGCTGGCTCAGTTGGTAGAATGTATGACTCTTGATCTTGGGGTCACAAGTCTGAACCTCACATTGGGCTAAGAAATTACTTAAAACATTTTTTATTTAAAAAAAATTCATCCATTATGATTTTTGTGATCCAGGAGCCAGTCAAGTATCACACACTGAATTCAGTTGTTCCCCAAATACTTCTACAGGATTCTCCTCAAAACAAGGGCATTCTCCTACAAAACCATAATGCCTGAGAAATACCATAAGATCCAGTAATTCGACTACTGGGTATTTACCCAAAGAAAACAAAAACACTAATTTGAAAAGATACATGGATCTCTATATGGCAGCATTATTTACAATAGCCAAGATACAGAAGCAACCCCATCGATAGATGAATGGATAAAGAAGGTGTAGTATATATACTCAATGGACTATTACTCATCCATCGAAAAGAATCAAATCTTGCCATTTATGACAACGTGGATGGACCTAAAGGGCATTATGCGAGGTGAAGCAAGTCAGACAGAGAAAGATAAATACCATATAATTTCACTTGTATGTGGAATCTAGAAAACGAAACAAATACAAACAAAAAGCAAATAGACCCTTAAATACAGAGAAAAAAACTGGTGGTTCCCAGGGGGGAGGGGTGTGGAAGGTAGGTTAAATAGGTGATGGGGATTAAGAGACACAAACCTACAGCTATACAATAAATAAGTCACAGAGATGGAAAGTCTAGCATAGAGAATAGAGCCAATAATACTGTAATAATATCATACGGTGACAATTTGGTGAGTGTTGAGTAATATACAGGATTGTCAAATCAATAGGTTGTACACCTGAAAGTAATATTCGAAACTAATGTCATTGTCAAATACACATTTTAAAAAAAGATAAATAAGTTCTTGGGATGTAATATACAGCCTGGTGACTAGAATTAGCAATACTGTATTCTATTTTTGAAAGCTACTTAGAGAATAAATCTTAAAAGTTCTCATCACAAGATAAAAAAGATTTGTGACTGTGTAAGGTGATGGGCATTAACTAATTGTGACAATCATCTCTCAATATATGCATATCTCAAATCATTATATTGTATGCCATAAACTTGTACAATATTATGTGTCGATTATGTCTCAATAAAACTGGAAGGGAAAAAAAACACATCCTTATAAATACTAGATGTATTGTTATACACTCAAGTTAGCTTTTTATTTTATACGACTCCTCCCCAAGTGGATATCATGCTGTAGATAAACAAGAAATTAAGAAGTTTGGATGGGGCACCTGGCTGGCTCAGTTGATGGAGCATGTGACTCTTGATCTCGGGGCTGTGAGTTCAAGCCCCACATTGAGTGTAGAGATTACTTTAAAAAAAAACACACCCTCGGGGCACCTGGGTGGCTCATGGGGCTCCTGGGTGGCTCAGTGGTTGGGCATCCGACTTCAGCTCAGGTCATGATCTCACTGTCCATGGGTTTGAGCCCCGCATTGGGCTCTGTGCTGACAGCTCAGAGCCTGGAGCCTGTTTCGAATTCTGTGTCTCCCTCTCTCTCTGCCCCTCCCGTTTGTGCTCTGTCTCTCTCTGTCTCAAAAATAAATAAAGGTTAAAAAAAAATTTTTTTTAAACACACCCACAACTTAAAAAAAAAGAAGTTTGGAGACCAGTGGATTAGTCTCAACCCCTGCTAACAGAGCAGATAGCTTTGAATCGCTGGGGACTCCGGTCTCATCTGGGACCAGGGGCTGGCTTGGAGCCTGCGAGTCCAGCCGTGGTCTTCCTGTGAGGTTGGGGGATCCCTCAGGGCTGAAAGCAGATCTTCTGTTTTTACTTCTGTTTCAGCACACAGCTCGGTGCTAGGCACACTGTCAATGGGTAGCAAACCCTAGATGAACTGAAAGCTACATATTCTAATTATTCCTTGGGGAAGGATACATATGTAGACATTTTTTGCATACTTGAAAGTTGCCAAGAGGAAATGGTAAGCATTCTGAATGCCCCCCACACACAAACACACATATAAGTTAACTGTGAGATGATGGATGTGTTAATTTCCTTGATACTGGTAATCATTTTGTCATATAAAATGATATCATCATGCTGTACACTGTAGATACATATAATTACATTTGTCACTTATTCCCTAATAGGGTTTGGGGAGAAAATTTTGAAAAAAAAACCCAAGACCAAAGAACCCCATATTACCATTGTCACATTCAGGCAACTTAATAAGGTTTCAATATAACTATCTAAAATTTAATCCACATACTCAAATTTCCCCAAAGTCACCTTTATGGCTTTTTATGATCTGGACCCAATCAGAGATCCCCATTGTGACCCTTCAGCCTCCTTCAATCTGGAACAGTCTCCAGGCTTTTTGTCCATTGCTCTTGAAGAGGCCAGGTCAGTGGCCATTTTGAAGGATAATCTTCAGCGTAGACTTGTCTGATGATTTTGGCAGGTAAGCATTTTTGGAAGGAGTTCCTCGTAAGTGATGTGTCCTTTCTCAGGGTGCAGGAGATAGTGACTTATCCCAATTTTAAGGGGTAAAGGTTTTTTTTTACGTTTATTTACTTATTTTGAGGGGGCGTGGGGAGGAGCAGCAAGAGAGGAGAGAGACAGAATCCAAGCAGGTTCCATGCTAAGCATGGAGCCCAATGTGAGGCTCGATCCCATGAACCATGAGATCATGACCTGAGCCAAAATCAAGGGCCTGATGCTTAAGTAAGTGAGCCACCCAGGTGCCCCCCGCCCCCATTAGTAGTCTTAAGTTTAACCATTTGGGTAAGGTGGTATCTGTCAGATTTCTCCATTTGTAAGACGATTTTTTTCTCTACACAATTAGAATGTTAACTTGTGGGTAATTCTTTGAGACTGAGTGCATAGCCTATTCTCAGTAGTCTTATACCCAGTGGTGGTAACACCCATGGATGATTTTTGCCCATATCAGTTATCATGATGTTCACTGTGATGTTCTCGTGATTCGTGGGTTCAAGCCCCGCATCAGGTTCTGTGCTGGCGGCTCAGAGCCTGGAGTCTGCTTTGGATTCTGTGTCTCCCTCTCTCTCTGCCCCTCCCCCATTCATGTTCTGTCTCTCTCTGTCTCAAAAATAAATAAACTATTAAAAAATACACATTTTCTTTTTCCATCACTCTTGTTGATGCTCTTTTGTAAGAAATTCCTTGTTTTTTTTTTTTTATTCTTGACTTTCAAATTCAAGGATTTTTTTTTAATCTTCATCATTCTGATCTTCCATTGTCCCAAATTTGGCCATTGGAGCCCTTTCAAAATGGCCCCCGCCAGTGTTAGTCCCTCGTTGCTCTCTGGAAGGACGGGATGTTTCAGTGGGGCACTTGCTGGCTCCATCCAGCGTCACAGGCACAGAAACAGCCGCTCACCTCTGGACCCATGGGACCCCTGAAGGAGCACAGCAGACAGTGAGCGAAGCATCAGGGGCTGGAGGGCACCCCAAGTTCTCTCTCAGAAGTATCAACAGCCGGTGCTTTAATTAATGCCCCTCCCCCCAATGGGGACAGGCCCGGTTGCCTTGAGCTGGCTCCTTACAAACAGGGCACCAGCCTGTGGATCTCACTTCACAACCACCTATTCACTGCTTGTGCATGGAAGGATGTTAACTGCAGTACAAAGATGGATATGAACACTTCCACCACGCCCAGAAAGTTCCCTCACGCTACTTCCACTCAGTCCCTCATAGAGGCCATCACTTCCTAATATCCAAACACTCTAGAACTTCACATAAACAGACACGTGCGGTGAGCGCACCTCCTTTCTTTGAGCCGCCGCATAAAATGGTGGTGAAGAGCCTGGCTGTGTCACCGTTGCACCCCAAATATTTCTGGAGCTTTCCTGGGGAGAGAGAAAGAAGCAAGACACTGCTGTCCCTCGCCGGGTTCTTTCTCCAAATCCCTGCTCCCAGGCTGGCGGCTGGGAAGGGGTCCCAGACCAGGCTCGTTTCCCAACCCGGAAAAAAAATCATCTTTGGTGGCCCAGAAACTATGGCCTAGAAATCCCTTTGGACATGGCAGGGGCCTGTCTACCCAGTGGTGAGGCTCGTACGCTCTGATGGCCCCCGGAGCCCCCGACCGGGGGGACCCCCAAGGGACCGTGTCTTGTCCATCTGCAGTGAGCAGCACCAGTGGCCGGTCAGCCGCCCGCATTTCTGCTGTCAATCTGCCCGCTGCCCTGGGTTGTTTACTGGAAGCTGGCCTCCCTGCGAGGGTTCAAAGCCCTGGCCCTGGGCACGTCTGCGGCAGGAAGCAGGCCGGGCAGTAATTGGCGGCGCAGCTGTGCTAAGTGGCCAGCACTGACCCACAATCTTCCTCCAGCGGTTGCCTTTGAGTGGCTCCATACTGACCTTCCAGGCCTGCAGGGACTTCCTGCTGAATGCCACGCCGGCACCAGCAACAAATTACTCATTCCCTGAGAAATCTATTAAAAGGTGACAGCAGTTTGGGGGCCGGGTGGCAGAGGGGCCCCAGCACAGGAAACCTCGGTGTCTTCTGTTCCCAAGAGCCACCAGCCAACTCCTGCTGAACTCAGAGTGAGCGAATCTAGAACTAAAATTTGGGGCCCTGGAAAAATGACTCGGAGATGAGGAGAGGCTGACATCCTTGAGGCCCATCTATGGCTTCGTGAACACAGAGGCGGCAGGATCTGAGTCCCCTGGACCTCATTTCCAACCTGCTACTTCCACTCTGTGTCACCTTGGGCAAGCCACTTGGCTTCTCTGAGTCTTCCATGCCCACAAAGGAGATAAGAAGCCTGCCCCTCAGATTGGCAAAAGCATATGAGGTGCCAGGCATATAACAGATGCTCTGTGAGCGTTGCTGGATCAGAAGCAGACTCTTGTTTATTTCAGTCTCCAGCCGAGAGAGGCTGCGCCCAGTGACCTGCCTGGGTGTCCAGAGCAGGGCAGTGGCCAAGCCTTGAGATCAAGTGGAAAGGAGCTGCAGCTGGAGTGTAATCACAGGGTCCTTATAAAAAGGGGGGCAAGAAGCTTGGCGTTGAGGCCTGAAGGGGGAGTTATCTATGGCAGACCTTGTGACATCCAGGCCCGGGCCTCAGCCTCACAGAACTCTGTCCTCTGGACCTGGCTGAGCCCAAACACTGATGGGCTATTTTCATATATGATGACATGCTGCTGCACCCACCTGACCTTACGACTTTGAGGATCAGAAATGCCAGCTCAGGATGCACAGCTCTATCCCATAGTCACAAGATATCCCACAGTCATGTGCTCAGTCTCTACTAGGGCCCAGCGGGAGGCCAGGAGCAAATTCTCCTGCTACAGGGCTCCTGGACTTGCTTCTGAGCCCCAGTTGAAAGAAATAATTTTCATTTAACAGATACTTTGGGTGCATTTGGCAAATCGCCTGTTTCTTTAATGATGTGATCATTTGTTAACTGATTGGCGCTGAACTGGCTTTTGGGAGAATCGGTTTTCGCCGAAACTGATCAGAGCCGGCTTGAGAGATGGCTGGATTCAGCACACAGATAAGGGCCTCAGAACTTTTTCCTGCTCTTGATTTTGCTCTCTTCTTGCTTGGCGTGGCTTTCACTTGACTTTTCCCTACGAGCACCATCATCCCAGTCTGGCTGCCCCAGACTGGGGCGATGACTCCTCCAGCAATTCGCATAGAAGACCCAGTGATCCACCTGGGTCATGTGTCCATCCTACAATCAATCTCCTGGATCAGAGACACAGACTAAAACCCTGACTGGATAAGCCTGGGTTATATGCCCACCTGTGGGAGGCAGAATTCTAAAGATGCCCGCCCCATCCTGATTTCCATTGTTGGTTATTCAACTAAGCACTAACCTAGGTGCTGCTATGTGATGGGTTAATTGCATGCGTCAAATTTTACCCAGATGTTCGGCAAGACATTATTCGGGTTGTTTTTATAAAGGTGTTTTTGGATGAGATTCACGTGTATAGCAGTGGAGCCTGAATAAAGCAGATTTCCCTCTGTCGTGTAGGTGGGCCTCATCCAGTCAGGTGAAGGCCTTAATGGAACTAAAGACTGACCTCCTCAGAGCCAGAAGGGATTCTGCCAGCCGACTCCAGCCAGGCAGCCTGCCCAGCAAATTCTGGATTTACCACGCCTCTATAATCCTCCACAAGCCAATTCCTTAAAAACAGATCTGTCCTTCTGCCCTGTCTCTCTCTCCACATCACGTTTATATATGTATATACCTCTAGTTGGTTCTGTTACCCTGACATGTAGACTTTACAAGTGTAATTAAGGTCATTAGTCAGCTGACCTTAAAATAAGATCACACTGGATTACCCAGGCGGCCCAATGTGACCAGAGGAGCCCTTAAAAGCAGAAGGGGAAGCAGAAGCAGCAGAAAGGTGATGGGACGGAAGAGGTGGACAAAGAAAGGGAAGAGTCGGTGAGACATAAGGCAGAAGAGGGACGCTTGCCCTGCCTTGCTGGGGAGGCCACGTGAGAAGCCTAAGGGCTGTGGCCATTGTCCGGGACAAAGCCCAGCCTCTGGATGACAGCCAGCAAGGAAGCGGGGAGCTCAGTCCCACAACCACAGGAACAGAATCTGGCCGACACCCTGAACGGGCTTGCGAGTGATTTACCCACAGAACCTCTAGAAACAAGTGCAGCCCAGTCCATACTTTGATTTTGACCTTGTGAGACCCAGAGGAGAGGAGCCAGTTGAGCCAGGCGTCTGACCTACAGAACTGTGAGGTTGTACCGGGGCAGCTAGATTTGTGTAATTCGCTATGGCCGTAGTTAGAAAACAAATATACCACCCCTGGAGCACGGAGCGGGGCCAGGCCAGCCCTTCCCAGCACCACAGGAGCTTACCTTTAAGACGGGCTCCCCCCAAATCAAGTGCTGTTCCCAGAAAGAGCACGAAAGGGGCCTGGACAGGGTCCACCACCACCTGGACAGAGTGTCCAAGCTCAGAACGGATTCCCCATCGCCTGGCACCCTGGCACCGCCGCGTCAGACTCTGACAATGCCCTGCAACAAGGTGGCGGTGGCTTTCTCTGCCCCCGGCACTTCTCCAGCTCTGCCCCACCCTTCCCTCCATTTTTTTTTTTTTTTTTTCNGAGCCTGGCAGCCCCCTGGGTCAGACATGATGCAGTTTCCACGCAAACGCTCATGGGGCAGAATCGCTGGAGCTGGACGGGAGGAAGGAACAGGAGAAGCAGCAGTTCCCCCGGGTCACCAGGGTGTCCGGGCAGCGCTCCCTGTGCTCGGTGGGCATCGCCGTCACAGCTCCACCTGGTGGGCCGCAGGATCCCCATTTCTCAGAACAAAAACAAATCAAGGCTCATGAAAGGCAAAGCCTTGCCCGAGATCAGCATCCGCTTCTGGTTACAAGGGACAGAAACTCCGAACAACCTAACTTGAGACAAAGGAGCCTGTGTAGACCAAGGATGGGGCTGCCTTCAGGGACTCAGTGAGGTCCACAACCCCCTCGAGCTCTCTCTCTCTCTCTGCCTGTCTCTCTACCTTTCTCTCCCTTCCACCCCTCCCTCCCTCTCCGTGTGGTTTTTCCTTGCTGTCTGCCGTCTCATGAGCACCCTCCTCTTGGCTTGCTTTATTCCCTCCCATTGCATACAGATATGACAAGAAACGTAGCCCCGCGAGAAAGCCTGGTTTTATTTGGACAGTAAAAAGCCCAGAGGATAAACCCATTTCTCCCTTGTGCCCAGTGATATGTAAACGGAGGTACTGTGTGGTACTTCTGGGAAGGTTGCCTCAGAGAAGGCAAGTGACTCCGCTGGAAGGAGCATCTCTTTTGCCCTTTCCCACTTTCCTCCTTCTTGTTGCCTAAAGCATGGGTGTAATGGCTGGGGCTCTGGTAACCATTTTGGGCCATGACATGAGGCTGGCTGTCCATGCCAGTTATACGAGCCCTGGACTGGCCACCACAAGACTTCTTTTACATGACAAACGGACAAACCCTTGCATGTTTAAACTACTTGTATTTGGAATTTTTGTTAGATGCAGCTAAACTGAACCCCATTGATACCTGGCCACAAGCAGTTCTGATTTCACATTGTTCCTAATCAGAAACTCCAGAGCCAGGACCCCTGCTCTCTTCACTCCACAAGACATCTGGGGCAGAGCTCCGAGTGGCACAGCTGGTATCACATACACACACGACCAGAGAAATGGCCACACCACGGCCCAAGCCTACGGTTGGCGTGTTTTGTGTTACTTGTTTGTTTTTGAGGCGAGGCAGCCAGAGTGCGATCACATGAATGGTGGGGGAGGAGGATTCCCCCAAAGACGGGGGTGTGCTGGCACATAGGAAGTGATGGGTGCCCACTACAGCTAGCACGGTGCCTGACTCCTGGGCTGGGCACTCTCCTCCCTACTCTGCAGCGGTTGTCTTAACGGAGTAGCTTCCCTGTCCAACCTTTCAGGCACACGGAGACCATTGAGGGAACCCACGGGGGCCAGTCTGACCTCTTGCAAGGAGGTCCATCTGGAGGCCACGGTGTGTAGAGTCAGAGGACAAAGGTGTGGAGGACTCCAAGGTCAACCCCAGGGATCATGTCTCAAGCCAGCCCTGCCCATTACTCACGGGAGATGAGCGTGAATGTTGGAGTCAGACAGAGCTGAGGTCAAAGACCACCTCAGCCACTCCAGCTGTGCGGGCTTGGGTGGGTTGCTTTACCTCTCTGAGCCACCACACCAATTCCCTCATTTCTATCTCCTGGTCTGTCGTCGCTCCCTCCCTGCCACCCCACGCACACCTAGGATCCCATCTTCTGCCTCTCACCCCATCTATCCATCCTCCAAAAGGCCTCCCTCGGCAGCACCCACCCTCCCCATCCCCTTATCTCCCACCCCCCACACTTCCTGAGCCTGGGTTGGGCTAACACACTCTCCTGGATGTCACACATTCCAATGAGGCCTAAGAAACAATTAAACTTCCAGAAATTCCAAATTACCAAACATGCAAAATGGACAACTTCTATCCAGCCCTGAGTCCTGTCCCTGCACGACTGACCCCCCAGGCTTGGCAGTGGGGGCAACAGATCAACAAGCCCTGGATTCCTACCCCAGAACAGGGAGGCGGCAGGAGGCAAGTTCTTCCTTCCACCGGAGCCCAGGACACTCTGCACTTTCTTAACCCAACCTAACCTAACTCAACCTAACCTAACCTAACACAACCCAATCTAACCCAACCTAACCCAACCCAACCTAACCTAACCCAACTTAACCCAACCCAACCTAACCCAACCCAACCTAACCTAACCCAACCTAACTGAACCCAACCTAACCCAACCTAGCCTAACTGAACCCAACCCAACCCAACCTAACTTAACCCAACCTAACCTAACCCAACCTAACCTAACCCTACCCAACTTAACCTAACTTAACCCAACCTAACCTAACCCAACCCAACCTAAACTAACCCAACCCAACCCAACCCAACCCAACCCAACCCAACTTAACCCAACCTAACCTAACCCAACCTAACCTAACTGAACCCAACCCAATCCAACCCAACCTAACCTAACCTAACCCAACCTAACCTAACCTAACCCAACCCAACCTAACCCAACCTAACCCAAACCAACCTAACCTAACCCAACCCAACCCAATCTAACCCAACCTAACCTAACCATGCATGCTGACTAAATGTCCCTCTGAGAAGGCAGGGCTTAGAGACTAAGCCAGACAAAAAAGTAAACCTTTAATGTTAAAATTACTTTTAGGAGCACCTGAGTGGCTCAGTCAGTTAAGGGTCCAACTTGGGCTCAGGTGATGATCTCACAGTCCGTGAGTTCAAGCCCCACATTGGGCTCTCTGCTGTCAGTGCAGAGTCTCTCCGGATCCTCTCTTTCTCTGCCCCTCCCCCACTCATGTTCTCTCTCTCTCTCTCTCTCTCTCTCTCTCTCTCAGAAATGAATAAACATNCTGCCCCTCTTTCGCTTGTGTGCTGTCTCTCTTTCTCTCTCTCTCAAAATAAATAAACATTTAAAAAATTTTTAATTTTAAATTACAGTTCTTTTATTATTATCTCAATTTTTATTTTTTATTTAATGTGTTGGGTTTTCTGACATGTATTATTATTTAAATTTTGTTATTTAAATTTTTGTTATCATTTTCATTAAGAAGGTACTACATGCTCATAAATACAAGAGAGATATGACTAAACTAAAATGTGAGTCCCCAGTAATCGGAGTGGAAGTCAGAAATGTCGCTTCTGCTCATCCCTTGATTAATCATAATAATAAAGGAGGAAACCAAGAAGCGAGAAACACAAACGTGATTCTTCACATTGTCATTGGGAGGCAGCTGTGTGGCTGCCCTGTCCCCACAGCCCTCAGATCACCTCTCCTCATGCTGATAACAGTCCACACAGACTCTATCTGAGCGCAGGGACTGCCTGGGATTCACATCTGTCCCAAGCCCCTGACACAGGGCCTGGTGGAGAGGAAAGGCTGCGTGTTTGCCCGAAACGAGGTGAAGAGAGAGGGATAAAAAGGTAAAGAAGGAAGGCGGGGAGACGCCCGTTTCCTTGTTAAAACAGAAAGACAAACAGAATCCTGTGGGCACCCACAGAGGACAACTCAATCTGCCTGGATGGGCGGGGAAGCAGCCAGTGACACGGAGGCAGTGGAGTCCAAAGGAATGACTGGGAACTCTCTAGAACTTGTGGATACCTACCAGGCCGAGAAATAGGAAAGGCAGTTCAGGCGGAAGGCATGGAGGCCGTGCAAAGACACAGAGGCGTGAGGGAACACGGCATGTCTGGGCCTTCGGCTACAGCCCCAGAGAGGGCACCGGAGGAGAGAGAGAACAGGGCAAGAGACTGAGGACATCAGAGAGCAAGTTCTGAGCTGGGCCGTGTTGTTAACGTCCCCCCATGATTTCAGGGAACGCCTATGACATGCACACTGAGCCTCGGCTGAATTAACCACACGGGCAATTGTTGAACAAGATTAGGAGAAGGGGACCCCAAGTCCACCCACTGGAGGGGCAGAAGCCCTGGGCCCCGTCCCCGGCCTGGGCCCCCAAGCAGCTGCTCCTCCCTCCCATTTACTCCAGGCTGGATGTTTTTTCTCTGCGCTTGATGAAGTTAAAATAAGCCCTCTCTGGGGTGAATCGCAGGCGTTCAAATTGGATTGGCACGCAGACTTCGAGCAGTTGGTGGCAGGAGCCAGGGGACCCGGAGAGCAGGTTTTCGCTGGAGGGGACATGAGCTTTATTTCCCTCTTGGTTGCTGACAAGGAAGCAGCTGTCCTTTCCTGATTATTTTTACCTCGAGTCACAGCCGTGACGCTCAGCCTCCCCAGTGCCCGCCCGCCTGCCAGGACCAGGTGAAGAGCCCAGCGCCCCAGCCCAGCTCTGCCACGGGCCTCGAGCTCCACCTACCGCCACCTTCACACAGGACCAAAAAACAGCCCTCTGTCTCCGGGCCAGACCCCCCACTCCAAGGTGGGGTCACTGTCCCGAAAGACAGAGAGCCAGAGCAGCCTTAAGGAATATTTGGAACAAAGAAGGTAGGAAAGAAGGAAGAGAGGGGGGAAAGGAGGGGACAGGAGGGGAGGGAGGGAAGGGGGGGAGGGAAGGAAGGAAGGAAGGAAGGAAGGAAGGAAGGAAGGAAGGAAGGAAGGAAGGAAGGAAGGAAGGAAGGAAGGAAGAAAATTCATCACAAATTGTCCTTCCTACCACAATGAGCTCATTTGTGGTTCCTGTATTAGTTCAGACTTAGTTTGATATGACTAACCCTGACTACCACTTAATTGTTCACTAAGCACTTCCAAATCTACCATGTCATTCTAGCCTTGAAAAGCCCAACAGGTGGGGTGTCATTGGCTCCATTTCATTGCTGAGGAAATTGAGGCTCAGAGGCAAAGCAGCTTGCCTGAACTCACAGATACAGTAACAGAGTGGGAGAGATGGGATTTGAACCCATTTACCTACCTGCAAATGTCATACACCATCCAGCGTATTTTCACGTCTTTGTCCATGTATTAGTTAACAATGCTCTCGGTTTTCAACTAACAAGGATGGTGCTTTAAAGAATCAGGTGGCTTATTTTCCTTGTATAACAAAAGACTGGCAGTAGGTGGCCTCTAGGTTGGGAGGCAGCACAATGATGCCATCGACCCAGGACTTTTCAATCTTGCTCTTCCTATCATCCTTGATAGGTTGCCTTTCAACTGCTTGGGGCCTCGTGGTCACAATATGGCTGCTGCAGCTCCAGTCACCTCACCTGCATTCAAGACAGAAGAAAATAGGAGGAGAGGATGGTGAAAACAGTGATAATCCCTTTTATCAGAAAAGCAAACTATTTCTCTGAATTCCTCCATGAGACTTTGGTTTACATCTTAGTGGTAGCATGACTATCCATAGCCGCAAGGGAAGCTGAGAAAGAATATTCTGAAAACAAAGGAGGACACAAATGCTATGTTGGTCACCCACAAGATCTACCAGTTTACTTAGAGTTGTACTTAGTTATAACTATATAACACATAATTTTTGCTTCCTATTTTTTTCTTTCCTTTTTTTAAATTGAGATATAATTGACATATATTAGTTTCAGGGGTACAACACAGTGATTCAAAATATTTGTCTAGATTGCAAAATGATCACAATAAATCTAGTTAACATTTGTTTCCATACAGAATTTTTTTTCTTATAAGGACTTCTGAGATCTATTCTCTTAGTAACTTTCAAATATGCACTAAACTATTAATAATTAGAGTCACCATGCTGTACATTACATCTGCAGGAACTATTTATTTTTCTAACTGGAAGTTTGTACCTTTTGATTCCCTTCACCCATTTTGCCCACCTTCTACCCACCAGCTCTGGCAACAACCAACCTGTTCTCTATGTCTGTGAGTTCAGTGGTTTTATTTTGTTTTGTTCTTAGATTCCACACAGAAGGGAAATTACATAGTATTTGTCTTTCTCTATCTGACTTATTTCACTTAGCATGATGTTCTCAAGGTCCCAAATGGCAAGATTTCATTCTTTTTTATGGCTGAATATTTCGTGTGTGTGTGTGTGTGTGTGTGTACCACATCTTCATTATCCATTCATCTGCCAATGGACACTAAGGTTGTTTCCATGATTTGTAATACTGTAAATAATACTGCAATGAACATGGGAATGAAGGTACCTTGTGAAGTTAGTGATTCCATTTTCTTCAGTGAAATACCCAGAACTAGAATTGCTGGATCATATGGTAGTTCTAGTTTTATTTATTTATTTTGGGAACTCCCATACTATTTTCCACAGAGGCTGCACCACTTTGCATTCCCACCAACAGTGCACGGGAGTCCCCTTTCCTCCACATCCTCACCAACATTTATTTCTGGTCATTTTAGTAATAGCCATTCTAGCAGGTGTGAGGTGATATCTCACTGTGGTTTTGATTTGCATTTCCTTGATGATGAGTGAATTTGAGTGTCTTTTCATGAGTCTGTTGTACCTGTTGGTATGCCTTTGGAAACTATTCAGATCTCCTGCCTATTTTTAACTGGGCTGCTTTTGCTTGTTTGTTTGTTTTGTATTTGCATTGTAAGAGTTTGTTTGTTTGTTTGTTTGTTTTGGACATTAACTATCAGACACACAATTTGCAAATACTTTCCAACATTCAGCAGATTGCCTTTTTGTATTGTTGATGGCTTCCCTTGCTGGGTAGAGACTTGATTCCACTTGTTCATTATTACCTTCGTTGTCAATGGTGTTTTTGGTATAAAACCCAAAAAATCACCATGAAGACTGATGTCAAGCAGCTTACCGCTTATGTTTTCTTCCATGAGTTCGATGGCTTCAGGTCTTATGTTCAAGTCTTTAATTCATTTTGAGTTAATTTTTGTGTATGGTAGAAGATAGTGGTCCAGTCTTCCCGGCACCACTTACTGAAGAGACTAACCTGGGGCGCCTGGGTGGCTCAGTCAATTAAGCATCCGACTTTGGCTCAGGTCATGATCTCACAGTTCATGGGTTCGAGCCCCGTGTCGGTCTCTGTGCTGACAGTTAGCTCAGAGCCCTGAGCCTGTTTCAGATTCTGTACCTCCCTCTCTCTGACCCTCCCCTGCTCACACTGTCTCTCTCTCTCTCTCTCTCTCTCTCAGAAATAAATAAAACATTTAAAAATTTTTTAAAAAAAGAAGAGACTATACTTTCCTCATTGAATGTTCTTGACTCCTTTATCATAATTCCCACCTTTTTCCCTTTAAAGTTATGTCATTGACCATTATCTCATCTGAAATTATTCATTTTAATGGTTTGATAATAAGTATTTCCTCAAATGGATAAGCCGTAGTATATTTGTTGGACATGGGGTGTTGCCAACATTTCCAATATTGTACATAATACGATGATGAATGTATTCATGCACAAAGCCTTTTCATTAGGTTGGATGTCTCTCCCACAGAGTAGAATTGCTTGGGTCAAAGATTTTTTAACATTTTTGGTGCTCTTATTATTCTATCGATTTCCAACAGGATTGTGCTGTTTTACATGATGTAACGGTATTTGGATATATTGATTTCACAACTGTGCCAGCACAGAGTTTCACCATATTTTTTTTTAGTTTTGCTTTTTGTTTGTTTGTTTAGAGAGAGAGAGCGTGTGTGTACAGGGGCAAGGGGCAGAGGGAGGGAGGGAGGAAGGGAGAGGGAGAGGGAGAGGGGGAGGGAGGGAGGGAGGGAGAGAATCTTAAGCAGGTTCCACACTCTGCATGGAGCCTGACATGGGGCTTGATCCCACAACACTAGGATCATGACCTGAGCCAAAATCAAGAGTCAGATGCTCAACCGACTGAGCCACTCAGGCACCCCCAGTTTTACCATTTTGAAACAATACCTTGAGGTTGCTTTTATTTTCACTCTTTTGATTAAAACTGAGGAGGAAAACTTTTCCCCTTGCATTTTTCACTTTTTTCCCCCTCTTTGGTAAAGGATTTGTTCATTTCTTTAGCCAGCCATCTTTGAGAGTAAGAGATTCATGTTTATAGAAATGGCCATACTGTTGATGCTGGTATCAATTCTGCTCATACTACAACTCAACTTTCTAATTTATCCTACAAATTCCTGGGAGGAAGCCAGAGTGGGATGTAGGATCCAAGTCACAGGGGAAGGGAACCAGGCTCAAGAGGTCTATGCAGCTACTAGAAGGCAGGTCTTCTGACTTGGCACTTTTTCTTGCACATTATAGTTATCTTTTAATAACATTTTATTGAGATATAACTCACATTCCACACAATTCACCCACTCAAAGTACACAATTTAATTGTGTTTAGTACACTCACACAACTGTGCAAACGTCACCACAGTCAATCTTAGAATCCTTCATCACCTGCGAGCAGTCATGTCAGATAGAGGTAAAAATATGCTTAAGCTTGGGAGAAAAGAGATGGGTGGGGTGGGCTGTGTGAGGGAAAGTGGAGGGTTAGGCTGTGCCATGGATTTGCTTCGCGACCACAGCTCACTTTCCCTCTCTGGTTCTTGGTTTCCCCGAATACATATAGGTATCTATTTAACACCTGCTATATACCGCGCTCCAGGCCAGGTGTGTCACAGATATGCATGAGCATTCTCTCTAAACTGGGGTAAGCAGCCCAAATCTACCAGAGAGGGAAACCAAGGCCAAGTGCAGAGACATGGTCACTTGGGTCCCTAGGCTTCTCACTGGCAAAGAGGGGCCCGGAACGGAGGTTTGGGCAAGGAGGGGTCCTGACTCCCAGCTCGAGGCCACTTCATCAGCTGCCTCTGGCTTCTGGAGCTACCCCAGTGACAGGTGGGGACAGGTGGGGACAGGATTAGGAGGAGCTTATCTTTTCACACTGGCTGAGAATGGCTGGAAACAGGTTGGCCCAGAAACAGTTGTTTCACCCTCTAATGCCCATGATCCGTGGTGCGGGTGCCCGGCATGGGGGCCCACTAAGCAGAATTCTCTTCCCACCGGCCCCCACACCAACCCCCCCAAGCACACCCCCCCCAATCTTAGAGTCACAAGGCGTCCATCTGGGTGTGTCTGTCTGTTAGATCAGTCCTGCAGTTCTTCAACAAACACCAAGTACTCACTCTGTCAGGCTCTGGCCCTGGTGCTGGGGGGTGGGGGAGAGGGACGCGGTGAGGAGGAGCAGACAGACGGACACTTAGTTCCCCAGCATTTATAGGGATCTGGGGTTTCTGAAACAGTGTAATGGGCAGGGAAAGCTTCAGGTCCAAGCTGAGACCTGAAGGGTGAGTAGAAGTGAGCTACAAAGGACTTGGAGGAGGGGCCTGCTGCCCACTCCTGGGCTAAGGGAAGGGCTGTGCGACGATCTGGTGGCACGAACAGAAGGATGCTCGCTCTGGCTATCGGCTGGGCTGCGGAGTGTAACCGGGAAGGGGACAGTGAGGGAGGACAGAGGGCGGAGATGGACAGTGCTAGCCACATGCGGTGGTTGCACTTGCTCCTGGAGCATCGGGGACCCACAGAAAGGTCTTGAGCAGGGGAGGGACAGGCGCAGGTGGAGATTTTGCAGAGCTCTCTCCGACTGCTGAGTGGAGAAGGGGCTGGAGTGGGCAAGAGGGGAGGCAGGGCCGGTCCCGGGCACTTCCGGTTTCTCAGGACCCAGGCTGGCAGGGGTATAGCAGCAGGGGAAGGGACTCAGCCAGCCGCCCTGGGAGAAAAATGACAACTGGGCCAGGTTGTGGGGCTCCCCCAGCCCTGACGCTCCCACGTCTCTTCTCATAGCCACCCTTTATGTCCCTGAGAAGAAGGGCGATTCTCTACATTGTGTGCGAGGAAATACAGGGTACAGAGACCCGCCCAGGTCACAGAAAAGTTGGTGGATGGCCAAGCTCTGGTTCTGTTGGGTTTGTGGCAACTCCGAACGGAAAAAATGTCCCAGTCGCTGGCTCCTCCCTCCAAAATTCCTCGGCTTCGACTCGGGACAGTCGACTAGGGTCTGTTTGGCTGAGGGGCCAGAGCAGGGCCAGTCCCCAGGATGAGCATGTCTAGCAGCTCCCACTGCCCCTCACCCCACCTCCACAGACAGTGAGGCCGGGACCCCAGTGGCTATCACTCACTCACAGCCTCCAGGCCCTGTCTACGGAGACAAGAGACCTGTCAGAGCCACCAGCCAGTATACGCGATGAATGGCTCTAGGCTGCCAGTCGGACAATACCCAGGCGCTGGGGAGGGGAGATTAGGTTAGAATGTGGCCCAAACTGGTCTCAACAGCTCAGGCCCCATGGAGGCCCGCTCTCGCCCCCTAGTACTTGGCCATCTCCCTGAGTGACTCCTAGGAAATGTGACCCCACTGAAGGAAGGGAGTTGGCTCAGAGTCCCTGGGCAGGGGCGTTACCAATGCTGGGAAGGTGGTAACTGAGGCGACTCGGAGAGATTTGGGATGTAATAGGAAGGTTAGGAGAGCCAGAAGGCAAACAAAGGAGGCCGGGAGAATTGGGGTCAATACAAAGCCCACTGCACCCACTGAGAGAATGAGGGTGCACTTAGGAGGCAGACTTTGGGTTCACCTCTTCCTTGTTCTGTGAAGCCCTGTGTTCTTTCTGGGCTCAGTTTGCACATATGTAAAATGGGGCCCCAAGAGTCTTTGGATGAGACTTAAATGAGCGAGTGCAAATGTGGGAGGGCCCACCATCTCCACTCCTCCTGGGGGGCTGGGGGGTGGCCCACAAAGACACAAGAGAGTCAAGTCTGCAGGCCCAGGAACCCAAGAAGTTCTCAGAACTCTGCCCTAATGGGCACCTCTTGTCTTCCAATCTTTATTTTGAAAATTCTCAAGCCTAGGGAAAGCTGGAAGAAGAGCACACTGAACACCAATATATCATCCACTTAGATTCCCTTCCCTTTTCTTTTAAAAATAAACCACCAGGGGTGCCTGGCTGGCTCAGTCAGTAAAGCATCCAACGCTGGCTCTCAGGACTGCAAGTTCAAGCCCCACACTGGGTATAGAGATTACTGTAAAAAATAAAATTAAAAAAAACACAAACCATCATCAGATGGTATATTTTGTGATATGTATTTTACCACAATAAAAAACTTTGGAAAAAATACAAGCTATCGTGATGCCAGCAGGCTATTTTTTTAAAGTTTATCCATTTATTATTTATTTATTTATTTATTTAGAGAGGGAGCGTGTGTGTGCAAGCGAGAGGGGGAGGGGCAGAGAGACAGGGAGAAGGAGAATCCCAAGAGAGAGAATCTCCAAGCTGCCGGCACAGAGCCCAACTCGGGGCTCAATCTCACAAACCATGAGATCATGACCTGAGCCAAAAGCAAGAGTCCAATGCTCAACTGACTGAGCGGCCCGGGCGCCCCGGCCAGCAGGCTATGTTAATGACTGTAAGCTACGCTTTGACAAGAATGCTAACCGGACATATGCCTCACATCAGGTACAAGCACCAGGCCTTGTCAGTCACTTAAATCACACAGCAGCCCCATGACTTGTCTACTATTATCCACATGCTACAGATGGGGAAACTGAGGCTCAGAGAAATTAGACGATTGCCTCAGGTCAGTGGAGATGCATCCGGATCTGTCTGACCTCCCTCCGGGGCAGCAGTCCCTGCTACTGAGGCAGGAGAGTGCCATGGGTGCCAGCTGCACATCACTCCACCTCTGTGTCCCTCCCCTGTCCCCTAAGCTTCTCTCCCTGCTCCTGGCCGCAACACCCGTCCCAGGCTCTGCCCTCAGAGGCCAAAACTCTTCAATTCCCCCCCGCCTCACTCACACACAGGGCCTCTCCTGTCAACCTCGCCCTTACCTTTTGAATGGCCTGGATGAAGACGGAAAGACCCAGGTTCAAGGCTGGGCTCTACGACTGGTCAGCTATCTAACCTGGGGGAGGGCCCTCAGTTCTTATCTGGAAAATGGGCATGATGACCCCTCCTCGCGGTGGGTTGAAGGTAAAGGAAGTGAGGCCTGTGGTGGGCCGGACCTCCTTTCCCATGGTCCAGCCTGAGATAGGGCTGGGACAAAGGATCTGCACATTTATGTGGGATCCGAGCCTCACAAGGTGGCCCCTTCTAAGACGCGCTGTGGGGAGATGCAGAGCAGGTCCTGTCCGGAAACCGAGGGGCTCCAGGCGGTCCGCCCCCCTCGCCCTCCCAGGGCTCGCACCGCTGGGGCGCCTGCCCAGCCCGCGGCGCGCGGGAGGGCGGGGGTCCCTGGCTCTGCGGGGCCGGGGCCGNAGAGATGCCGCTGCCGGATTTCTGTCCCAGAAACAGTCGCAGAGAGTGAGCCGACCGTAGGCGCCGGGCCAGACGAAGCAGGTGAGGACCGGGCTTTGACTAGGGGAGGGATCAGCGCGGGCGAAGGGGAGGCCCTAGTCGCGGCCCATCAGCCTAGGAGGGATTCCCCGCTGGCCCCTTGCAGAGGAGGGACACGCAGTGGCCGCCAGACTTCGCCTCTCCCTTTTGGGTGCCCACGAGTATTTGGTGAGCAAGGAAGGTGGGGCAAGGAGTACTGGGGGCAAATATGGGCAAAGTGAACAGGGGAGAGAGGCGGTCAGCACTTACTGAGCCCACGCTATGTGCCCAGCACAGGCTAGGCACCAAGCCTCAGTCTTGGACCAGACTCCTGCCATTTACCACCCACTAAAGGGGTGGGGGTGGGGGGTGGACATAGGTGCTGTTTAAAAAGGGGAAAAGCAACAATACATTGGAGCTTTTCAGAGTCCAAAGTGTGAACCCCCACGTTTTCCATGCTGGGATGTGTTTGACTTTCACACTCACACACTTTATCTGGAAAGGGGAAAAGGGTGTGAATTATTACTGGCGATGGCTTCAGACTTCCAGACGGCATGAGGCCAGCTGGCGGGACACAGTGGAGCGTTATTTCATCTCCAGTGTTTTCTGAGCCCCATTTGTGCTTGGCCACTGCTGGAGCAGAGACCGAGGAGGTCTGAAGCCCCCCAGACTGTTCAGCGTAACCCCCAAACCACCCACAATTAGGGTACCCTCAGCTCACCCCTGGCCAGGGTGCTGGGTGGAGGAAGTGACCACAAGCTGATCTTGTAGGAGGGGCCGCTGAGAGAGCAAGGCCAGTCCAGGCAAGAGGGACATCGTCAAAGGTCTGGAGAAGAGCTGCTGCCCGGAGAAATGGGGAGATGGGAGCAGCTTGGGGGGGCAGGGGAGGCGGGGGAAAGGTGGCTGCAGGGGTGGATCGTGAGACTGGTGAGGCCAGAAAGGTCGGCAGAGGCCTCATTAAGCAGAGCCCTGAATGCCAAGTTGTGAGCCCAAAAGACCACAAGGAGGTCCTGCACTCCGTTCCCACCATTCTCTGGCCTCCCCTCCCCCTGACCCCCAGCCGTTCCCAGCTTACCAGGGCTACAGTGCTCCCCAGCTGTGGCCCGAGAAGGGGCTCCTGGAGACCATCCTTTTGTGCAAGTAAATGTCACATAGAAGTGCCCAGCCCATCCTGGGCTCCCAGCCCAGTGAGGTCTGGGAGCCAAACATGGGGGAATAGGATCCCGTACGGGACAGAGCAGGTAGTAAGGCAGGATGCTAAGCTGCCTTCCTTTGCATTCTTCCTTCTCAGTCCACACTGGCCACACCTGTGACCCTTGCTGTCCCTCACTGAACCCTGCTGGATCCCGGATGGCTTTCTGGTGCTACTGCCTCCTCTACCTCCTGGTACCTGAACTTGGTGGGGGCATGTGGGGGAGGCGGCCAAGGGGGACTCAAAGTTTCTGGGTTCCAAGTGGCCACCTCTGAGGTCACTGCAAAGGCCACACAAGATAAGCCCCTGGCATAATAATAGATTAAAAGCACCCACTGCCTGCTACACTTTTTACACTCACTCATCAGCTTGTTTATTCCTCACGCAGGAGAAACAGGCTCAAGGCAGTGAAGTGCCCTGCCTAGGATCACACTCTGGGTGGGACTTGCATCCAGGTCTGACTGCAGAACTTGCAGCTTCCAATGCACCCTCCAGAGCACCCAATTACTGCACACATTGGGGTGGGGACCCAACCTGGCCCCAACCTGACATCTTTTCTCTCAGGTAAGGAGCCTCTCTGGGACACCTTCCCCAGGTGCAGCAAGGAGTTCTTGGCTCACAGGTTGGTATGAGGGCCCCAGACAGGCGCCCCCTTCCCCCAGCTCAGCCAGCCTGTGGTCCACCTGGTGCACTGGCCTCTAAGGCAAAGGAAGGGAGGAGATGCCATTTAGTTCAGCCCCACCATCCCCGGCCCTGGGCTGAAGGTTTTGCTGGTGTCTGTCTTATTCTTGCTATTATACAGATGACAAAACAGGCTCAGCAAAGGGACCAGACCCGCCAGGTCATAGAGCATTCAGCCCCGGATGACTCATAGCTCAGTGTCCACCGCCCCACCGCACCCCAAGGGTCACATGCCCACAGCTGCTCTCCCACACTGTCTCTCCTCTGACCCTGCAGCTCCAGTGGCCCCCGGTGAGGTGGTGAAGACGGCAGAGGGGGTGTGCAGGTTCCCAGGGCGGCGCCTAGGCTGGTGGCAGGCTCGAGAGTCATGTGAGCAGCATTTTGGCCACCTGGCACTGGCGCCCCCAGCTGAGGTCCTTGCTCGACGGCTGCCCAACTCCATCTGGGTGGGCCAAAGGGCGGCCCCGCTGCAGAGACCCCCGCAGAGGCGTGAGTGTGGGCCCAGGGCCTGGAAAGTGGGGAGGAAGAGGAGGGGCGGGAGGGGGGGGGTGTAGATATT